>NC_142585.1:35701250-36010833 GCF_965207765.1 Zootoca vivipara
CTGGTGCACAGACCTTGCCAATTTCCAGTGCACATCACTAGGCATGCAAAAATATTTTTAGAAAGTTATTTCTGCTTAGAAACACCCGGTTTTCAAGTAGGAAGTTAAAGTCTTACCAATCCCCCCTCCTATTCACACACATACATACACACAAACACACACACAGAGCCTGTGCTTAAGTGCTTTTCTATCTTGCTGGCCCTTTAAAACCGAATTCCTAAGAGTTCATTTGCATTTAGATCTCCTTTGGTTCCTTCTCATCTGAAGACAAATCCTCACAAAGGCTGCTTAATTAGACCAAATTAGATTTCCACCCAGTAGCTTGTCATTCATTAGAAAAACCCGCTGTTCTTTTTCACTCTTCTCTCCTCCCCCCCCCTCCGCCACTCCCCCCCCCTCAGTAATTACAGCCTGGTCTAGTCATTCCCACCCAACCCCATCTCAAAATGTTCACTTCAGATTCAAGAGCTTGTGCTCAGTGTGATATAGACACGAGGCAAGATTCAGCCAGCCTGCAATAAGCCTGCCAGTTTTGAGAGTCGGATACAGGGGGATGCAACAAGCGTTCTTTTAGCCATAATGGGCTATTCTGTTTTTGTAAGCCCTCAGCAATTAAGTCTGTGATCCTCCAGGCAGTCTCACCAATGACAGTGAGGGTACTCCTCAGCCAAGGCAGCCTTTTAGTAATTTCACTTCATTAAGGCAGCAGATCTTTTGGTAATTTGGCAGCCTCGGAGCTAAATTCCAACTATTTTCTTCTGACACAATCGAATATGGACAATGATTGTTCATCTGCCATCTGCTGCATCAGGCCATTAGCCCCATCTAGCCCCCACAGTGGCCAGTCAGATGCCCTAATGGGAGACTGGCAATTAGAACAGGAGCACAACAGCATTCTTCCTGCTTGCGATTCCCAACAGCAGGGGCGTAGGAAGGGGTGATGGAGGGGGTGGTCCGCCCCGGGTGCCACTCTGGGGTGTGGGTGTGTGACAAGATGGCCCCTGCCTCCCCCCAGCTGTAGAGCGGTTGAGGGCATGGCAGTCCGTAGGGGTGCCACTCACGCGGCCTCCGTACGGGCTGCCTCTCGCACGGCAACCGTGCAGGCTGCCGCACATGCAAACTCCGTACGGGATGCTGCACATGCGCCGCCCTGGGTGCCAAAGAGGGCTCCTCTGCCACTGCCCAACAGTGGAGGCAGAACATAGCCATTGCAGCTAGTAGTACCGTGTTTCTCATATTATAAGACACGTCTTATATTTATTTTTTCCTCAAAAAAACACACTATGGCTTATTTTCAAGGGATGTCTTATTTTTTTCCTCCTCCTCCTGCTGCGGCCAGCATTGCTGCTGCTCCTATCACTATGTCTTATTTTCGGGGTATGGCTTATATTCCTTGAATGCTTAAAAATCCTGCTATGGCTTATTTTATGGGGATGCCTTAAAATATGAGAAACAGGGTACATTACTAGTAACCATTGATAGCCTTTTCCTCCATGAATTTGTCTAATCATTTAAAGCTATCCGAGTTGGTGGCCATCATTACATATTGTGGGAATGATTCCATAGTTTAACTACACACTGTGTAAAGTACTGTCTTTTGCCTGTCCTAAATCTTCCAATGTTCTTGTTCATTGCATGCCTTTGGGTTCTAGAAGCTTATCTCTATTCACCTTCTTCACTCTATGTTCATTGTTACACACCTCTATTATGTCCTGCCTTATTCACCTTTTCTCTTTTCCCAAACTCAAATGTTGTAGATTTTCCTCAAAGGGGAGTTGCTCCAACCCCTTGATAACCATACAGTAGTTGCCTTTTTTTCAACATTTCCCAAACCTACAGTATCCTTTTTGAGAAGAGGCAACCAGAACTGTTCGCAGTATTCCAAGTATGCTTGGACCATAATTTGTACTGGTTGGCACCCGTCTGTCTCAGGAGACAATAAAAAAGTGTGCCTTTGGGGGTGAAGTCAAACCATTAGAGAGTTGCAGTACCTACTATGACTGTAGAGACTGATACAACAGCAGATATGTGTTTTTTTGCAGCTGGGGCAAATGAAGGCGTCTGGTTGCGCTGATGCAGGTGTGCCATAGCATTTCTTCTTTCTGCGCTCCTCCCAGTCATTTCTCCTTTGGTCACTGCTGTGGATACACGACCTGACTGTCTGTCTCCAGGCACTGTGGTTGTTTACAAGGGATTCCCACACGGTGGGGTTAATGTTGCCAGCCTTCATGTCCTGTTTGCAGACATCTTTGTGAAAATAATGTATTAAAAATTTCATTCTAATATGGGGGGAAATACAAAAATGTGTACAGTGGTGCCTCCGTTCCAAAGGCACCTTTGTAAATTGAAAAATTCGCAAGTCGAAAAACGCCATTGGAAACGCGATTTCCCATAGGAATGCATTGGAAACGGAAAAATTCGTAAGTCAAAGCAACCCTATCTAAAAATTCGTAAGTCAAAAAATCCCTATCTAAAAGAAGCCGCGGTTTCCCCCCGGACGTCAAGACATTCATAAGCGCGTGGCCATTACCCCCATTCGTAAGTCGAAAAATTCGGTTGTCGAGTCGTTCGCAAGTCGAAGTACCACTGTATTCTAGGAGGAAATCACTAAAATGTTGGTGCATTTTCACCAGAACTTTCTAAAATAATAATAATTAGAAGCCAAGGTGAAGACATGGCAAAGTGAACTCAAGAGAAACTGAGAAAAACCAATACAGAGAGATCTGTCCCTCCCTAATACAATGATATATTAGCAGCAGTAATAAAGAACTGCTTCTTTTAAACAACACACAACATGCAATGGCGTCCAACGCACACACACACACACCCTTTTTATGCCCACATATTTGATAAAATGACCGTCCCCTTCCAAACCATGAAACCTTTCCTTCTTCATCATCTAACTAAACTCGATGTGCCGTGTTACAGTTCCCTCAGGGACGCTCTCCAACACATGCCTCTCCACACCCCCACACTTTGTAGCTCTCCGCCTTCTCCAAGTGTAATCAAACATCAAGCTAAGTAGCAAATAAATCTCTCCATCTCATAAGCTGCGCAGCGAGATCATGTAAATGCAAATGAACGGCTTGATTTCAAGCTGTTGTGGAGGAAAGGAGGCGGGGGGGGGAAGACTTCGGGCCTTTGCTCCGCCTGGCATGGACCAGTAAATCAGAAATAATAATCGTAATGGGAGCATGATGAGGAGTTTGACTATGCAAGGGAGTGTAATGAAATAATAAAAACACACCCGAAGCAGAGCAGAAGGAAAGGAAACAAGCAGGGCTCGTGAACAGATTAAGGAATGGTGTGACCTCATGGCTTGCAGAAGCTTCTGATGAGGAACAGACTCATTTAGGGGTGAAGAAAGACATCATATTTAAAGAGATGTTGGAGCAGTTTCTTTATCCACACTGTGAGCATGGCTGCCTCCTGACTTTGCAACATGTATGGCAGATAGGCTTTCCATCACTCTGAGCGCTAGGGGCTGTATCCAATGCTAGCCTTACTCAGATTAGACCCACTGAAATCCATGGATTTCAAAATTAGCCAGACCCATGTATTTCAGTGGGTCTGTTATCATCAGACACAGCAACCCTAAGTCAGTTGTCAGTCTCACGTACCCTAATCCTATGCTTCAGGTAGGCTGCTTGCATTTAAAAAAATTAAAAAATGTTAATACACCACATTTATCATGTGCATTTATCAGTTTGTAGATTCATCATTTGCCTCTTCTTTTTAAAGAAAACAAACATTTTAAAAATACTGTCAACAATGCTCTGGGGATTTGTGGCAAGTGAATAGGTGATGTAAGGGGCACTAGCCAGCTCACACCAACCACTAGCTTCTGGCTATTGCTGCAAACATGCAGAACATGTTTTCCTCACTACCACCACAAATCTCAACCCTCGTATCCTTCTCCCAGACAGTACATGCAGACAAAGGCTCTGGCTTGTAAGAAAGAAAGAGATACATATTCAGTCAGATAATGGTACAGGGTTAGCAACAGACCCAGTGCTCAGGGCCGGCTCTAGGTAGAGTCCTGGTGGCGTGGTGCGCCGGGGGAGCCGGGCTGGTAGGCGGGGCGCTGCGCGGCAAAGCCACGCGGAAACCATGCTGCGCCCTGCGAGGGCGGGGGCGCCGGAGCGATCTCCACCCCTCAGCGCCAGGGCGCCCGACCTGCTCGAGACTGCCCTGCCAGTGCTCAGAAGTTACACTTCAGCAGCAGGGCAAGAAATGGATGGAAGCAATGAAGATGTCCCAACAAGTTTCAGCACCCCACCTGCAACACTTTTAAAGACAAGGTGGGGCACACACATCATGGAAATATTGGTGTTGGGGTTGCGAAGGTGAGCTCTGTCAGAGAGGATGGGTCTGCTTCCCTCTGCGAAGGCGTTGCCTGGTTTTAGGTGACAAGCTGTTCAACTGCTGTCACCACCTCCTGTTCAGACTCCCCCCATAGCTGTTTTTAGCCCTCCTGAGCCTTCACTGAGGCCTCCTGCTTTGCAGAAAGAATGTCCTGAGCTCGGCTGGATCAGGCCAATGGCCCATCTAGTCCAGCATCCTATTCTCACAGTAGCAATGCAGATGCCTGCAAGAAACTTGCCAGCAAGATTTGAGCACAAGAGCACTCTCCCTTCCTGGGGCTTCCAGCAACTTTTATTTATTAATTTCTAAATATATTTTATTGAATTTTGATAACAGGTTACAGAAAAAGGAAATGAAAGAAAAATAGTTCAGGAATGTTAAGTTGTTACGATTGCCAATAAGGAAATATAGGACACAGCTGTGTGATTTACTGAGTTGATAAGAAAACATCCCAGGAGGGAACGGATGTGCAGTCTATGATTATAAAAAGGTTCCATGGTAGAAATCAAAACAATTACAACTATTGATTTCAAAAAAAGTCGAAAAGTAACCTTAATGCATATTAAATCATTTTACTTAAAAAACAACAACATTTAACTAAGTTTAATTATGAGCAGCATAAAGTACTTCTTAAATGTGTCCTGAATCTGCCAACGTTCAGCTTCATTGGGTGGCCACAAATTCTAATAGTATGAGAGAGGAAGATAAACTTTTCTCTATCCACTTTCTCCATACCATGCACAATTTTACCAACTTCTAACCTCTCACTCACTGTTATGTACTGAGCTGAATCCTAGAACAATAGGATTCAGAATCAGCGGGAGCTACCCAATCCAACTCCAGGTGGAAGTGAATCCGCAACCTGATTGGCCTGCTGGAGCAGCCAATCAGGCGGCTGGCAGAAGTGAATCTGCTACCTGATTGGCCTGTAGGAGCAGCCAATCAGGCTGCAGGCAAAAGTCAATCCACAATATAATTGGCCCACAGGTGTAGCCCTGAAGTAGCCAATCACACAAGGCCCATTGTGTAAATAATGTATATAAGCAGATGGTTTTGGGAAAAGAGCCATTCGTCTTCTCTTCTCCTCCTTGATGACTATGAGCTGAATAAAGAGCATGAAATTCACTCTTGACTCCGAGTATATTTCACTGGCGACGAAGGTGGGATCCTGCTGAGCTGACCGCCACCACGCACTGCACCGCAGCACCGCCACCTGCTGCACCGCTGCATCGCACCGTGCATCCAGGCTTCAGCTCCAGGACCCAAGGAACCCAGAATGGCAACCGACAGCAGCTTCTCGCCATTCAAACCAGCATCAGGAGACTGGGAAGGGTACGCCGCCCATTTCAACTTCCTCCTGCAAGCGAAAGAAGTCACCAACGATGCCATGAAGAGGGCGACATTCTTCAGCGTCTGTGGAGAGGAGACGTTTGAAATTGCCCGGGCTCTCCTTGCACCTAGAGATGTCGCTACCGTCTCTTACAAAACAATAATGGAACGGCTGAAGGAGCACTTCTCACCACAGCCCTCGGTGGTAGCTTGCCGAAATGCCTTCTACGCAAAACGGCAAGCCCCGGGGGAAACCATAACTGGGTTTGTGACCTCCCTCCGCCAAGCCGCCCGGTTATGCAACTTCTCAGAATTGGAGAACATGCTTCGTGACCGCCTCGTCGGTGGCCTGAGGGACGAGATGTTGCAACGACGCCTCTACGCCAAAAAAGACCTCACGTTCCAGATTGCTCTGGAGGAAGCCCTGGCAACCGAAGCCGCCGAGAGGTCAACGCAAGAGGCACGACCGGCCCCGCCATCCCAACCGAGGGTCTACCACGAAGACCTCACCGACGAATCCGAATCTGACAGGGAGGAAGTACACCGAGTACAGCGGCGCACTCAAGCAGCACACACACCACAGCAGCCTCGACGAGAAGGAGGGAACTGTGCAAGCTGCGGGGAGAACCACGAGAGGAGGACCTGTCGTTTCCGCAACGCAGAGTGCAGGCAGTGCAGAAAATTGGGACACATCGCCCGGGTGTGTCGGGCTCGACTCACCCGTCGACAAGCATCAGATGACCGACCCAGGAGCCCCAGGTCACACGGCACCATGCACCAAGGCAACTCGACGGAGATCACGGACTACCAGGTATTCCAGTTGCCCCATCCCAGCACAGAGAAAATTTATATAGAGGTACAGATAGAGGGAGCCCCATGCCGCATGGAGCTGGACACGGGTTCAACTCTATCCATAATCTCGGCCCGAACATTAAGGGAACTGTGCCCTAATGGGGGTCCCAAACTAAGGCCGGCCCCATTCACCCTCCGGGACTTCCAGAAACGTAAGGTCCCTACTATGGGGGTGGGGACCTTCAGGGTGCAATATCGAGGGCGAAAGCAACAATTGGACTTGCTGGTAGTTAAGGGCCCCTACGTTAGCTTACTGGGACTGGCATGGTTTGGACCTCTGGGGCTAGCCGTTACCGGGGTGAACCGCACTAGCTTACAAGTGGACGTGGACGCCATATGCAAAGAGTTTCCAGGGGTTTTCGATGGGGCATTGGGACGATATACAGGACCCCCCATTGCCCTACAGCTAGACCCCGCTGTACGACCCATCAGGCACAAGGCCCGCCGGGTCCCGTTTGCCCTGAAACCCCGCATAGACGAGGAATTGGACCGGCTCGTGGAGCAAGGAGTGCTGGAGCCGGTGCCCAACGCCCCCTGGGAAACTCCAATTGTCACACCCGTCAAGCCTAACGGTTCGGTCCGCGTCTGTGCAGACTACAAATGCACCATAAACAAGGCTCTCACGGCCCATGCATACCCAGTGCCAGTGGTCAGCCATGTCCTCGCCACCCTGGCTGGGTCAAAAATCTTTGGCAAACTGGACTTGGCCCAAGCGTATCAACAGTTGCCTGTGGACGAAGCCACAGCAGAGGCTCAGACGATTGTGACGCACAGAGGGGCATTCAGAGTAAAGCGACTGCAATTTGGCGTTAGCGTGGCACCAGGCATATTCCAGAATCTAATGGACTCTCTCCTTAAAGGGATTCCTGGTGTCACCCCCTTCTTCGATGATGTACTGATCGCCGGGCCCACACCAGAGGAATTTGAGGACCGCCTCCGCTCCGTCCTGCACCGTTTCCAGACGGCGGGCCTCAAGGTGAAGCGGGAAAAGTGTTTACTGGGAGTGCCGCAGGTGGACTTTCTGGGATTTAAGGTGGACGCAGAAGGGGTCCATCCAACCGGTGACAAGGTACGGGCCATTTGTGAGGCCCCAGCGCCCAAGAGCAAGCCCGAACTTCAGTCATTCTTGGGACTATTGAACTTTTACCATGCCTTCCTTCCCCATAAGGCAGCGGTAGCGGAGCCCCTACACAGACTCCTAGATAAAAGGGCCCCTTGGGTGTGGGGCCAGCGACAAAGGGCCGCATTCCAGGCAGTCAAGGACTTGCTCGTCTCGAACTCGGTCTTGGCACACTTCGACGAGAGGCTGCCAGTGGTGCTGGCATGCGACACCTCTCCCTATGGCATCGGCGCTGTCCTGGGACACCAACTCCCGGATGGAAGAGAGGTGCCGGTGGCATACTTCTCCCAGACGCTTGCTGCAGCCGAACGAAACTACTCACAGATTGACAAGGAGGGTCTGGCAATCGTGAAGGGCGTAAAAAAATTCCATGATTTCTTGTACGGGCGGCCCTTTACCATAGTGACTGACCACAAGCCGTTGCTTGGCCTGTTTGCCCCTGAGAAGCAGACCCCCCAAGTGTTGTCTCCACGTGTCCTCAGGTGGTCAATTTTCCTTGCCGGCTACCAGTATGCACTAATCCACCGCCCTGGGAAGGCGATGGGCCACGCAGACGCCCTCAGCAGGCTACCACTACCAGAAACAGGCCCCGACCCAGCGCCTGCGCAAGAGGTTATGACCCTGGAGCTGCTTCCCGACCGACCCATTCAGGCACAAGAAGTTGCGCACCATTCCACAAAAGATAGGGTCATCTCCCGGGTCCTGGACTGGGTGTGGCGAGGATGGCCCAGCAGCAGCCCCGGGCCAGAATTCGCTGGCTACACAAACCGCAAACATGAACTGTCGGCCCACAAGGGGTGCCTGTTATGGGGAAGCAGGGTTGTTGTTCCCCAGCCCCTCCGCAAAAGGGTCCTCACAGCCCTACACGAGACACACCCAGGGGTAGTGAGGATGAAGGCCCTTGCCAGGAGTTATGTGTGGTGGCCGGGGATTGACAGAGAGATAGAGGCCTGGGTCCAACACTGCCAGACCTGCCAAGAATCCCGCCCGGATCCCCCAAGGGCCCCAGTCCAGCTCTGGGAGTCCGCCCGACATCCATGGTCACGCTTGCACGTGGACTTCGCTGGCCCCTTCCAGGGAAAAACATTCTTCATAGTGGTGGATTCCTACACCAAATGGCTGGAGGTCGCACTGGTACCATCCACTTCTACGGCGGCAGCCATCCGGGTACTACGTAAGCTGTTTGCGACCCACGGGCTCCCTGACACCCTCGTCTCGGACAATGGAACCGCATTCACGTCAGAGGAGTTCCAGACCTTCACAGCGCAGAACGCCATCCGCCACATCCGCTCAGCACCATTCCACCCTGCCACCAATGGCCAAGCGGAGCGCATGGTGCGGACCACCAAGGACAGCCTCCGCCGCATGACACAAGGGGACTGGGAATACCGCCTTGCCGCATTTCTTCTAGCACAGCACAGCACCCCAAGCACAACGACGGGCCGGAGCCCAGCTGAATTACTAATGGGCCGGCGCCTTGCAACTAGACTGGACCGACTTCACCCCGACAGAGCTCAGGATGAGGTAGTGGTGGGGAAAGGCAGGAACCCCCGGACATTTGTGGCCCAGGACCCAGTGTATGCAAAGAATTTTGGGGCAGGCCCAGCATGGGTACCCGCCACAGTCACCAAGGTGACCGGTCCCGTGTCGTACGAGGTACTAACGGAAGGGGGGCAATGTTGGCGCCGCCACTGCGACCAGATACGGCGACGATTCCCAGGAGGAACCCGGGAGGAGAGCGGGACAGAGGGGTCCCAAGGGGACAGCAGGGCAGTGAGGCCTGTAGAGCGAGAGGGGTGGGCAGAGGAAGCAGAAGCAGTAGGCACAGAGGGGCGCCCCGAGGCTGGAAGGACACCGGAACCAGAGCTACAACCTAGTGGTTCAGTGGCGCCAGACCAGACAGCCCCGGCACAGCCAGCAGCCTCGGAACACGAGCCAGAACCAGAACCCCTGACCAAGGAACACCCCAGGCCACAACGCACACGGAGGCGGCCAGCAGACCTTGGGGACTACGAATGCAACTTCCCGGGCAGGACTGGAACTTAGAGGGGAGGGGTGTTATGTACTGAGCTGAATCCTAGAACAATAGGATTCAGAATCAGCGGGAGCTACCCAATCCAACTCCAGGTGGAAGTGAATCCGCAACCTGATTGGCCTGCTGGAGCAGCCAATCAGGCGGCTGGCAGAAGTGAATCTGCTACCTGATTGGCCTGTAGGAGCAGCCAATCAGGCTGCAGGCAAAAGTCAATCCACAATATAATTGGCCCACAGGTGTAGCCCTGAAGTAGCCAATCACGCAAGGCCCATTGTGTAAATAATGTATATAAGCAGATGGTTTTGGGAAAAGAGCCATTCGTCTTCTCTTCTCCTCCTTGATGACTATGAGCTGAATAAAGAGCATGAAATTCACTCTTGACTCCGAGTATATTTCACTCACCTTTCCTAAAAGTCCCAAACACTGTAACCTTTCATCATAGAGGGGTCGCTCCACCCCTTTTCTGAACACCCCACCCTGCAAGTACACAAGGTCGCTTTTCAAGGAAGCAGTAGTGGTTGCAGCAACCCACAGGACACATTTGGATGGGTTATGGGTTTGTTTTGTTTTTCTTCTTGTTTTTATTATGTATTTTGTGCTTTTGTGCTTTTATGCTATGAACAGCCCTCAGATCTTCATATGGAGGGTGGTTTTTACAAATAATAAATAAATATGTAAATAAAACAAATAAATTTGAAATCTTGGACCCATTTGCTTTTCTTTCATTTGTTTGTTCATGTTTTTATTTCCCTCCAAATATTAACCCCTAATTTCATAGCAGCTACAAAATAGTGCTGCAGAGAGCTGTTAGTCCGGGGGCACTCACTGCAAATCTGGAAACAGCCTTTTTGAGGATTTCCTCAAATGCACACACTTTGCCTACAACACAAATCTTTTGCGAAGTCATTTTCTCTTGTTCTGTTTTCTTTTGGTATGTTCCTTTCAAGAATATGTGCCTTTTTAAGGCGCACCTCAGTATATGAACTTTTGCACCCATTACTAAGGCTGGAGACCTGCATCAAACAATCAAGGAGGAGAGGGAATGGAATGGAATGGACTGGCTGGCATACCCCACACACTACAACATTGTATTGCACTTGTAGATGTAAACGGGCCACTGCAAAGAATTGTATGTGCATGCATCAGGATAGGTAGCTGACCAATGGAGTTTTGCCGGTCCGAGAGCAAGAGAGGTCCTGGGTTCAGTCATCTGTATCTCCAGGTTGGGCTTGGAAAGCCTCTTAGCCCCAAACCCCGAAGAGCTGCTGCTAGTCCATGTAGAGTACACAATGCTGGGCTACCTGGACCATTAGTCTGAGTTGGTATAAGGGAGTTTCCTGTGCTCCTGTGTCTTACTGGAAGGCCTGTAGCTAAGTGCACAGGAGGTTCCATGTTCAATCCCTGGCATCTCCAAGTAGGGCAGGGAAGAACCCCTGATCTGAGCAAAGCAATCTAAAGCAGCACCCTGTGTTCCTATAATAGACAGTGTAAATCTGGCATTAAATTTTAGGTTCCCTAAAGGTTTTGTGCCCTTCTACATTTGAGGCAGAATGTCTCCAAATGTGGCCATATAAATAGTGTTTAGGAGGCTCAATTGCCATCACCGAAGCCATAAAGGGAGCAAAGCTTTCAGAAGGTGCCCAGAGAAAATTATTAGGCCCGCCTGGAAGATAGCAAGAAATGGGTTTTAATTACAGGGGAGAGAGTGGAAATAAGGCAGCGAAATTACATCTTAATTAGGTTTAATGAAGTTGTCTGTTGGTGGGGACAGCTGTCAGGAGAAGAAAGCGGGGGAATCTGCATTCTAGCCAAAGCTGGTGAAAAGACAAAGATGCGGCCAGGCTGCTATAAGGGGATAAGGTGGTGGATGTGGATGGAAAGAAGGCTGCCACCTTGTGTCACATTGCAGCATTTCCCTCTGCCATTCTGCACATCTCCTCATTGATGCTAAAGATTAATCCACTACCGGTAGCTTTTTTGCTAACCGGAAACTGAAATATCACTACCTTGTGTGTGTCTTAAAATTCTGCAGTGTTCCTGGGTCACTGTGGGTGCTCTCATATTTGATCTGATCTGCAATTTGGCTCCTAAACTGCCCCGTATAAAACAAAGTTCCAAGTTTTCCCATTAACAATAATGGGGAATCTAAATGCAGCTGTAATTTTCTTCTGCTTTTGGCCAAAGTGGATGAAATGTACAGGCACATAATGCCAACTGGGTGTGACCTTGAGCCAGTCACTGCCTCTCAATCTAATTTACCTCACAGGGGGTTAAAAGAGGAGAACCACATACACCCATAGCTGCCAAGTTCTCCCTTTTTTTTAAGGGAAATTCCCTTATGCTGAATAGGCTTCCTCGCGAGAAAAGGGAAAACTTGGCAGCTATGCATACATACACCACCTTGAGCTCCTCAGAGGAAAGGTATGATATACAGTAAATGCAATAACCAAACAAAATAAGGGTGGAATAATAACAACAACATAAAAAAATGCACATTAAAATAAATTGTTTGCAAAAAATATATATATTAGTCAAAATGGCATACACAATTCTGTTGATTTGAATAAATGCTGCCAAATTTTCATAAGTACTTTTTTTTAAATAAAAGAAAGGCAGAGGACTGAATTTAAGATTGGAAAAATGAGACACCAAAACCGACAGATCCTTCCATCCCTATTCACAAAACATGGGCCATCCTGAAGGCATTGCCCTTCCAGGCCTCCTGTCAAACCACTCTGCCAAAAGCCTCTGGTCTGGTGTGGTCTGGCTCTCCCCAGCCCAGCCCTCCCCTTTAAGACAGTATGATGTCATCATGGGGGCTAATCTCTGGCTGGCTTCACCATGGAGACCCTGGTCAAGGCACAAAGATGTGATCAGAGGTCAGTTAATCCCACAGACACCACAAAGCCAGGGTACACAGAAGGGAATAAAAGGAGTTAATTTTAAAACTAAATAAAAAGAGGCCAGCTATTGTGTGCCCACTCCTGCCCCCCTGCCCTCTTTTGAGCCTTCCTCTGGCCACCCCCATATTGTCCTCCTTCACCCACTTCGTTCTTGTCCATCAGTTGGTATTTTAGTGACTTTTTCTGCCTGGGAAGGGAGGGGCCCTTTGTAGGGGCTCACACAAATGTTTTCACGGTTCCAGCGCAATTTGGAGGTCTCCTTTGTAGGGTTGTGTAGCTACAAGGGGAATCTTTGAGTCGGGGTCTTGCTGCTTTGGATCAAGAGCAGCCCGGATTTTGTGAGGAGAGGCTGTGTAATGAAGTGGCTAGAGTGTCCGACTAAGACCTAGAAAAGGTCCTGCACTCAGCTGTGAAGCTCACTTGGGTGACTTTGGGCCAACCACTGCCCAGATGGGGGGAGGGGGGAGAACCATGTATAAAAGGGTGGGATATAAATGCTTTAAACAAATTTTTTCAGATCTTGTGTGGGTTAGACAGTTTCTCTGGGAATATTTCTTTTAATATTTTTCTCTTTTGTCCTAAGGGAAAATGCAGCCACCATACAGATTTTCACCTAAATATTCTCCACCATATTTTTCTGTGTGGAAACCACCATTTCCCATACATATGAACCCATGCACTCAAATCTCTCAGAACAACGCTAGGTTGATGGAGAGGGAAAGAGTGCAAAAAAGAAAGAGTTGCTGCTAATGGTGACCACCAACCCAAAGAAACCCTTGGAGATTTTTTTTTTCTGCCTCTGGAAAAAAACCCAACAAAATATTTTCCAGCTCTGCTAGATCAGGCCAATGGCCCATCTAGTCCATCATAGTGGCCAACTCTTTTAAAGTCATTCAAGTTGGCAGACATCACTGCCTCTTGCAGGAGCAAATTCCATATTTAAACCTTGTGGTGTGTGGAAAAGTCCTTCCTTTCGTCTGTCCTGAATCCTAAAACATTCAGCTTTATTGGATGTCAACTGAGTTCTAGTATTAATGAGAGGGGGAGGGGGAAAATCTATATCCACTTTCTTCATGCCATGAAATAATATTTGAAAACAGATGCTGGGAAAGGTTGTAGCTCAGTGGTAGAGCACCTGCTTTACATGCAGAAGGTCCCAAGTCCCAGGTTGAGTCCCTAAAGGTATCTCCAAGCAGGGCTGGGAGACCCATCCAAAGTCTTAGAGATTCACTGCCGGTCAGGGATAGAGGTTGCAGAGGTGGATTGGAATAAAATGTGGGCTAAAAACCCACTAAAATCAGTACCAACTTGGATATGAGAAAATTACTACACTGATGGCATTTGACACCATTACATAGTGTAGTTATATTAATAAAACTATCCCACCATTGTGCTGGAGAGGCTGCAATAGTATAGGTACAACATTTCAAATGTGATGGGTGTGTTGAACATATAAAGCCGCTCTGGCAGAGGATGTTTACATGTTGTTGTTGTTTAGTCATTTAGTCGTGTCCAACTCTTCGTGACCCCATGGAACATAGCACGCCAGGCACTCCTGTCTTGCACTGCCTCCCGCAGTTTGGTCAAACTCATGTTCGTAGCTTCGAGAACACTGTCCAACCATCTCGTCCTCTGTCGTCCCCTTCTCCTAGTGCCCTCCATCTTTCCCAACATCAGGGTCTTTTCCAGGGAGTCTTCTCTTCTCATGAGGTGGCCAAAGTATTGTAGCCTCAGCTTCACAATCTGTCCTTCCACCTTCAGAATGGATAGGTTTGATCTTCTTGCAGTCCATGGGACTCTCAAGAGTCTCCTCCAGCACCATAATTCAAAAGCATCAATTTTTCGGCGATCAGCGTTCTTTATGGTCCAGCTCTCACTTCCATACATCACTACTGGGAAAACCATAGCTTTAACTATACGCACCTTTGTTGGCAAGGTGATGTCTCTGCTTTTTAAGATGCTGTCTAGGTTTGTCATTGCTTTTCTCCCAAGAAGCAGGTGTCTTTTAATTTCGTGACTGCTGTCACCATCTGCAGTGATCATGGAACCCAAGAAAGTCAAATCTCTCACTGCCTCCATTTCTTCCCCTTCTATTTGCCAGGAGGTGATGGGACCAGTGGCCATGATCTTGGTTTTTTTGATGTTGAGCTTCAGACCATATTTTGCGCTCTCCTCTTTCACCCTCATTAAAAGGTTCTTTAATTCCTCCTCACTTTCTGCCATCAAGGTTGTGATGTTTACATAAATGAGGTATATTACGGGTCAACATGTGGAATGTACTCCAAATCTGGAATTGTTAACTACTACTTTCAAAGAAGGGCAATCTGACCTTCGTTATAATGAACTAATCACTTTTCTTTTAGTATGGCATGCCTACTAGTGGCACAGAATTGGAAAGGATGGGAAAATCTGTGTGTCGCTCATTGGAAACAGAATGTATGGTCTATTGCTGTATCAGAGGAATTAACAAAGAGATTAAATGCATTGAATAATACAAATGATGTAGACGATTTTGTTGAAATGTGGCATACTTTTACAAAATACTTTACTGATAATCCTGAAGAATGACAACTACCAAAATCACAGATTGGACAGATTGCCAAACTTATCTAGATTGATCTGTCCTGGGGCGGGGTTGGGCAAGTTGGTCTCAGTGTAAGCCAGCTTCCTCTGTTCCTATTTGGAATTGGGCCATACGGTAGTTCATTGGTTAAGCATCTGCCCAGCATGCAGAAGGTCGCTTGTTCAATGTCCAGTAGCATCTCCAAGAAAAGCTGAGAAAGATAGGTGTTGTCTGCAATCCTCGAGAGCCACTGCCAGTCAGTCTAGACAATACTGAGCTAGACAGACCAATGGTACGACTCAGTATAAAGCAGCTTCCTATGCTGAAGCAAAGCCTAGGCACTAATCAGGCATTTCTACATGTGAATTTACTTTGTGTGATTTATTCTGCTCACAGAAAAGGAGGGTTTCATGACTGAAAATAAATAAATTATTTAGCTGGTAGAATATTTAAGATGACTGTTTTACTTCTCTTTGCAGCCGGAGGTTGGGAAACCCCGCAGAAGTTGCTACACTCTCCCTGGCTATGCTTTCAACTATGGGTTATATTTGCATGGGCTGGACGGAGGCGTTGCCGAAGGTAGGCCCATGAGGATGCATTTTCCTGTTAATTTCCGCTGATATATTTTCACCTTTCCACACTTTTTGGAGGAAGCAAGTGTGCTTTCTATTGCATTTTTGTGATTTCCTGAATCTCTCCTTTCATGTGGCATTACCCTGGACCTCCAAAACATCATTTAAAAATTGTGCATTCATGGATGATATTGAACTCAGAGTGGTGTCTGGGGAGGGAGAGATGCTACACCATCCCATTTTCAATGCTCTACTAAAGTTCCAGGGAGGATGCACTCCTTCATTCCCAGTCAGTGTATGTCCCGTAACTTTCTGCTGAAATCCTGTAACTTTTTGTACCATAAATGTTAAGGCAGCGGGCGGGGTGCATAGGTAGTAATGTGGTAGTGTTGGGGAAGTGTTGTAGTACAACTAACGATGTGAAATGATGTGCAGACAGTCCAGTATTAATCCAGCACGGGTACGCTATTATTGCACCAATGGTATACTGCAGCAAACACCCATGTAAAAGACCCTAGTTTCGAGAGGCCATTCACTGTGCATAATATTCCCCATTCTTAGGACTAAAGTAGAAGGGATGTTATTTATGCATACAGACACTGCACGGATGATTTCTGTCTCCCCCACCCCCACCCATATACAGTATATATCTCACACAACACAAATAGTGCGACAGTGGGAAACTGGGTCCACCCCTGGGGGGGGGGGGGAAAGCCTCAAGAATATTGTCTCTAGCTTAGACTTCTCACTTACAAATCGTGTCCTCCCCCAAAGAGGGCATGTGTTGCGGTGAGACCTGGCAACCAAACCCTTGTGTTGTGGGTGGGTACGATTGGATAGCCACAACACCCTATTGGTAGGTCCCTTGGTGCTGGGTTCAATCTGACCAGTGGGACACTAGCCAAAATAGATCAAGGGACCTATATATGCCTGTGCACGTGACCCTGAGCTTTCTCTCTTGCTCAGTGCATCGGAACACCCACCCACCTCTCCCTATATTTAGGGCTTGCACTCTTGACCTTGCTATGCCATCGTGTGTTGTCTGTCGTTGGGACAGTGGCATGGCTGAATTTTCCCCCACTTGGCTGATTGGCTGGTGCCATTTGGGTTTCGCCTGCCATGTAGCAAATCGTCACAACTTGTAAGGTTGCGGATAGGCTCTGGTTCAGGTGATAGGGATGGGGGAATGCTCTCGCCATCCCTATGTGAAGGGTATTCTATTAAAGGAATCCAGGGACTCAATGGTTTGGTCAACCCTGAGAAGGGTTGTGCCCGTGCCTGAGTCCAGGGGGACATCTGGGAGGTGGACATAGCATGTCCCCAGCTTTCCGCCATTCCAGGTGTTCACTCTAGGCTGACCTATGCTGGTGCCCTGGGTCAGCGCGACCTGCAACGGTGCAGGGAGCTAGTCGAACCAGAGCCTATGCAACCACTCACTTGCTCTAATCAATAAAGTTGTGGCCTAAATTCTGCCAAAAACCAAAGCAAAATTTGAGTCTTGTCTGAATTTATTTAAGGGGGAGGTTTAAAGGTCTAAACACGCAACTAGCTTTCTATGTGCTGGGAGTTTCTCTCTCTCTCTCAAACACACACACCATAATATATATAACGCTTCATTGTAAAAACAAAAGGGAAAACTTCAAAGTGGTTTATAAAAAGATTTAAACAGGCAGGGCCGTCTTAAGCGCCCCTGGCGCCATGGAGCGACGGATCCCTCCGGCGCCCCCCTGCCCCGTTTCCCAGCGCGGCTGCCACAGGCGCTGCTGCGCGGCGGGCAGGCAGGCACAGCGTGGTTGCTGTGGGCACAGCTGCGCGTCGAACCGGCTGGCCAGCGGGCAGGGGCAGCTCGCGGCGCCCTCCTGGCGGGCCGGCGCCGTGGTGCCCTGCGCCACCGGGGGTCTACCTAGAGCCGGCCCTGTAAACAGGGGCCAGCAAACCTTTTCAGCAGGGGGCCGGTCCACTGTCCCTCAGACCTTGGGGGGGGCGGACTATATTTTTTTGGGGGGGAAATGAACGAATTCCTATGCCCCACAAATAACCCAGAGATGCTTTTTAAATAAAAGGACACATTCTACTCATGTAAAAACACAAGGCAGGCCCCACAAATAACCCAGAGATGCATTTTCAATAAAAGGACACATGCTGATTCCCGGATCGTCCACGGGCCGGATTTAGAAGGCGAGTGGGCAGCATCCGGCCCTCAGGCCTTAGTTTGGGGACCCCTGGATTAAAACAATGCGATTATCATTTTAAAAAACCCCACAGTTAAAAACAACTATTTGAAACATTTAAAAAACCCAATGCTGAAAACCAGATTAAAACAAGTCAGCATTTTATATATCTGTATTGGCTTGCCCATACAAAAATGTTTTTAGCAGATGCTGAGAAAAGTTCACTCAAGGCAGGGTGTTCAAAAATTCCAAAATATATAAACACAAATACAAACACGCAGTCCTCAACCTGAAAGCTATACAGTTCATGAACTGCTTTAACCACAACCACCACCCTGTCTGCTAGGCCAGTCTGCACAGGAACGGCTTCCACAAATATTCTTTACTGCGTAACACAAATACAGTCATACCTTGGTTTTCGAAGAGCTTAGTTCACGAACAACTTGGAACTCGAACACTGCAAACCCGGAAGTAGATGTTCTGGTTTGCAAACTTTGCCTCAGAAGCAGAACATCTGGCATGGCTTCCGATTGGCTGCAGGCTTGGGTTCCCAACGTTTCGGAAGTTGAACGGACTTCCAGAACGCAGAAGCTTGGGTTTCGAATGTTTTGGAAGTTGAACGGACTTCCGGAACGCATTCTGTTCAAAAACCAAGGTACAACTGTATACTGTTGTCTCCCCATAGCCATTGGCCACTGGAATTCTATGAAGCCCAAGACCATTCCGGAGAAGGAGAGGCCCCGCGACCAGAAGGCCTGCAACGTCCGAGCCATCAAGGCCGGCTTTGTCACAGCACACGAGACCAACCTGTACCGCAAGGAAAAGAACATCCGCCTCGGCGAGGATGACGAGAGGCGCTTCAAGAGGACACCTCCGAAAGTACCTGCGGACATGACATATGGGAGGCCACCACGGTGAGCAGAAGAAAGTGGGGCACCTCCTTGAGGGATTCCACAGAGGCGTAACGATGGAGAAACTGATTGTATTGCCCCTGTTATTTACCTCTCTTTTTTTGTATCCTCCAATCTCATATAATAGAGGCTTGGGGGAGTGGGCGGACCCAGTGGTGTCTTCCCAGTACCAGTAAGGATGGGGCAGGATGAGCTAGAAGTGGTGAGGTCAGGGGAACTCCAGGTTGGCACCTGTTGAGCCCCCACAGGGCTGCCGCAGCACTCCAGATCTCCGCTGACATCCCCACTGACGGAGATTGGTATAAATTCATGGCAAATGGAATGGAGATATAGTCTGGTAATTCTTCTTGGGGCTGATGGGAGTTGTAGTTCAGCAACGTCTGGATGGCCAAAGGTTCCCTGCTCCGGGTACAGACAATACAGAGGGAGGTGGATCAATGGCCTGACAGATTTCCTGTGCTTATCAGAAGCATCTATAGCTCAGTGGAAGAGCATCTGCTTTGCATGCAGAATGTCCCAGGTTCAATCTCTTACCAGCTACAGGAGAGCAGAGTGCTCTTGGGCTCAGATCCTGCTTATGGGTTTCCCACTGAGGCATCTTGGTTGGCCACTGGATACTGGACTAGAAGGGCCATTGGCCTGATCCAGCGGCCAGGCTCTTCTTATATTCTGCATACCTTATGAAATGCCAGATGGGCGGGTTACAAATAATTTAAAAATTATTATTATTATTATTATTATTATTATTATTATTATTATTATTATTCCTTGTGTGGTGTCGGGTCAGCTGTGACGTTACAGATCTCACATTTAAAAAGAGGGAGTGGGAAGCGAACTGCTAATAAAGTTGGTTTTTCTATTTAAAAAAGGGAGTAGGTGGGAGGGAGGGGGAGGAAATGGCTGCAAAAGGAAGATGTGATGAATGACAGCAAGTATTTTACCCGATAGCAAATGGGCTGCGCCTATGCAAATTGAATGGATTTTAAAATGGTCTTTAATGACAATTTTCGTCGCAGGCATTAACATTAATTGCAGCCAAATGAAAATGCAGCATTAGGTTGCTGTTAGCAGCAAATGCCCTGGCTATAAAGCTTTATCTTGATCAGAAGCAGCCGTCATGGGGATGACAAGGCCGACCGGTAAATTGCAGGCAGAATAGCTCTTACACCGCACAATGATCCCCCGAAGCAGGCTGGAATCAGCATCAATTTCCCTTTATTTCTTCATAAACGGAGGTTAAATGGCTGCCCGAGAGACCAGCAGGCACGGTTTGAAAGTTTGCTCTCCCCCTCCCCTTTTAAAGAATAAATATGGCAAAATCCCGAGCAAGGCCAAAGTGTGGGATCTGACAGAGAAGAGGGGGAGCTATTAATTCAAAGTTATTATGCCCTATCCTGGATCGCCTTTAATAGCTACCTTTTATGGCAGGCCAGCTGTATTTATCCCCTTGCTTTAAAAGCATGTTATAGACCAAATCAAATTACTGGCTCATTAGACCCACTTTAGGTTAAAAAGGAAAGAAAACTGGGGTGGGTGGTATTTAACCCATTCCTCTTCTGAGTGGCAGGTTTAAGAGTTACCACCAATGGAGAGAAGTGCTTGCTGGGCCAGATGCCGGCCACATCCTCACCATACATTTAAAAGCACATTTAAAGCATAAGGACATAAGGACACCCCTGCTGGATCAGGACAATGTCCCATTTAGTTCAGCACCCTGTCCTCACAGCAGCTGGCCAGAGACCTGTGGGAAACTCACAAGCAGGATTCCACCACAAAAGCACTCTGCCCTCTTCTGGTTTTCAGCAACTGGCATTCAGAAGCATATGCCTTCCCTACAGAGAATCTTGGGAACCGTAGTTTACCCGCAAAGCGCTACAGTTCCTGGCATCCTTAATAAACAACTGTTTTGCACGCAATTCTTATTTACTTTATTTGCAGTGGGGGGAAGGGCTGTCACCCAGAGGCAGAGAATCTGCTTTTCATTCAGAAAGTCTCAGGTTCAATCCTAGTAGGGGTGGGAGTTTCCCTTGCCTGAAACCCTGGAGAGCTGCTGCCAGTCAGTGTAGATAATACTGAGCTTGATGAATTAATAGTTTGACTCAAGGTAGTGTGGCAGTAGAGTATCTGCCGTGCATACAGAAGCTTCAAGATTCAATAGTTGGCATCTCCCGGTAGACCTGGGAAGTGGAGCATTCCACCTGAAACTCTGGAGAGCCACTGCCAGTCAAAGCAGACTATGGCTAGCCAGTGTGGAGCCCTGCAGATTTTGCTAGCCTGCAACTCTCACATCCATGACCACAGTGTAAGGCACTACAATTAACACCCCTGAACTAGAGGGATCAGTGATCGGACTCAGTATAAAGCCTCTTCCTGGGTCGTGGTAGAGTATCTGTTTTCCATTTAGAAGGTCCCTGGTTGAATATCTAGGTAGGGCTGGAAAAGACCCTCCTCTGAAACCCTGCCAGTCAGTGCTGACAATACAGAGCTAGATGGGCCAATGGACCAACTCTGCATAAGGCAACTTACGTTCCTGAAAAGGGCCAGTAGCTCAGTAGCATAGCATCTGCTTTGCTTTCTGAAGCTCCTAAATTCAATCCCCAGCATCTCCAGGCATGGTGGCTAGTAATAGCTCTTTTCTGAAACCCTGGAGAGCTGCTACCTGTCAAGGTTGGCAG
The DNA here is from genome assembly GCF_965207765.1 of Zootoca vivipara. Lineage (NCBI taxonomy): Eukaryota > Metazoa > Chordata > Lepidosauria > Squamata > Lacertidae > Zootoca > Zootoca vivipara. The sequence goes on from NC_142585.1 coordinate 35,722,747, forward strand.
CACTGAGCTAGATATGGAACTATGGAACTCACTTCTGCAGGATTCTAGTTACAGGTTGGTAGCTGTGTTGGTTTGCCATAGTTGAAGCAAAATAAGAAAATTAAAAAAAATTCATTCCAGCAGCACCTTAGAGACCGACTAAGTTTGTCAATGGTATGAGCTTTCGTGTGCATGCACACTTCTTCAGATACACTGAAACAGAAGTCACCAAACCCTTATATAACCCGTTTTCCCTATTTTAAGACATAGTCATAAAATAAGCCATAGCAGGATTTTAAGCATTCAAGGAATATAAGCCATACCCCGAAAATAAGACATAGTGACAGGTGCAGCAGCAGTGCCGGCCGCGGCAGGAGGAGGTGAAAAAAATAAGACTTCCCCTGAAAATAAGCCATAGTGTGTTTTTTTGAGGAAAAATGAATATAAGACGGTGTCTTATTTTCGGAAAAACACGGTATAGTGAGAGGGTGGGGAGGGGTATTACTCAGAAGGGTGGTGGGAATGGGTGAATGGCTGATAGGTGTGGTAAACCTGTTGACGACTGTTAACGACTGCAATTGGTCTTACAGGGAAAAGGCAAGGGGTGAGATGGCTTAAAATATAGCTTTTTCATGTATAATGAGATAAGAATCCAATGTCTCTATTCAGACCAGGTCTCTCCATGGTTTTAAGTTTGGACATAAACTGCAATTCAGCAACTTCTCTTTCCAGTCTATTTCTGAAATTCTGTCTTGTAACGAGACAGCTACTTTAAGATCTTGTATAGAATGTCCTGGGAGATTGAGAGGAACACTTCAATCTCTCTAAGCTTGGTCTCTAAGGTGCTACTAGAAGGATTTTTTTTTTCCGACTCCTGCAGGAGCCCATGGTGACCACCAATTTGAATGGCTTTAAAAGAGCTTTCTCTTTGGGCAAATTCATAGAGGAGAAGGCTATCAATGGCTATTAAGCACAGTAGTTATGCTCTCCCTCCACAGTCAGAGGCAGCAATGCTTCTGAATACCACTAGCTTGAAACCGCAGGAGAGAGGGCTCTCTTTTGCCTGGATCTTGTTTTTGAATTTCCACCAGGATTTCCGGTTGGCCATGGAACTAGGTGGGCCTTTGGCCTGATCCATCAGGGCTTTTCATAGGTTCTATAGAAACATGGTAAGGCAGTTTTAACTGGCTGTTTACCTTGGAAGGTCATGCACCAGTTTAGGTCAAGCGACATTGCATCATGATTAGAGGAGCTGTTCAATGTGTGTGTGTGTGTGTGTGTGTGTGTTCGCCACCTCCCTCTCCTTCCCTAGGAAACTTGTTTTCCTCAGGCCACGTGGCCACCTTTTGTTGCAAAGAGCCATAAAAAGGACATTTTTCATTCCTCTTTTTCCTTCCCCTTCTCTTCATCCCAGACATAGATTTATTCCCTTCCCAAGGTCTGTGGTGTGCTAAGCTGGGAGGGGCTTTTCAGGAAGGCGCTGATGGGACAATAATAGATAATATGGCCGCTCCCAGGAGCGTTGTCCAGGACTGTAGCCTATTCATCAGCAGCCGGCGCTCCTGCCAAGGTCAGCGCTAACGAGGATGTGGTGGGGTCCCCGGCCGCCCCCATGGGGCATCCTCCAATCAGATCGCTCGGATCCGCACTCCATCCTCTGATTTTTACAAGGGCTGCCTTCTGTGAACCAGGATATGCCGCAGGGAGGTTGCCCTCAGAGCGCAGAGCGCCTCAGTAACAGATAACTCTGCTGCATCCATGCTCTCATCCAAGAGACCCCTGCTCTCATCCTCCAAGCCTTGCTTTCAAGCGAAAGTAGGTGTGTGTGTGTGTGTGTGTGTGTGTGAGAGAGAGAGAGAGAGAGAGAGAGCATGCATTTACACACATACAGTGTGACTTTAATGTTTAGTAAATTGGTTAGATTAATGTATCAAACACCATTTTGATTAAAAAGGGCCCGATGATTAATCAGATTTTTAAAAGACATTTACTGAGTTTGCTTGTCTGTCTGTTTATTGCATTTATATCTGTTTGTTTATTGCATTTATTTGCCCACCTTCCCCCCACCCCCCCACAAGAGCTCAAGTGGCATGCTTGGTTCTCCCCCCTCCTCATTTTATCCTCGGAGCAACAACCCTATGAGGTAGATGAGAGAGGCAATGACTGGCCCAGAGTTACCCAGTGTGCTTCATGGATGAGAGGGAATTTGAACCCTGGTCTCTCAGGTCTTAGTCCAGCACTCTAACCACTGCATCACACTGGGTTGTACCCAGTATTCATCCTGCTTAAAGTAGAACTACTGGAATTGAGGATTATGTCGAATTCAGGCTCATTCATTTCAGTGGGTCTACTCCAAGTATAACTTAATTAGCTACAACCCTACACAATAGACTGGAGCAGGGTCCCCAGACTAAGGCCCAGGGGCCGGATGCGGCCCAATCGCCTTCTAAATCCGGCCTGCAGACGGTCTGGGAATCAGCATGTTTTTACATGAGTAGAATGTGTCCTTTTATTTAAAATGCATCTCTGGGTTATTTGTGGGGCACAGGAATTCATTCATTATTATTTTTTCAAAATATAGTCTGCCCCCCCCCCAAGGTCTGAGGGACTGTGGACCGGCCCCCTGCTGAAAAAGTTTGCTGGCCCCTGGACTGGAGAGTTGTGCCCCTCCTGTAAAAGCTAAGGCCTACAAGTTTCCCAGCCTTGCTATAGTTGCATCTAATAGGCCAGAGTGGATTGTGTGTTTCTCCCTGACTCCTGTATAAGTTTCCTGGTTCTTCCTATCTGGAGGACGAACAGGTTCCTCAACCCTAAATTACATTGTCCCGTGCTGACAGACAGCTGGAAAACTGGATAGCTTCTGCTTATGCACTTCCAGCAAAGGAAAAGCCACCGCCTCCAAACAGTGGGAGATTTAATGCAGCCAAACATAACTGTGCATAACCGCCAGTAAGTAAGGGCCTAAGGACCACAGAGAAAGCATGGCTAGGTCATGCTCACTCACCTTGGGGGAGCAAGGAAGTATTGTCATGCCCCCACCCCCGTTCTTCTTTCTCCCTCTTCTGTTTGAACCATGTAAGCTAAGCACACATCTGAGGCTGGGACCGCATGTTTGTGACTAACTTCTGTATTTTGCAACCCAAGAATGCCTTACTTCTGTTGTTTCTACTGTAGCATTGAGATGCATACATGAGACCAGTGATTACTATAAGTAAAGCATTTAAACTTACTAAAGTTTGTGGTCTATTCACTTAGAGAAGAGTAGAGGCAGGGGAGAATTGTAAGTGCTTAGTAATGGAACGTTTAAAAGTCAACCTATATTTCTTGTGCTTTCCAAGTGCTGCATAAATCTGTATTTTAAACTCTGGTGAGGGCTATTTTCGTTAAAAAAGCGAGCTAAGCCCTGCATCCTTTTTTAAATTCAGGTAATCAGCCATTTTTTCTTTTGGTAGTTCTTCACACAAGTGGGACTTCAGGATTAACTTGTGTTCCCCAGTTATTTCCCTAAACAAATCATAGACAAACCATAGAATCATAGAGTCGGAAGGAACCACAAGTGTCATCTAGTCCAATCACGTACAATGCAAGAATCCCAACATGTGGTCTCCCATCCACTTTGAAACAATACTGGATCCTGCTTAGCTTTGCAAGTATAGCCACATACATATAGACACCATATATTTAAAGCACTGTGATACCACATTAAAACAGTCACAGCTTCCCCCAAATAATTCTGGGGGTTCCAGTTGGTTAAAGGTGCTGAGTGTTGCTGGGAGACCCCTATATTCCCCTCACAGACCTACAATTGCCAGATTGGTTTAATAGTCAATCCCTCTTCACAGGGAACTGGAAATTGGAGCTCTGGGAGAATAAATTAGATTATTTAATTTCTATACAGCTTAATACCTGTTTCTTTGTCCATGGAGTTTTCTTGGCAGGGATACTGGAGTGGCTTGCCAGTTCCTGCTCCAGGTGGATCACGTTTAGTCAAAACTCTCCACTATGACGTGTCCATCTTGGGTGGCCCTACAGGGCATAGCCCATAGCTTCTCTGAGTTATTCAAGCCCCTTCTCCACGACAAGGCAGTGACACTTTGGCCAATACTTTGGCCACCTCATGAGAAGAGAAGACTCCCTGGAAAAGACCCTGATGTTGGGAAAGATTGAGGGCACTAGGAGAAGGGGACGACAGAGGACAAGATGGTTGGACAGTGTTCTCGAAGCTACCAACATGAGTTTGACCAAACTGCGGGAGGCAGTGGAAGACAGGAGTGCCTGGCGTGCTCTGGTCCATGGGGTCATGAAGAGTCGGACACAACTAAATGACTAAACAACAACACCACATACAGCTTAAAATATTTTTTAAAATCCCTAAGTGGATAAAAGAAACAAAGATCATCAAGCTCGAGACAAAACAAAATGACTGCCTCGGTTTCTTTCTCTTGTGGTTGGCTGTCTTAACTGTATTTTGTTCCGAAATTGTTCTATTGGTCTTTGGACCGCAATAAAGATTTAGTGGTGTATAGAAAACTGAAGCAACCACGGATAAACAAAATATTGCAAAAATACAGAGTTTCATAGAAAAATGTTACATTAATATATATAACTCAATATCCATTTTCCTTCTGACACACCCTTGCGGCCCTCAGCACTCTTAAAAGACTACAGCTCCCAAGATGCTTTGGGGAAGTCATGGCTGTTTACAAAGTGGTATCATAGTGCTTTAAGCATATGATGTGAATGTGGCCTACATGTTCTTTACTCAGCTTCCTTGAAAACACCAGCAATTTAGGAACACAGGAAATGGCCTTTTAAAGAGTCAGACCTGCTGGTACACCTAACTTAGTATTGTTCCCTTCTGGGCAAACTTCGGGAGGGGGGTGGTGGCATGTGCCAGTGATGAGCAGGGTCAGAGACAAAAGTGGTCTGGGCAATGAATGTAAAGTTTACCTTTTACAGTAGGGTAGTTCCTCCACACGCACGCTTCTCTATCCTCCATGCAGACAAACACTGATCATTTATCAGAGTTTAATGACAAATCCCAGCCTGCCAAAAACACCCAAGGTGGATGTGGAACAGGGTCAGAGAGGGATAAGGTCTAGGAAGTGTCCCAAGAGACAGATAGTGAGATCTGCAGGGCCACATTTGTCCCCTGGGCTTGAGGTTTCCCACCCCTGGTTTACACTGCCTGTCAGAAGCTCTCGATCATTTCAGAACAGGGAACTTCCCTAGCACAACCTGGAGATGCACAAGATTGAACCTGGGACCTCCTGCATCCCAGGTAGATGCTGCATCACTAAGCCATGGCCCTTCCCCTAAAAATAAAGTAAGATTCTAGTTCTCATCTGAATAAACAGCCAATTGACACAGGAAGCTGCCTTGTCCTGAGTCAGCTCAGTACAAGTTCCTGGTCCATCTAGCTCAGTACTGTCTACACTGACTGGCAGCATCTCTTCAGGGTTCCAGACAGGGCTCTTCCCAGCCTTACCTGGAGATGTGACTGGGGCTTCAACCTTGGACCTTCCGCTCAGCCCACTGAGCTGCCGCCCTTCCTTCCCCAGACTTCTTTGTACTCTGCTTCAGACACATTTCAGCAAGAGCAAAGCAAATTTGACACACTCATAACTACACGCACACTCCTCTAAGCATGGCAATGAACATCGGATAAATCTTTTTAAGCGTTCTGTTTACAAGAGAATTTATTCTTCTGACGGCATCAGCTCATACGAGCCCTCTGAGTCAAATAACAGATCTTTCGACTCTTAGAAAAGAGCATTTTCCTTATTGGCTGCCCACAGAGAAGTAATTTATATCACTGGTTTTCCCCTCCTTGCAATTTACTGGGGGTGGGGGCATGAAGGCATATGGAAATCTGAGGTCATCTGCAGTTTTAGTGGTGGGCGGCGGGGGGGGGGGGAACCACAGTCACTTTTTCTACCCAAGATAAGGCATTTTAATTTAATTTAGTGTGCTTTAAAATGCATGCAAGCTAACCATTTGTTTGACTGGGTAGTTTTGCTGGCATTCAGGATCCCGATTCCCAAATGTTTTCCACCTACGCATTTAGGATTTGTCAGTGGGGATGGGTCTTCTTTCTTTTTCTGAGGAAGGGAAAATGAGGACAAATGGGGATCATTTTCAAAATCATCCTCCAGGCCTCTCAGTGGCTTTATTTCTGGGGTCTGTTTAGAGGCCTATCTGTAAAGCTGTGGGGGGGCTGCATGATCCGGCTTCAAAGGACAGCTCCTTTATAGTCCTGCATTCCTTGTCCTCCTTTCCCCCACTGCTACTAATTGAATCTGCCCCTTCTTGGGAAGAGGGGATACTAACAAGCTAACAAACTGCAAATGGGCGTTTACAGCTTGACCTGGAAGCTCAGGCCCTCCGGCCACTTGCATCCACATTCCCTCCCCTGCCATTACTTTTTTTATGCTCGCCAGGCCATAAACAATTAAAAAAGATAACCAAATGCCCAGCGGTCCTCTTTCCTAATTAAGGTGTGAGCACCAGGGCTATGGAAGGGAGCTAAGCGCTTCAATTACCTCCCTGCCTCTCCTCTTTCTCTGCTTCCCCCTCCCACTTTCTGTCCAGACAGGTCCCTTACCCAAATCGGAACAATTAAAGCCAGCAAGAGAGGGAGGGAGAAAGAAGGAAGGTTCAAGGAACAGCAGGCTCTATCTGCTGCCTAGGAAAGACATGAATCTGGGTGCATCATTCTCTGTTGCTGGGACAAGGAGAGCAGAAGAAATATCTGACTTTGTCAGATGCTGTTCATCAGTTATCATTTGGGATGGAGATAGAATGGGGGGAAGGAGCCCTAGCATTGCACAGCATGGTAACACTGATCAGGGAATGGTGGAACAGCTGACTAGAACCTAGGAGACCAGGATTCAAATCTCCAAACAGACATAAAGCTCATTTGGGTGACCTTGGACCAGTCACTGCCTTTCAGCCTAACCTACCTCACAGGGGTGTAATCGGGATTGAGTGAGATGGGGGAGTTGTGCACCACCTTGAGATCCTCAGAGAAAAAGGTGGGATATAAATGCAATAAATAAAACGAGAAAAGGTTGCAACATTTGGGGCTTCTCAATTTAGAGAAATCCAAGTAAGAGGCAACATTACCGAAGTTTATGAAATTGCGTGTGGGATGGAGAAAGCAGACAGAGGAAAGTTTTTTGCCCACTTTCCTAACACTAGAATTCATGAACATCCAATGAAGCTGAAAGTTGGAAGATTCAGGATGGACAATATAAAGGCAGCATGTATGGTACCCTGTTCCCCCCTTTTTAATATGTAGTCATAAAGTAAGCCATGGCAGGGTTTTTAAGCATTTGAGAAATATAAGACATACCCCGAAAATAAGCCATACTTCCTCGCCGCGGAAACCAACCCCCACAGACACCTCCGCTCACAGAGTCACTCCATGCGGCCGGCACTGCAGGAGCGTGATCAGCTGTGAAGCGGCGCTCCAAGAGCCCCGCTTAACAGCTGATCGCGCTCCCACCTTGCTGGCTGCATCCTTCTCGTCCACCACCGTCCCTGCCGCTTCCGTGCTTGCCGCCACCGCTGGGCTCACTGCTTCTTCCTTGCCTGGCCCAGCCAAGGAGCTTGGAGTGCCCTGCAGTGGCAGGCGGAGCGCCTGAGCCAGCGGCCTCCGCTTGGCCCGACCAAGGACGCCTGCCGCCCCGCCACCCAGAACCGGTGGCTGTTGCAGCGACAAGCACTCAAGAGAGCCCAGCAGCGCCCTGAGCCGTAAAAACCGTACCGGCAATAAAAAAAAATGAGACATCCCACCGAAAGTAAGCCACCCTGTGTTTTTTTGAGGAAAAAAAGTTATAAAAGGGGAAACATGGTAGTTAAACTGTGGAATAGGGTAGAAGTAATAATAATAATAATATACTACAGGAGGTATTGATGTATACTAATGTGGATGGCTTTGAATAAGGATAGGACAAATCCACGGAGAATGTGGCCATCAATGGCTACTAGCCATGGGGGAGCAGGTGACGCCGTGCTTTAAACCATTGACCCTCTTGGGCTTGCCAATCGTAAGGTCAGTGGTTCTAATCCACACAACGCAGTGAGCTCCCGTTGCTCTGTCCCAGTTCCTGCCAACCTAGCCATTCGAAAGCATACCAGTGCAGCCAGATAAATAGGTACAACTGTGGCAAGAAGATAAACAGTGTTTCTGTGCACTCCGGCTTCTGACTCGGTGTCCCATTGCACCAGAAGCGGCTTAGTCATGTGGGCCACATGGCTCTGAAAGCTGTCTGCAGACAAACACTGGCTCCCTCGGCCTGAACCAAGATGAGCACCACATCCCATAGTCAAGTTTGACTGGATTTAACCGTCCAGGGGCCCATTACCCTTTTTTACTAGCCATTATGGCTATGCTCTGCCTCCAGAGTTGCTGGAAACCACAGGAGGGCAGTTCTCTTTTGCTGGGGTCTTGCTTTTGCAGGTTTCTCAAAGGTAAATGGTTGGCATCTGTGGCAATAGGATGCTGGGTGAGGTGGGCCATTGGTCTGATCCAGCAGGCTCTTCTTGGTTTCTTAGCCATTGGGCATGTTCTTCTTTGGAGCATGAGGCTGCAGCTAAGTGAAATAACAGGTTCCTAGGTTCAATCCCTAACACATTCAGGCTGGGCTAGGAGAGTGTCCTTTCTTTGAGAAGGGGATGATGGGCGAGATGGGCCATTGACCTAATCCGGCAGGGTTTTCCATATGTTCTTGATGCCCAGAGAAGGTATCAGAGGCTTATGTTGCACGGGGAGAAGGAAGCAGAATAGAATTTTGTAAGTTTTTCAGAGGGAAAAGTTTTCAGAGGAAACTGACACACCACCCCTAGAGTATAGTGTTGTCACTTTGTCCCTGGCTGCCTGCTCACAGGTCGGCGTTGTGCATAGATTTTAATTTTAACAAAACAGCTGTCTCCAGCAAAAGGATCATCAACATCTAAAAAGGTTTTTTTTAAAATAATAATAAAAAAGAAATTCTCTGTCTTCAGCTGAACAGACTTCGGAGCTGTCATTGATTTTCCGGGAAGTGGGGGGGAAACCCGCCTCTGGCTATTCAACCAAATTAGTAGTCACTGATGACCAATTATTTTGCCCCGCTGTGAACGGGAAGCCGTTACTAAAAATCCAGTTTGTCAGACCCAAGGCTTTTCCCCTGAAACACCTTTCAACCGGTGTGTACTTAGTCCCTCAGAAGGTTCTGATGCTTTGGGGAAGTTTAATCCTCCATATAAAAAAAATAAAATAAAAAGTTTTAATGAGCTGCAGGGATGTGACGGGCCATCATGAGAACAGGCTGTTCTGCTCTCGGTAGAGAACTGTTTCGCCAAATGGGCGAATCACGCCTGTCAGGATTTATACATACCTACAGCCGAAAAATGTCAGCCTTATATTTGCAAATTATAATTATCGTTCCTTGCGTTGACTGTCCTCCCCACCAAATACCTTAGGGTTTTTGTTTTTTCAAATAGAGAAGTCCTGATTTCCTAGTCTCTGTCACAAACATGCCACAGGCTTGTATCCAACAGGGAAGAGTTTGTAGCTCGTTTAAGGCCTACACAGTTTTGATTTTAAAATAATGTTAATAATTCATTAGCCTTTTTTAAAAAAAGATCCAGCCCACAGAGCCTTAATTAGGCACTCCCAGCCTCCCCATTTGGTACATGAGGCAGTTTTGGCTAAGTCATGCCCACCTGCCACCTTCACACCACACATTTAAAGCACTATGATACCACTTGAAATAGCAGTGGCTTCCCCCAAAGAATTTTGGGAGCTGTGGTTTGTGCATTGGGCTGAGAGGGGGAACCCCCTCTTCCCATTCCAGAGTGGTTTAACAATCCTTCTTCCCAGGGAATTGTGGGAATTGTAGTTCTGTGAGGGGAATAGGGTTCTCCTTTCTTTCTCTCTGCACTGTACGGTTGTCTGCTTAGGACTCTCTGATTTAGGTCTATAGTTCTGAAGCCCTGTGCGTTCCTCACCCAAAAGCATTTGGAAAGTAGCGGCTTAGGTGCGCCAGAAGGTGGAGGTGGCTGTGTGGTGGGAGCATTGGGTGGCAGAGAGTAGAAAAGGAAAGGCCAAGGATTGAAAGGAGGTGGCAGTTAGTAGGAGTGAGAGGGCAAGATGGGAGAAGCAGTAATTGTTAACAGGTTTGTTAAGAGAGAGAGAGAAAGAGTGTGCAACGTCCCCACGCACAGGAGGAGACTCACGGGGAAGACCTGGTTGTGCAGGTGTGTGTGTGTGAATATGGTGCCTTTCCTCCCTTTTCTATTTTAGTTCCCAGAACTGTCTTCTGACTGCATAGCACCAAAAAAGTGTCAATGGAGGGGGAAATGCCTACCCATGCTTCCTCTTTTTGCCCATCCATTTAAAAATCCATGTGTTTGCTGCTCAATTAAATAGTGGTACTTGCAGGGAAGAAATTTTCCACGAGGTGGAAAAAATTTTTTAGGTTTCTTATTTGCTTTGGTCTTGTTGTTTTATTTTATTTTTTTCTTTTTGTAAGAGAATCACAGAGTGCTTTTAATGAAGTTGACAAAACTGAAAAGCTCTCTGTTGTTTTTGTCTCATGCTTCTGTTAAAAGCAGAAGATGCCGTTAAAAGCAGAAGATGCCGTTAAAAGCAGAAGATGCCGTGGAAAACTTTGTGGCTGCAACTGCAAACATGTATATTCGGGGGGGGGCATGTTCTCATGCAAGTCAGCTGGCTACTGCACACATCCCAATTTTCCTCTGCAGAATGTTGGAGAGTATGATAACTGTTGGGTAAATCATTATCAACCTCTGACGGATGATTTAGAAGGATTGGTCCGGCATCACTTTCGCTGATCCATACTCAGCAGAGTTACATCTCAATGCAACTCCTTCCTTGGAAGCGTCTTTGGGGTTGAGGGTACACACAGTAGGCAATAACACACATGGACACCATAAAGATTCAGTCAGGTGTAGAGGTTTACTTGACAGGCATAAAAGCATATTGGTAGCAAATATATACAGACATTCACCACTGCCATGGTCAAGGCATGCTTAGAGTCCAACAAGAGTCCAAGACACTCTGCTTCTCTCACCGCAAGGCGCAAGCAAGAGACGCACAACAAGTTACACAGAACCATTCCCGTCATACTGTGCGTGTCCAAAGAACAGTTCTCATAGAAAATGTCCTTGCATAAACAAAACAATCTCAGCCTTCTGCTGCTTCTTGAAACTTCTTCTCTGTTCTTCTCTGTTTCTGGAACAAAGGATTCTCACAGAGAGAGAAAGAATATCCAACAATAACATCATTAGCAAAGGCTCCTCTGAAGCCTGCAGTGTGCAATAATTAGTAATAAAATTCATGGTAGGAGCAAAATAAATTAGGGGAGGGGGATTTGGGAAGAGTGACCACTTGCATACATGATGGGGAAATGGCTGCAACCTCCACCATTTATTTATTTTTAAAGCGTTGGCTATGATGAAGAAGGCATTTTATAGCTGCTCAACATTGACTTTAGGTAGGGTCCCACTCCTTCTGTGACTTCTGTATGTTGTTGGACTACAGCTTCCATCAACCCCAGTCAGCATGGCCAATGGTTAGGGGTGATGGCAATTGTAGTCCAGCCACACAATCTACTGGCCTCCCAGTGTTGTGAACTACAACTCCCATCACCATTGACCATTGGCCCAGCTGGGATTGGATGTAGGGAAATTCAGTTTTGTTTACTTAATTCACACTTCTCAAATGAAAACAAAGCTGTTATTCATAATTTACATTTTCCCAAATTTTGGGTTGGAAGTTCTCTATCCAAACAATGTTTACAAAAATGCATACTGTGTTTCTCATATTATAAGACACATCTTATATTTATTTTTTCCTCCAAAAAACACACTATGGCTTATTTTCAAGGGATGTCTTATTTTTTTCCTCCTCCTCCTGCCGCGGCCGGCATTGCTGCTGCGCCTATCACTATGTCTTATTTTCGGGGTATGGCTTATATTCCTTGAATGCTTAAAAATCCTGTTATGGCTTATTTTATGGGTTATGTCTTAAAATATGAGAAACAGGGTATATTATAGGGAATATATATATATATATATATATATATATATATATGTATGTATGTAAAGGGACCCTGACCATTAGGTCCAGTCGTGACCGACTCTGGGGTTGCGCGCTCATCTCACATTATTGGCCGAGGGAGCCGGTGTATAGCTTCCAGATCATGTGGCCAGCATGACAAAGCCGCTTCTGGCAAACCAGAGCAGCACATGGGATATATATGCATGCAAGTATGATGTAGAAAATAATGTATTATGTTAAAGGAAATTGCAAAACAGGTGGAGATGTTAGTCAAAAAGTCATATAAAAAGTTGCGACTGTTAGGCAAAATTCATGCTAAAAAGCTGGTGGATTTTCCCAAGAATTTAAGAAATCAATCAATTGAGGTGGAGCTATGGAGAAGTGGATTCAAAGATTGCAAAAAAGAGGAACTTAGCAGCAGAAACTGATGCATCCACCCACCTCTAGGCTGATAGGATGTTGGGAGTCCAGCAATGTCTAGAGGGCACATGTGGGTCTTGATCTGATCCAGTTATATGGCTTTTTATTATTAGGGATTCATTTATAGATTCCTTCTTCCATGAGATCTTTCCCTTCCCATTTTCCCCCAGGCCCTCCACGCCATTCTTTGATCTATTGCAGCACAAATACAAAGAGAAGTGGATGGACGAGCAGAGAGCCATCGTCAAAGCCGAGAAGGCAGAAAAAAAGCAGAAGGTGAGCAGACCTTAGGAGCATAAGAACCTGCTGGATCAGGCCAATGGCTCATCTAGTCCAGTGCCCTATTCTCACAGTGGCCAACCAGAGGCATATGGAAGCCTACAAGCAGGACCAGAATGCAACAGCAACTCTCCAATAGTTGTTCCTCATCATCTGGTATTCCAAGATAGACTGTGCCTGGGTATGGAGATTTTGCTATCACAATAGATCTCCATAAGAAGAGCCTATTGGATCGGGCCAATGGCCCATCTAGTCTAGCAACCTGTTGTGACAGTGCCAACCAGATGCCTCAGTGGGAAATCCTTAAGCAGGAGCACACTCTCCTCCTGTGGTTTCCAGCAACTAGTTGAAGATATGTGGGTTTTGACAGACTCCATGATGAAAGATTGGAGGTATGTTGCTTGTTCATTTCTAGGCCCAACTTAAGGAGCTTGTGTTGGTGTTTAAAGCTGTAAACAACTTAGGCTCCAAATATCTGAAAGACCACTTCCTTCCCTACAGATTTCCTTTGATGCCAGGATCAGCCTTCATGGTAGATCCACCACCTTCAGAATCTCATGGAATAGTGGTGACCCTGCAGAGAGTGGCAGCCTCTAAGTTGTGGAACTCACTCCCCACAGAGATGGATCTGTGCCTATATACTTGGGGGGGGGGAATAAGAAGTCTCACCTATTTACCCTAGCCTTTGATGCATGGGGTGCATATTTTAAGAACCCCTCAAATGGTAGTTTCTTTAAAACTGTTTTTAATGTTGTGTTTAAAATTGCTGTGACCCACACTGGGGAGCTTATGGTGAAAAGTGACTTCTTCTTCTTCTTCTTCTTCTTCTTCTTCTTCTTCTTCTTCTTCTTCTTCTTCTTCTTCTTCATAGTTAGCATGGACAAGAGATGTTTAACATGTGACACCAAAAGCATTTGTAATTTCTTTGAAAGTTTGTTTGAAGGAATTGGACTTTACTGTCTTGGATTGCTTCAGTATAATTTTTACCTCTTTTTTTTTAAAAAAAAACTTGTTTCCTCATTTGGGGTGTAGGGTTCATTCAGAGGCTAGTCCTAAGGATCATACTTTACACAAAGAATTAAGCAGATGTGTTTTCTCCAAAGTGCAAAATTAGAACAGTTTTCTGGGTGACCTCAGGCCAGTTGCTCACTCACAGCCTAACCTACCTCATAGGGTTATTGTGATGAGAGGGAGGATAGCTAAGTATGCCACCTTTTGCTCCTTGGAGAAAAAGTTGGGATATAAATATTGAAATCAATACATGCGTACATTAGGAGGGACATTAGGAGGTGATGGACTCTCCTTCATCTGAAGGAGGCTGGATGCCCAACTATCAAGAACTCTAGCAGTGGATTCCCTGGTGGAGGTGTTGGACTGACCTTTGAGTTCTCTTCCTGCTGTCTGTTTGCAAGCTTCAGGTGAATATGTCTCTGCTAAAATGGATATTTCAGCCAAATTCATTGACTCTAATGCTATCAGTCATTTCTGGCCATGATGACAGTGTTCTACCTCCACTGTCTGAGACAATGTGCCTCTGTAGACCAGTTGCTTGAAGTCACAAGGGGGGAGAGTTGCTGATGCCCTTAGATGCTGCCTGTGGTTGGATGCTGGACTAAGTGGTCCTTTTAGTAGCCTAATTAAACAGGACGCTTATTACCTTCTGCCTCTCTGCTGCTTCTGAATCCCAGTTGCTAGGAACCACAAATGGAGAGAGCTGTTACATTCACATCCTGCTTGCAGGCTTCCCTTTGGGGCATCTGGTTGGCCGTTGTGAGAATAAGATGCTAGGCTAGAATTGGCCTTTGACCTGATCCAGTAGCCAGATTCTTCTGATGTTCTCTTAGGCCCTTGTCACTTGATGCAACACAAGAGAATCTCTGCTGCAGCAACGTTCTGGTTGGCAGCACATTAATCTGTGTGCCGTACTTGTTTTTAGAAACGCAGAGGAAAGACATATGACACACGCACGACGCTGTTCAGGAAATTCCTGCCTCCGATGCAGGCGGATCCTCTTTGGAAAATGCCCCACTTTCAGAAGGTACGTTGGAGATACAAACAGACTTGTTGCCTTGACTCATTTGTGAACATAGCATTGATGACAGAGGTCCTGAAGAGTTGGCTCACAGCTTAACATTACTCAACCTCTGGAGAGGCCATAGTTCATGGGTAGAGCATCAACCTCACATGCAGAGGGTCCCAGGTTCAGTCCTCAACATCTCCAGGTGTGGCTGAGAAAGACTCCCTGTCTGAAACCTTGATGAGGCACTACCAGACACTGGGCTGACTCAACGGTCTGACTCAACATAAGCCACATTCCTCTGCTCCTGTTTAGGAAGTGCTATTGCTCAGTTGTCTGAGCATTCACATTGCATGAAGAAGGTCCCAGGCTCAATCCCCAACATCTTCTGGTAGGGCTGACAAAACAGCACCCAGCAGGATTGAACTCTCATCTTGTCACCTTCTGGCGGTTCCCTCGTTGCGAGAAGCCCAGTTACAGGGAACCAGGCAGAGGGCCTTCTCAGTAGTGGCACCTGCCCTGTGGAACACCCTCCCACCAGATGTCAAAGAGAAAAACAACTTCCAGACTTTTAGAGGGCATCTGAAGGCAGTCCTGTTTAGGGAAGCTTTTAATGTTTAATAAATTATTGTATTTTAATATTTCTGTTAGAAGCCACCCAGAGTAGCTGGGGAAACCCAGCCGGATGGGCGGGGTATAAATGATAAATTATTATTATCATCATCATCATCAGTGGAGACTTCTGCCCTGCTCTCTGCAGGGGCCTGAGGAGGACTTAACCTCTTGCTTATCAGCTGAGAATTTAGGGCTAAATTCTCCCACTTTAGATGTATGCACCAGTCCCTTGCAGGGAACTGGTAGATGCAGGCAATATAGAACTAATCCTCGCCTTTCTGCCCATTTCCCAGTGATGCTACCTGATGGACAGCTTGGCATGGTTTGAGCAAAATAGCCTCATGGGCCAAATTGGACGCCTGGTGGGCCATGGTCACCCTTTAGGCTAGAGGTTCCCCTCCCAATTTTGCATGAAGAGCTGCCGTGTCTAAAACTACCGTATTTTTCGCTCCATAGGACACACCTGACCATAGGACGCACCTGGTTTTTAGAGGAGGAAAACAAGAAAAAAAATATTTTGCTTTCTTGAATTGTCCTAGGCATAGCAGCCAACTCCTAGAGGCCTAGGTGCCTTTGCCTCCCTCATTAAATATTTGCAAAGGGGGAAAGCTCCATTTTTTTTAGGATCAGCTCAAAGTTGTGCAGCTTTTTTTGCAAATGGGAGAAGCCCCGTTGGGGGGGGCAGTCAGCTCAGAGTTGTGCATCTTTTTTGCAAAGGGGGAAAGCTCCAATTTTAGGATCAGCTCAAAGTTGCTGAGTTTCCTTGCAATGGGAAAAAATCCTGTTTTTATGGGGTTCAACTCACAGTTCTGCAGCTTCTTCTATAGGAAAGGAAAATGACCCATTTCTACAGTTTCCAGACAGATAATCTAATCAGCCAGTCACATCTCCCTCTGCAGACAACAATTGAGGCCTAGGCAAGGGGCCGGGAGGGGCCAGGAAGAGAACTAGCTCTCTTATCTCCCTCCCCAATCTCTTGCAATCAGCTGCTGAGCTGGTTCATTTCAGCTCATTCCCTCTTGTTAGCCTTTAGCTCTTCCTTAAAAAAAAAAAAAGAGCAGGATCTGCCTTTAGGCCCTGGCCAATTCGGCTCCAGGGACCATGCATTCGCTCCATAAGACGCACAGATATTTCCTCTTACTTTTTAGGAGGAAAAAAGTGCATCTTATGCAACGAAAAATATGGTACAAAGCAATGGAAAGTGGATTAATCCGTTCCAAACAGGTCCACGGAGTACTTAAACTGAAAGTACTCAAACCGAGGCATACTTAAACCGAGGTACGGCTATACTTTAGAGCACGGGTCTGCAACCTTTAAGACAGAAAGAGCCACTTGGACCCGTTTCTGAAGAAAAAAAATAAACTGGGAGCCGCAAAACAGGGACGTAATTAGAAATCAGAGGGCCTCATAGCAAAATTTGCTATGCCCAATAATCAATGTCCCAAAATGCCATAGAAAATTAATCAGGGCCCCAGTGTACCATAAATCATAATCAGTGCCTGATGTAAATAATAATTAATAATGAGGGCCCAATGTCATCCTCGTCATTATAAAAATAACTTTGAGTTTGGGCTGCCTTGATTACTGGGGACATAGCTGCCAAGTTCTCCCTTTTTTAAAGGGAAATTCCCTTATGCTGAATAGGCTTCCTCATGAGAAAAGGGAAAACTTGGCAGCTATGACTGGGAATGGGCACCAGCAACCACTGCCTTATGAGTTTGGGCTGCCTTGATTACTGGGAATGGGCAAAACTCTGACTCCCTTATTAGGACACCTGTATGGTTTCATGTGTGTTGCTCCCATCAAGTGAACTTATAAAATTTCCTCATATTGAATCAACCCATTGATTAATACATCTACCTCAATCTCCTGACCAGGCCGACAGGAGGCCACAGGCAGCCCGCAGGCAGGAGCAGCAGCAGCAGCAAACACGCGCTCCGAGCCCGCAAGCCTTTTCTGCTGCTGGGCGGGAAGAAGCGCGCCCGTTTTTAAAAAAATTAACTCCGCCCCCGCCCCCGTGAGCCTATTGGCTGCAGAAATGTGGCGGGGAGGGGCTGATGCAGGGAGGGGGCCGATCACGCTCCCCGGGCTGCTAATGTCACCTTGCGTCCTTTTTGCACAGCGCACGCGCACAGCAGAGTTGTGGACTCCGGCGGGTGCCGTGCAGGGCGCAGGTGCACAGCGCGCCGCCGCAACTGTGTGCTCCGGTGGCGGTGGGCACCGCGCGAGTATCTGGCGGGAGTGGCGGGCGCCGCCGCATGGCTCAGGCGGCGCATGGCTCGGACGCCTCCTCCCCTCGTATCCGCTCCGGAGCCGCAGCAAAGGTGTAAAAGAGCCACATGCGGCTCCGGAGCCGCAGGTTGCAGACCCCTGCTTTAGAGATAAAGAATCAAAAGCAGGGAGAGCCTCAAATTTGTGTATCAACTATCAGCAGCATCTCAATAGCAGCCTGAGCAGGCACACAGTTTCACCGCACATCCTCTTCCCTATTCTGGGCAAATGCATCTGTTGAAAAGATAGTCGTTTACTCCTACATTTACCTCTATGCCTTGTAAATTAGCACATGCACATTTTTAATGGAAACCTCTGCCCTCGTTGTTCTAACTTTTGCTGATGATCAAGTGGCCATCCCAGGAGTGGGGGTGTCATATATTTGCAATTCCAAACACACACATCCCAGTTTCCTATTTAATGCTACTCTCAAGACAGGAAAAAAGGGCATGCAGATTCCTGTAACGGCCACTCCATGCCATCACAAGCACCGTGCTTTGATCAGAAAAGAGTGTGGCTGGGTTTTTAAACTCCCACCACCCCCACCCCCCGTTTTGCCTCGGCCTCGTTGTACTCCACTTATGCCCCTGCCTTCCTCTGCATATCCATTTGCATATGTCAGTAATAATTTATCCCAGCTACTTGTCAGTGTGGGGTCTGCCGCAGCAGCGTGTGTCAGTGGAAGATCACGACCCAGGGGCTGTTCAAACAGATTGCAGTCGCTCGCTCACAAGCCAGGGTTGGGAGTCTTTGCTTGCTAACTTCACTCCCTCTGGGCCCTTTGCCAAATCCTCCAAGAGAGGAGAGGAGGCCCAGATTTTCTTGGACGACTGATCCCACTGCCCACCTGTTCTTACACTTGCAGTGGTTTGAGTCAGTATGGTACGTTCAACAAAACCAAGCGGTTTAAACTCTTCACTTGAATTGTGGCCAGTTCAGCCTGGTGGTGGCAGTGTTTACATCAGGGATGGGGAACATCAGGCCTGGGGACCAAATGCTGCCCCTGAAGCCTTTCTACATGGCCCTTGGGCTTCTTCACAGGCCACACCCCTCACCAGCCCTCATTTGCACCCTCCTCAAGAATTATTTTGCCTTTCTGATCAGAGGTAGATTTAGGGGAGTATGACTGGTTCAGTCACACTGGGCGCAGAGCCTCAGAGGCTCTGTTAGGACAGCACGGCTATCATTTACAATGGAGTGCAAGAGGCAGAGGGGCATCAAATTTTGGTGTTGCAGAGGGTACCACTGAAATTTGAGACCTCAAGACCTGCCACTGGTCTGATCATTCCTCCTGCTTGCGTGGATGGAAGATAGAGAATGGTGCATGTGTGTAGAAACTAGGTAAAATTCACATTTGTTGCTGTGCCTACTTTTGCCTCTTATCCTGGCTACCATAGGCATGTGGCCCATAGATGCCAACTCCCAGATTGAAAAATCCGGGATCGGCACCGGAAGTCGCGCTGCGGCCATTTTGGAACTGGGCAGAGCAGCACCGGAAGTTGCTTCTATGCATGCTCTGCCCATTTCCAAAATGGCCGCAGCACCAAAAATCGCTTCTGCGCATGTCCAGAGACTCCAGACATGCGCAGAAGGAGCCTCCCTGGGCTTGTAAGAATCCGGGGGATTTACAAGTTTTTTTTTAATCCGGGCTGCCAGCGGGAAACAGATGGAAAATTGGGGGTTTCCCAGGGAATACGGGAGACTTGGCAGCTATGATGTGCCCCCCCCCATGCACACACACACTGCTTGCCTACATCTTTGAACACTCACCTATTTTTAATACTCCCCACATGCAGAAAGCTAGTACAGTTGTACCTTGGAATCCGTTCCAGAAGTTCATTTGACTTCCAAAATGGAAACTAAAGCCACGGAAGCCCTGTCGAACATTTGGATTCCAAAGAATGTTCGCAAACCAAAACACTCACTTCTGGGTTTGTGGCATTCGGGAGCCAAAACATCTGAGTACCAAGGCATTCGGGATCCAAGGTAAAACTGTATCAGATCATAAAAATAGCCCTGGTGGATCAGATAAAAATGCCGTCTTGTTCACTAGCCTGTTTCTCATAGAGACCAATGAGAGGTCGCTGACAAAGTCACAAAGAGGTCAGAATAGCCCTCTCCTGCTGGTCTTCCCCAGAATAGGGGATTTTATTCAGTTTACATTTTGCAACAAACCTACCCAATTCACCATTTTCCAAAGTGAGATATGAACTGAAATGATGTCATCCCCTGAAATTTGCGTTATTTGAATTTTGCAATGCACTTCTCCTGCCAAGTGAGATGTATGGCAATGCATATGGTGCAAGTTAAGCATGCATAAGAATGCATATATCTATGAAAAAAAGCGCATAATGGAAAATTGCCTTGCAATCATTTGCATATTAGCATACAAAAATGTGTAGATTTTTAAAAATGCGCTAAAATGCTGGTGAACTTTCATGAGGAATTTTTATTTTAAAAATTATGGGCCTATTAAAATAAAACCTCTTTTTTGAACTGATACAATTTTTTCTCCTCTTCAAACTTTTTCTAGAGAGACTTGAGTAAAGGCCAGATCCCCAAAACATGGAAGACCTCAACTATAATAGTATTCCCCAAACCATAGAAAGACCTTGAATGTGTTGACTCATATAGGCCTATTTCTTTGATAAATGCAGATGCTAAATTATTTACAAGTCTTTTAGCTCATAGATCATCTTTGATTTTGCCCAATTACGTTCATCTGGACCAAAAATGAAATGAAATGAAATAAAGAACAAATCCACAAACTTATGTGGATAGGTGGAAAACTGAATTTAAGATTGGGGGGGGGAGAATGAGTAACTGCAACTAACAAGTCCTCCATCCCTATTCCCAGTGACCGGTATTCAGAGCCACACTGCTCTGATTTTATTTTGTTTTTATTTAGACCATTTATATATGCCAGTTAACTACAATCATCTCTGAGCAGAGTACAGTATGAGAAATTCAATATAGTGAGATTTTTTTATTTAAAAAGTCAATTGAAATAATCAGTTAAAATTAAAATGCCTGCTGAAATAATACTTTAAAAGTCTCAGTAGCTGCTGGAATTTCACTAGGGAGGGGGCCTGTCTGACCTCAACTGGGAGGGATCCGTTCCATGAGACTGGGCCCACCATACTGAATGCATGGCTCCTGGTGGATATGAGTGGCATGTTCAAGCCATCAGGGACTGCTATTAGTGACTCCCAGAAAGATCTCCATGCTCAGTCCAGGACATAGTGAGTCCGGCAGTCCCTAATAACCATTGATAGCCATAACCTCCAGGGCTCCATCTTCCAAAGCCATCCAAGTTGGCAAGGGGGCCAACTTGAATAAAATATTGGAGGGCCCAGGTAAGCCCCACCCTGCGTAACCGATCATATGACACGGTGCATGCACACCATTTGGATGGCAATGCCCATCCATTTTGGGAGGGGCCAGCCTCCTCAAATATTTTATTGGGGGGGGGCTGAAGCCTCCTCGTCCCCTAGGAGCTGGCTCCCATGCAAGTTGGTGATTGGTCATGTTATCTAATCCATAGTTCTGTCTGGGAAAGCTGAGGGCCTTCAAAGCCTTTCTGTGGGGCCCTCAGGTCTCTCTCCAGACCACATGCCCTACCAACTGCTCTTTACACCTTCCTTTTTGTGTTCTTGAATTTTCAAAACGCCTCTTGCTTCCCTGGATAAAGAGCAGGGGTGAGTTTGTATAGAACCTAGCCCACTGCACAGAGATAACATTTGCATCCATTGCTTCACCCACATTTGCCTCTGGTCTCACCCACCACTAACAAATGCCCCTCCTGCCCACGGAAGGTTGCTCCGAGGGGCATGCAGACCTTGGGCTGTAAAAGCTTCTGCATTCCTAAACTATGCACTGTGTTATCGGGGGGGGGGGAGCATGTAGGCTAACACAACTAATGCCACCCCATCACTCTAGTTGCCTTCACCCATGCCTGGTGTAGTGTTTAGTGTCCCTGACTGGGACTTGGGAGACCAGCCTTCAAATTTCCACTCGGTGATGAAGCTCACTGTGTGACGTTGGACCAGTGACTCACTCTCAGCCTAACCTACCTCCCTGGGTTGTTGTGGGGATTACATGAAGACAAGGATCTGGGAGACTGGGGTTCAACATACACACAAACACTGCAGTTGGCTATGTAGCTCACTGGGTGTGATGTTAAGCAAGTCACTGCCTCACTCAGCTTATAACCTACCTCACAAGGTTGTTGCGGGGATTAAATCATGGGGGAGATGAAACATATGTGCCACCTTAAACTCCTTAGAGGGAAATGTGGGATATAAATGCAATAAACAAACAAACAAACAAACCATTCATTCATTCATTCATCCTCCTGGACCACGCAGAAGGATTTCTCTGCAACTGAAACCCTTCTCCTGCCCCCCACCCCACTGCCCACTTAATTGCTGTCTGTCCACCTTTCCTGCCCTCCGGGCCAAGCCTCTGTGACATTACACAGTCATTCAGTCACTAAAGGCTAGACAAATTGAATATTTTTTCGCATTTGGATGCAGAGTTCAGGCCCCAGTGCCCCAGAATAATGGCACATGCTATTAAGCCAACCGTTTGATTTACAGGATTTTCATGCCGCCGTTCCGATTTGGTTCATATTTGGACGTCTCTTTGCGGGAAAATAGCCCTAATTTGTGCCTCCTGGGACCCTACGGGGCTTGCTTGTTTCCCCGCCAGTTCACTGACCTATCAGGAACAGGCGGGGGGAAGGTGCACTGGATTAGCAAAAGTTGCTGAACTGTAGTATATCTGCCAGTGCAGACACAGCAGCAATTGCTTAGCATCACATAACTCTTTGGGAATAGGAGAAAATTAGCATCCTGTCTATTCCGGCTAACAACCTCCAAGAAAGCAAGCAAAGGAGCTTTGTGTAACATATGTCTATAACATACATTTAAAGCATTATCTTACCAGACATGGCTTCTCCCCAAAGGATCCTGGGAGCTGTAGTCTGTTAAGGGTGCTGGGAGTTGTTAGGAGACCCTATTCCCCTCAGAAGGTACGGTTCCCAGAGTGGTTTAAAAATCCATCCCTTTTCCTGGTGAATTCTGGCCATTGTAGCTCTGTGAGAGGAAACAAGGCCTCCTAGGAACTCTCAACACCCTTAATAAACTACAGCTCCCATATTTCTTTGGAGGAAGCCATGATTCCTTAAAGTCGTATGATAATGCTTTATTATTTGTTTGTTTGTTTGTTTGTTTATTCTTTTAATTTGTATACTGCCCTTCATCCAACTATCACAGGGCAGTTCACAACATAAAAATACAAAACGAGAACACCAAATGCATGAGTGCTTACATATAAAGGCCTTTGGTCAATTAAACAAGCTATGGGGTATTGTTTCTTTTTGGTTTTTTTTATTACGGTATCATAGAATTGTAGAGTTGGAAGGGACCCTCGGGGTCATCCATTCCAACCCCCTGTAGTGCATGGATCTCAACTAAAGCATCCATGACAGATGACAGTATGCATTTTTTTGTGTTTTTATATAGTAAACCACCCTGTGATCTTCAAATGAAGAGCGCTATAGAAATAAAAGTTAATGGTAACAACTCAATAAGCCCCTTCCCACAAGCACATTTAAAAGAATGTATAAAGCTGCCTAAAGATACGTAATGAAAGCACTAGGCAAGCCTCCCTTGAGAGGGCACTCCACAAGTGGGAAGCCGCAGCAGAGAAGGCTCATTCACATTCTGACATCCTCTGGTGCTGTCACAGAGGAGATACATGAAGAAGAGCCTCAGGTGATGATTGCAGGGTCTTGGTTGGTTCATTGGCAAGGCAGCTACGGCAGTGGCTCGCCCCTCCAAAAGGACATGGGAGAATGTGATGCTAACGTCCAGTGAAGGTCTACCAGGCTTACATGTTGAGCATGCTGCTTTCTGGTAGTGAGTTGTGGGCAACTTACACCTGCCAAGAACAACGCCTCAGCACCTTCTGTATTTGCTGCGTCAGGAAGATTTTGGGCATCGCATGGTAGCACAGAGTCTCAAACAAAGATGTGCTCTCCCAAGCCCACATTCTCAGCATGTTCACACTCCTGTCTCAGCAATATCTATGTTGGCTTGGTCATATTTACAGAATGGAAGATGGCAGGATCCCCAAGGACGTGCTCTATGAGGAGCTGGCTTCAGGCACCAGGCCTGTTAGCAGACCAAATCTATGTTACAAAGATGTCTGTAAACATGACATGAAGGTTGGCAACATCACCCCCTCCATTTGTGAATCCCTTGCAGCTGACCGCAATGCCTGGAGACAGACAGGCAGGTTCATACAACCATAGCTGTAGCCAGAGGAGGAATGACCACTGGGAAGATAGCAGAGAGAAAAAACTACCTACCATGGTGCATCTGCAGTAGCACAACCGGGCGCCTTCATCTGCCCCAGCTGCAACAAAGCATGTGTCACCTGTATCAGTCTCTACAGCCACAGCAGACACTGCAACCTTCCAACAGTTTGACTTCACTCCCAAAGGTGTACTCCACCATTGTCCTCTGAGACCAGCAGATGCCAACTAGATTGGTTCATATGCAGAGATGCGGTCCTTGAGATATTGTGATTCTCAGCTGTTTAAGGCTTCATAGGTCAAAACCAGCACCTCGAATCGGACCCAGAAATTAATTGGCAGCCAGTGTAGTCGGGCCGGGAGTAGTGTCATATGCTCAAACTTGGATGCTGAATTCTGCACCAACTAAAGTTTCCAGACTGTATTCAGAGGCAGCCCTACATATAACACATTGGAGTAATCTAACCTAGAGGTGACCAGACCAAAGATGACAGAAGTTAGGCTATCCCTGTCCATTTAGGGGCACAGCAGAAGCTGATGGAAGGCACTCTGCACCACCATGGTGACCCAAGCCTCAAGTGACAGAAGTATCCTCAAGCTACATACCCGCTCGTTCAGAGGGACTGTAACCCCAACAAGAACAGGAAACCTTCCATCCATCTGGTCTAGGGAACCACCCACTAACAGTGCCTTATCTGGATTGAGCTTCAGTTTGTTGGCAGCCCATTGCCAAGGCAGGCCCACAGTCCAGCACATCCACTGCCTCGCTTGCAGTTGTAAAGGAATAGAGCTGTGTGTCATCAGCATATTGCTGACAAAGTACTCCAAAGCTCCAGATGACCCCACTCTGGTTTCATGTAGAAGTTAAACAGCATACAGGATAAAATTTAACCTAGAGGAAAAAACCTAGAGGTCCTCCACAGGACCAAAGAGCATCCCCCAAGCATCACCCTCTGAAAGGTAGGACTGGAACTTCTGCAAATCAGTGCCACCCACCCACAGCTTGGGTAGTTGCTCCAGAAGGATGCTAAGAGACAAGGACAATTGATAGTGACACATTTCCCTTGTATCTTTCCTGACTTCATACAGGGTGACCAAAGTGGTTTCTGTGACAAAACCAGGCCTAAATCCCAATTGACATGTATGTAGAAAATCAGTTTCCTCCAAGATTGCCTGCATCTGGTCCATGGCTACCCACTCAAGAGTTTTGCCCAAGAAAGGGAGATTGTCAACTGGCTGGTAATTACTTAGATTTTCCAAATCCAGTGAGGGCTTCTTAAGGAGTGGTTTTACCACTACCTCCTTCAAGCAGGCAGGGACCTCTCTGTCTCACAAAGAGGCATTCATCACCTTCCTGGCCCAGCCAGCTGTTCCTCTCTGCTAGTTTTATCAGCCAAGAGCAGCAAGGGTCCATCGTACATGTGGTTGTCTTGACTGATCCAAGTACCTTGCCCACATCCTCAAACCTTACCACCTGAAACTCATGCAATTCAACAGGACTAGACAATGTTCTGGACACCCCTTGAGAGTCATTTGCTGTAACATCGGAATCAAGCTCCCAATGGATACAAGAATCTTTATAGACCACAGCAACTCCCCTTCTTGAACCCTCAAGTTTGCCCTGATGCAGTGCTGAGTACCCAGGTGGGCACCGCTGGCTGAGACCAACTCCACGCTGCTCATTCAAGTCTCAGTGATACAGACCAAATCAGCCTCCTCATCAACAATTGGATTGTGAATGAGGTCCACTCTATCAACTTTTCCAGAACAATCCTAGTCATCAGAATTTGACACCCACTGCAGGATCTGATACTAACTCACAGCCACATTCTTCCTGAAAACAAACAATGGAAGTTTAACACACACACACAGAGAGAGAGAGAGAGAGAGAGAGAGAGAGAGAGAGAGAGAGAGAATGTATTTTTACATTTCCTCAATTTCTCAGAAGGAGGGGTGTGATATTTTAGAACTCAGTCAACAAGCAGCGCTCACACCATCCTCCTGGGCCCTCCATGTCAGGAAATTAAAAGTCTGTTTTGTTTTAAAATGAGTTGGAGTTGCTACACAGTGGGTCAGTATAGGTTGTCTTGCTTACTGTTGGGATTTTTCATTTTCTGTTCTTTCTACATGACAGAACCGTTTCAGAAGGGGACCCATTGACAAGCCATCTCATATAAAAAGTTCATAAGGGGAGTTTGTGGATATTGAGGGAACACATGAGGCAGTCAATGTGTCCTGTTTGCAGGAACAGGCCTCTTGTTTCAGGGATGAGGAGCCTTACCTTCTGGGCAACCTTGCAGGGGCCACATTAGTCATCAGTAGCATCATCATCCATTGATTTGTGTAATCATCTCTTAAAGCCATCCAAACCTGGTGACCATCACTATCTACTGAGGGAGTATTAGTGTGAACAGTGTGATAAAGTATTGCCTTTCTTCCACCCAGAAACTTCCAACATTCAAGTTCTGGCATTATTTACTATTATCTATTTAATAAAATTTAGACAAGCGGATTAAATTCACACCAGCTTTCTAAACACCTGAGTCAGTGCGCCATAATGGTTGGCATGTTGGACTAGGACTTGGAATGTTGTTGATGTTGTTGTTTAGTCATTTAGTCGTGTCCAACTCTTCATGACCCCATGGATCATAGCACGCCAGGCACTCCTGTCTTGCACTGCCTCCCGCAGTTTGGTCAAACTCATGTTCGTAGCTTCGAGAACACTGTCCAACCATCTCGTCCTCTGTCGTCCCCTTCTCCTAGTGCCCTCAATCTTTCCCAACATCAGGGTCTTTTCCAGGGAGTCTTCTCTTCTCATGAGGTGGCCAAAGTATTGGAGCCTCAGCTTCAGGATCCGTCCTTCCAGTGAGCATCCCCTTCATGGATCAATGCCTTGTCGTGGCGAAGGGGCTTGAATAACTCAGAGAAGCTATGAGCTATGCCATGCAGGGCCACCCAAGATGGACAGGTCATAGTGGAGAGTTTTGACTAAACGTGATCCACCTGGAGAAGGAACTGGCAAGCCACTCCAGTATGCCTGCCAAGAAAACTCCATGGACATTGAACCCCTTGGAATACCGGGGTTCAAATCCCCATAGCACCTTGAGGCAAGTCACTGCCTCTCAGCCTAGCCTACCTCACAGGGTTGTGAACCATGTATGCCACCGTGAACTCATTGGGGGAAGTGGTGGGATATAAATGCACTAGATTATAATAGGCTTGCCTAAACAAAAATGCTTCTATAGGGTGCCAAAAAGAGGACAGTTGAGAGAGGGATTGACCAACGGTGGCCCTCTGATCACGTGTACTTTTCCTGAGTTTGGTTCTGTTGCAGACAGAGATAACATCAGCTTTCTCAAATATATATATATTTTTAAATACCTGCTACCACGCTCTCTGCCACTTGTCACAGCATTTGTTGACAACCCTATTGAAGGTGGCTCTTGGCATGATGGAGACCGATCTTTCACTCCCAGACAGTTTATGAAAAGGAGGGGGGTTGAAGGGACGTGGGGGGGTATAGAGAAGGCTGAGAACACATCAATACCAAGGATTTTTTTTAAAGGGCCTCCGCAGCCGCCATCAGCTGATGAGGCTTCTCACCTGAGCCCCCCAGCGCACCGCCTCCAATTAAATCAAAATGGTCTGTTTTTAATGGTCTTTTACACTGACAAGTGGGCGATCATTCTGGGCCACGCTAGCTGTCAGGCATCCGAAGCAAAATCTCCGTTGATAATGCCCAATGGTTCCAATTAGGAACCGAGGCCGCGCCTGGCGCGCTAACGATCCCCCAGCTTCCCCCTAGGCCCCTTCGGCACTGGCTGTTGCACGGTACCTCCGCCTCCTCCGCCACAAATTACTGACACAAAACGGAGGCGCCCCGGCGTCTCCTCACCACGCCAGGCCCAGGCTTGTAGGGCTTAATGAGGCGATGGAAGTTTTTTTTTTCTCCCGCCTTTCCCGCTAAAATCTTTTCTTGTTTGACAGCTGCTCGAGTGTTGACCTTATAAAAGATTTAGTGTTTCTCATTATTTTCTGCCAAGCCTCGCAAGTGATGGCTTTTGCGGATATCATTTGCATCCGTGTGTGTGTGTATATATATATACAGAGAGATGTGGCATAGGGTGTGTACCTGAGCACATCTGTGTGTTTCCGGGTTCCAGGGGCGACACAGTTGTTCCCTTCTCCGATAAAGGCCTCATGTCTTTAAACTCCCCCAGGCCACAAAAATAAGAGATGGGTTTGCCATGGAAGAAACTCAAATTAGTAGGTGCCTTAACAACAACAGCAACAAAACACTCACAACAAGTACCAGCCCTATGAGGCCAGAGGCAGAGGGCCTCAAGCACTCCGGAGCAATGTATGCATTCAGGGGGAACGCTCATGGTATGCAGGAGGCGGGAAGCTGTGCTTGAGCATTCCCTGCCACATCAAAAACTCACCGCCCTGGGAAAGCTAGCACGTCACCAAGTCAGGATTTAGCACGGCTTATCTTCACAATCTGCTCCTTTTTCTGTGGATAAGAGAGGTTTGTTTTGTTTAGTTTTGTGGGGTGAGGGGCATATCACCATTTCAGTGTTTTCTGTCTGGCTGTGCATCTTCCTCATGCATTGAGACATCGGATGGGTATTTGGCACAAAATATTCAGAGCACACCAATCGCAGCTCTCCTGGCTTGGCATGGTCTAGGGAGGGCCAAATCGCACCACTTGCATGTGTGTTTGCCCTTAAGCCTGTTGTAACTGTGAGGAGAAACAGGAGTGTAGGAATGGGGGCTGTGGGGGTGGTCCACCCTGGGTGTCATCTATGGGGGGTGACAAAAAGGCACACTGCGGGGGGCTCGTCTCACTGACCCTGTGTGTGGAAGCATGTATGGTACCCTGTTTCCCCTTTTAAAATACGTAGTCATAAAGTAAGCCATGACAGGGTTTTTAAGCATTTGAGAAATGTAAGACATACCCCGAAAATAAGCCATACTTCCGCACCGCGGAAACCAACCCCCACAGGCACCTCCGCTCACAGAGTCACAATGCGGCTGGCACTGCAGGAGCGCGATCAGCTCCAAGAGCGCCACTTGACAGCTGATCGCGCTCCCGCCTTGCTGGCTGCATCCCCGCGCTCCGCCTTCTCATCCACCGCCGTCCCTGCCACTTCTATGCTTGCCACCACTGCTGGGCTCACTGCTTCTTCCTTGCCTGGCCCGGCCAAGGAGCTTTGAGCGCCCTGCAGCGGCAGGCGGAGTGCCTGAGCCAGTGGCCTCCGCCTGGCCCAGCCAAGGACACCTGCCACCCCGCCACCCGGAACCGGTGGCTGCTGCAGCGCCGAGCACTCAAGAGAGCCCAGCAGCGCCCTGAGCCAGTGCCCTGAGCTGTAAAAACCATACCGGTAATAAAAAAATAAGACATCCCACCGAAAGTAAGCCCCCTGTGTTTTTTTGAGGAAAAAAGTTATAAGACAGTTTCTTAAAAAAGGGAAAACACGGTTATTTATATATCACATTCCAAAAAGGCTTCCAAGAGGTTTAAAAGTGTAAAACCACTGGTAAAAATAAATCTACATGTAATTAAAATATACAAGAATTCTGTCAGAATGTTTAAAACATCAAAAATTAAAGTTTGCAATACAACAAACCTTTAAACAGCATAGCAAAACAATGCAACAATTGAAATTATTCAATGAGGAGGTTCAGGTCAAGTTGGGAGGTCAAGGGAACAGTTGTCTAAACAGGCATGACTTCAGTAGCCAGGGGAATGCCAATGCTGATGGGGCTCTCCCATTTCTGCAGGGTAGGCATTGCACAACAATGGTGCTGTCAGTGAAAAAAGCCCACCTCCACATTCCTGTGTTAAGAAAAGACGGGTGTAGCCCTGAGTGTCCACTATTAAAGCAGCCAGAGCTGTGGGGTTCAGGATCCTCTACACATTTGGCAGGGTATACATGTGTGTGTCACAGCTGGAGAGAGAAGGGTTACAGAGTAAATGTCATTTTATTTGCCAATATAGAGTTTAGAAGCAGAACAAGGGGTGATTAGGGTCTGACAGTTTTAATGCACAATCCTGTCGCTTTCTGCTGTCAGATACAGACCTCTAACCTCAAGTTCCCTTGCTGTGGCTTTAACGACTGACCTGGGATTAATCCATACTTTTCAAGTGCCCCTAATAATGAGAGAAGCTCTCATTTTTTTCCAGAGAAATAAATAAATAGCATTATTTCTCTCTGGTGCTGAGACTAGGAATGTTCGTGCCCAGGCAGGCATTTTGCTCCCAAGAATCAAACCAGATCATACGAATTCAAAGAAAAAAATTGTCTCTGAGAAATCTCAAACAAGAGTATAATGTGGGAATTACAACTGGACTGATTTGCATGGAGAATATTTGGCAGACTCAGGAGGCAGAGAGTATCTACTGCTGAAAGGCTCACAGATGCTCACATAAACCTAACCTTTTCAAACCTTATTGTACCAAAACAAAAACATTGGGACTGCTTTCTTTTTTTTCTTTTTTTATTTTTTTTTTAAAAATATTTTTATTAATTTTCCAATTAAAACCAATTATATCACATTCAATATTTCAAATTATACACATATATATATCAATCAAACCGAATGTTATGCCAAATCATCTAAAGAATTTTTTATTTGGGTTCCCATGCTTCAAGAAATTGGGAATTCCTCGCAACTGTCCACTGCCGTCTTTTTTCTAAAGTTCAAATCGTCCTCCAAGTTCATAATAATCCAGATCTTCCCCTTAAACATTAGGACTGCTTTCTGGTGCTTTCTAATCAGCATGATCTGGCCAGAGTAAAAGAGTTTCCACTTTCTCCCACCACTGCCTCTAGAGCAGCGTTTCATGGCTGGATGTGATGATTCACTGTGTTAGTCTGTATTAGAGGCATTCCACCATGCCGGCTGCTCATACTAAGCCTGACAGTTGCGTTTTTCATCTATTGCCTTGAAAACATTTCTCCACATCCACCTCCCTGCCAATTTCTACAAGGGCCACCCTGATAACTCGTAGACACCCAGCGAGGTTGGACAGATAAAAGGAAGTACTGCTTCACATAGCACATATTTAAACTATGGAACTCACTCCCACAAGAGGCAGTGATAGCTACCAACCCACATGACTTTAAAAGAGGATTAGACAAGTTCATGGAGGAGAAGGTTTTTGATGGCTACTAGCCACGATTGCTATGGTCAGAGGCAGTAATGCTTCTGAGTACTGTTTGCTTGAAATCACAGGAGGGGAGAGTGTTCTTGTGCTTGGGTTCTGGTTGAGGGTTTCGAACTAGTTGGCCACTGTAAGAACAGGATGCTGGACTATATGGGCCATTGGACTGTTCCAGCAGAGCTCTCTTGATGTTCTCATGAGACAAAGAGGGAGGAAGCTGACAGACAAGGGTCACTCCTGGACTAGATGTAAGAAGATGAGGACCAGCTGGAGGAGGATGGGGGTGGTGGCTGCACCTGTCATTGGCTCTGACCACCTACAGTTGGCCTCCCTACCTTCTTCCCCACTCCCTACCTTCTTCCCCAATTACCCACGACCACTACCTGACTCGTCATATTTTAGCATGCACTGGGTATGATTCCTGACAAAAAGGAGCCCAGGCCAGATCAGGGACTCATGCAGAGATGCAACAGAGACTCCACTCTGTGAATGGCACCTTGGGTTTACATTATTCTAATTATTAAGGCTCTAACAATGCCTCTTTTTTAGCATACACAGCAGACAGTTTGGGAATTCCTATTCTGAAAATGACATTGATGCAGAACCTAACAGTGTCTACCTGCTTAGTTCGAAGGGAGCCAAGGGAGATCTACCACCCTCACCCTCAAAAAAGAAAGAAATAAAGCCTGATTATACAGGAGTCTAATTATGGATTTAGATATCTAACTTGGAAAATGCCAAGTGATCTGCTCTAATGAGATTTGAGGACTTAATACCTGAATGTCCACAATTATCTTTGTAGCTGGAGGTTCGTCTGCCAATCAGAAAATTAGCCTTTGGTATCGGAGTAGTTCATTAAGCCTTGTTGATGATGGTAGGATAAGGTTCCCAAAATGGACCCGAGACAAAGGACTTAATCAACCATTCCCAGAGGGTGGGAAGCCTCATGGGCAGGTTGGATAGTTAGAGGCAAGGAAACACCATTGAAAACAGGCAAGAACAGGTTGGCCTCTTAATTCTCCTGGACCTCTCCTAGGGAACTGCCTCAGACCAGGTTGAAAGTTGGTGCATCTAGAGCAGTGTTTCTCAACCAGTGTGCCTCCAGATGTTTTGGGACTACAACTCCCATCATTCCTGACCACTGGTCTTGCTAGCTAGGGATGATGGGAGTTGTAGTCCCAAAACATCTGGAGGCACACTGGTTGAGAAACACTGATCTAGACCAGTGCTGTCTACTCTGGCTAGCAGCTACCCTCAAGGGACACTGGCAGAAACAATTCTATTCCATTACATGCTCCACATTCTGCCTGACTTAGGGGTGGGGAACATTTTTCAGGCAGAGGGCCATAATCCCCTGTGGACAAGCTTTCAGGGACCACGTGCTGATGGTGGTGGGCCCAGAGCAACAAATGTAAATGTTACCTGACAGCAGTATTAATATTATTATTATTATTATTTAGTCACTTTTCCCATACAATTAACTCAAAGCAGCTTTCAGTAAGCTCCCACTCACACCCCATCCATGGCTCCACCCACTTTTGCTTCTGGCTCCATCCACCACTGTGATGTGGTCCCTGAAAGCTTGCTTGAAAGGAAATGTGGCCCTCAGACTAGAAAAGGTTCACCACCTTGTGCTGTAAAAAAGAAGTTAGTAGATACACATCGAAAACCCACCTGAAAAGTTACACAATTATCCACTTGTCTTCCATGGCTCATTTATGGCCTCTGTCTCCGAGTAGGATGTCTTAGTCCTGCCTTTTTTGTGAATATGGAGGTGCTTTAGATTTTAGCTTTAACTCTGTTTTATGTTGGTTTTAATGCATGTTTTTAAGTCGCTTTGAGTTCCTTTGTGTAAGAAAAGAGATTAAAAAGTAATAATAATAATAATAATAATAATAATAATAAGCATAATAATATCATGGCAGCTTGAATAGTAATTGCAACTCAGTGGAAAACAGCCCCCAAACTTACATGGGACACTTGGTACCATTCATATTGGAATACAGTAGAACTTATAATGGAAAAAACCTATGCATAATTTGATATTTTGACAGGGACTAGAACCTTTCTATATGATTTGGCATTCCTTTATTGCATATACAGTGAAAACATCATTTCAAGACAACGTTAAGCAGCAGCCTGGCAAATCTGCAAAATAATAATAATAATAATAATGTTTATTTACGTGAAGGCACCTTTTATACTTGCTTTTTTTCGTTGATGGCTTGGACTTTGTCATTCAACCCATATGCAAGTGTACTTGATCTCAGAACCGGCCCATGCATCAGGTGGGTAAGGAAACCACCAGGGTGGCAAAAGTCCAAGAGACAGCAGCCCCATGGGGACCCTGCCCACCCCACCACTGGCAGCAGCTCTGGCTTTTGGTGAAATCTTGCAAGCTCTCAGTGGAAGCTACTGCTGCCACTTTGCAGGCAAGTGGCACAAAACCCAGTTAAGCCGAGGCAACAGCAGGGCAGCTACATTACCGTTTCGCCTCAGGCAGAAACAGAACACGCGTCCCTTGCTTATTCTATGTGCTTATTTTATAGTTTTGCTTTTCATCTTTTACGTAATTTCCATCTTTATAATTGTTTTTTCTGTTTCATGTACATTATCAAATTAAATTTTAAAAATCATTGCCGCAACAACGGTAATTTGACCAATGTCCATCTCATCTCCTTCCAGATATGTCCACACCTCTCCACCTTCCAAGACAAGGAATCGTACCAGAGGGCTCTGAAAGCCTTCCAGTCAGAAATCCCTGTGAGGATTGGGCCCCTGGCGCAGGGCCTTTACACCACCACTGCCTGCTAAGGATCATCCAGAGATAAAACCGAGAATAAAAGCTCCAGCTTCTGCATAGCCTGGGCACCCTACTATAATCTTCCATTGCATGTTTCAGATTTCAGGTCTGTTTGTATTTGTGAAGTTGATTAAGCTCATAATTGACTAAGCACCTTCTGTCTCTACATTAAACATTTAATCAATTAATTCATTTGTCAGTTCATTCACTGGAAGCATTTTTTAATATATAAAAAACTCTGCTGTTCACCCAAAAATGGTACTGTAGTAGCTTGTAAGGTCAGGAATGAACAAGGCAGTCTCTGCCCCAAGCACCTTACAAATCTAATAGCCCAGAGTTCATACTGCAAGTACATTCTGACACTTTTAATGTTTCAATTTCTTGTTTTTTTGTGTAAGCTGCTTAGAGGATCTGTTTGCAATCAAACAGTGTATAAATTTTGTGAAACAAAAGAAGTGGATAACGAAAGAACACTATGTCATTTGCAAAAAAAATGTTTATTGTAATGTTAATTGTAATGTTTTATTGTAATGTTTATTGTAATGTTTATTGTGAAATAAACAATACATGAAACAAAAAAAGCACGTATAGTGGAACACTTATGCCAGTTGTAGAAATAAAGATGTACTGCATATTCCTGCGTATTAGACTACTTTTTAACCCAGGAAAATCTTCTCAAAAGTTGGGGGTCGTCTTATACTGTACGCTGGGTCGTATTTCTTATATGGCGAGTATATCCCAAACTCTATATTTTAACTGGAAAAGTTGGGGGGGTTGTCTTATACTCCCAGTCGTCTTATACGCCGGAATATATGGCAATTCAGTTATGTGTATTACAATAAAGACGGTTCCATGGAGGAAGCTGCCTTCAGAGTTCCTCGTACCAT
This sequence comes from Zootoca vivipara, assembly GCF_965207765.1. Lineage (NCBI taxonomy): Eukaryota > Metazoa > Chordata > Lepidosauria > Squamata > Lacertidae > Zootoca > Zootoca vivipara. Next base: position 35,757,575 of record NC_142585.1, read on the forward strand.
AAGAGACAGGGTAAAGTCACATGGAGACCAAGTATCCTCTCCATCACAAAGACGACGATCTGCTTATGGAATTCGCTCCCACCAGAGGCTGTGATGGCCACCAACCTCAACAGCTTTAAAATAGGATTAGACAAAGTCATGGAGGAGAAGGCTGTCAGTGATTGCTAGCCACAATGGTAACTAACTATGCTCTTCTTCTGCAGCTGGAGGCAGTTGCTGGAAACCCCAGGGTGGGAAAGGGCTCTTGCTTATTACAGGTTTCTGCTTAGCCACTGTGAGAACAGTATGCTGGACTACATGGCCTGATCCAGCAGGCTCTTCCTATGTTCTTACAGCTGTATCAATCAAACATGGAGGATAATGTGAGGATAAGAAGGATGATATGATTGGGCTGTAACACAGCTGATAATGTGTTCTGCCAGGGGGCTATATAATTCACTATTAATAAAAACTTGCAAGGGGAAATCATGCAAACATCAAAATGGTGAAATCTCTAGTTTCATCTAAGCACCCTGCAGTGTGTTCAGCTACTCCAGTGTGCCACGCTCTTGCAAGCCATCTGTCATGAGAGGGGCTGGATGGAGACTATGACTGCTTTATTTCTGAAGCAGCACCAGCAGCCATGAGATCTTTATCTAAAATGGGTTCAGGAACCTCAGACCTGGGGGCCAGAGGCAGGCCCCTCCCCTGCCTCTGGCCCTCAGAACTCTCCCTAAGTCATGCCCTAATAGTGTTTGGAGTTTATCTGTATTAGTGGACACTTTGCTTAGCAATAGATCCATCTGCAGCACACCTTACCCTGACTGCCATCACACTGAGTCACACCTGAGTATGCAAAGTAAGAAATTTAAGTTTATTGTAGGAAATGCACACTTGATAGGAAAAGGTGCCCAATTCTATCTAGCTAAGCTGGAGTGCTTTCTCTTTCATCTCTGCAGGGGAGAGAGGCCTAAGAATGGGGTCTCCTCTCCCAAGGTGGAGAGCGCAAAGGAGGGCAGGTGTGGGATGAGGAGGAAGAGAAAGTCAAAAGAAATGGGGTGATGGAAGGTGGAGAGGGGTGAGTCCTCTATAGTTTGGAAGGTATTTGACAATAGTGTTCTGTTCCCTTCGCTGACAATTCTCTAGATAGGGTGGGAGAGGGATAGAGAAGAGAGAGGGGGGACTGACAGAAAGAGAAAGAGGTAGCAGTGAGAAAGAAAAAGGGGTGGCAGTGAAAGGGAAGAGGAGGCAGAGAGAGAGAGAAAACAGGTGGCAGGAAGAAAGCGAGGGAAATGAGAGATGAGGATGGCCCTTGACAGATTACCACCATGAGAATGTGACCTCCAGACAGAAGACGAGACTCCTCAACCCTGCCCAAAATCAAGATAATGCTTTGATCCTCTCAAAAGGGAGCTTCTAAAAAATGGAAAGTTTTCTTAGACATTCAACAACAGAGCCACCATCAAAGGCATTCTGGTAAAAGGAAACTAGTAAAAGTATAGTATAGGCCCAAAGCCTAAGTTTTGTTAGTCTTTCAGTATCACTAGAGTAGTTGCAATTTATTTAAAAAAATAAAGAAAATAACCACAACAGATGATCTCAAAATAAGAACCTAAGAGGAGCCTTCTGGATCAGGCCAATGGCCCATCTAGTCCAGCATCCTGTTCTCACAGTGGCCAAGCAGATGCCCACAATAAGAACCCAAGAACAAGGGTACTGGACTCTGTGCACCTGTGATTCCCAGCAGCTGTTATTTAGAGGATTTGTACACATGTCTGCATGTCCCATGCCTAGAAAGCATAAGACCAATGGGTTTTCTGCCCCCTCTTATGCTTTCTAGGCATGGGTATGAACAGTTAAATAAAAAAAATTGTCCTGCTGCTATCCCCAGGAAAACCCTCCGCTTACTGCTGAATTGGAACAAATGTCAACCTACAGGGAAAAAACAATTGATGTTCGTTCTGATTCAGAGGGAAGCAGCAGGCTTTTCTGAGGGAAAGCAGCGGGGAATGATGAAGTGTGGTCTAGGCATACAGCCGCCAGAAGTGGATGTTAGAACACTAGAAGGGCCTGGCTGCTGAATCAGGCCAATGACCCATCGAGTTCAGCCCACAAACAGGACCTAAGTGCAACAAGCAAGCTCCCCACCTGAAACTAATAATTCAGAGGCATTCTTCCTCTGACCATGGAGGTACTAAGCAGCCATCACCACGAATAGTATCCTCCATGAATCTGCCTAATCCTCTTTTTAAAGGACATCCAAATCAGTGGCAGTCACTCCCTCTTGTGGCAACAAAATTCAATAACTTAGCAATTTTGGCGTGTTTGACTCACACATACAATTTTTGAAATGCAGTCCTGATTACCTGTAAGAGGCAAGTTTGCTGGGAACCTTTGCTGGTGCCCATCTCCAAACTAAATCTCTTCCCTCTTCCCACTAGTACCTGCATTTGCTAACAGCAGCCCTAGAGGGATTCCCTGCCTGGGCATTTTGTAATGGAGGTTCTCTGTCACTTGGGCTTCCCTTATGCCCCTTGAAACATCCCACTTCCCAGATGTGATAGTCACTGTTCTTGCTTGCCTCCTATCTTTCAAATCACACACACACACACACACACCCCACACACGAATGCCTCCTTGTCCTGTAGTGACACCCACTGGTAACTCCAATGTCATTTCAAACTCCCATCAACCAAGTTTTTTCTTCCCTTCCTTACATTCACATCTCTTTTTTTAGAGATGAATGACTTATATGGAAAAGCTGGCTCTCCTTTCCTTTTAAAAATCATATTTCTGACACCCTTTTACCCCTTTTATTGCCATGAAACCTTGACCACCTTCATACCATAGATTTAATGCACTATGATACCACTTTCAACAGTCATAGCTTGTCTTCCCCTAAATAATTCTGGGAACTATGGTTTGTCAAGGGTGCTGAGAGTTGTTAGGAGCAACACACACACCCCAAAGCTACAAATCCAAGAATGGTTTAACAGTCAATCCCTTTTCACAGGAAACTCTCGGAATTAATGGTGGCTCTGTGTATCATTGCAGGTACTAGAGTAGGCATAGGCCAGGCATCCCCAAACTGCGGCCCTCCAGATGTTTTGGTCTACAACTCCCATGATCCCTAGCTAACAGGACCAGTGGTTGGGGAAGATGGGAATTGTTGTCCAAAACATCTGGAGGGCCGAAGTTTGGGGATGCCTGGCATCGGCAAACTTGGCCCTCTACGGTAGATGTTTTGGGACTACAACTCCCATCATCCCTAGCTAACAGGACCAGTGGTCAGGGATGATGGGAATTGTAGCCTCAAAACATCTGGAGGGCCGAGTTTGCCTATGCTTATACTAGAACATAAGAACCTGAGAAGAGGCTCCTGGGCCAGGCCAATAATGCATCTGGTCCAGCATCCTATTATCACAGTGGTTACACACCTGGAGATGCCAGGGATTGAACCTGGGGTCTTTTGAATGCAAAGCAGATGCTTTACCACTGAGCCACAGCCTCACAGCCCATCTATGGATGGGGACATGGGGAGGTGTGTAGAAATTTCTGATTTTTGTGTGGCTGGAAAACACCCTACTATGAGAGTCATATCCAGTGCCCCACCCACTCTTTCCTCTGGCCCCACCCACCAGTGACCTACAGACCCTGGAAGGCAATCCTGGTCATTTCAAGGCTGATGACATCATATTCTGGATGGCTATTTGACTGTCCTCCAGATGCCAAAGAAATAAGCTTTTACAGGGGGGAGAACCCTCAGGAGGACTCTGAGCAGTGGATGAAGTACATTAGCATGCAAATATCAACAGAAGTCTAGTGTCCAGATCAAGGGAAGTAATGGTACCATTTGATTCTGCCTTTGTCAGACCAAACCTAGTATATTGTGTCCAGTTCTGGGCACCTCAATTTAAGGATATTGACAAGCAGGAATGTTTGCAGAGGAGGGTGACCAAGATGATCAAGGGTCTGGAAACCAAGCCTTATGAGGAACAGTTGAAAGAGCTGGGTCTGTTTTGCCTGGAAAAGAGGAAACTGAGAGGAGATATGATAGCCAACTTCAAATGTCTAAAGGAAGATGGAGCAAGCTTGTTTTCTCCTGCTGTAGAAGGTAGGACTCGAACCAATCACTTCACGCTCCAAGAAAGGAGTTTCTGACTAAACATCAGGAAAAAACTTTCTGACAGTAAGAGCTGTCCAACAGTGGAACAGACTCCCTCTGGAGGTGGTGAACTCTCCTTTCTGGAGGTTTTGAAGCAGAGGTTGGACGGCCAACTGTCATGGATGTTTCAACTCAGTTTCCTGCATGGCAGGGAGGGGTGACCCTCGGGGTCCCTTCCAACTCTACAATTCTAATGATTCTATACCTGGCTAAGTGTTCAAACGGCTTTTAAATGTCTTTTTAAATAAATAAATAAAAGATTCCAGCCGACCAAAAAAAAAAAAGGCCTGAGACTTCTTGGTTAGTGACCTAGCTGCTGGTAAAGAAACATTATCAGTAATCAACAACCCTGTAAGGTGGGGTGCTGCTGTTACGACCATACTGCAGGTAAGAAAGGTAAGGCAAGTAGAGAGATGGAGCAAACAGCAATTTCAATCTCATTCCTCTGTCCCTTGGTCACTGTGCTACACAAGCTTCTTAAACCAAGATGATCAAAGGATTGAAGTCACTCCCATATCAGGAAAAGTTAAATCAAACCCACCCTATTGACCAGAATCTGCTTCTCAGAGGTAGCCTGCCACTGAATATGGAAGTCTCAGCCAATGATCCCAGGCTAATAGAAATATATAGATCAATCCTCCATTGATATGGTGTGGGGTTTTTTTTAAAGCTATCAGCTAGTGGCTGTGTTGTGGGAATGAATTCCATAAGCTGATTATGAATTTGTGTGTTCTGAACCTATTGAAACACAACGTAACATAGTCTACATTTGTAGTCCCTGAAAGCTTACATGCCTTAATAAATGTGTTAATCTTTCAGGAGTCACGAGACATACACTCCCCACATACACTTCTTCTTCTTCTTCTTCTTCTTCTTCTTCTTCTTCTTCTTCTTCTTCTTCTTCTTCTTCTTCCTCTTCCTCTTCCTCTTCCTCTTCCTCTTCCTCTTCCTCTTCCTCTTCCTCTTCTTCTTCTTCCAACCCCTCTGGAAATAATACAATCTGATAATGCTGCAATATAATAATAACATATTATTTAGCTTTGAAAAACAACTCTTCCGCCCTCACTCTCTCACACGCAGAAATGGTGAGAAGGAGGTTCTTTTTATATATACTGTATAAAAAAGCATCAAGCAGCACTTCAGATATGGTGGCACTTTGGCTAATATGCCCTTTGATTCACATCACAGCAGCTGAAGATGGAAACCGAAAAAGTTTTGCTTTTAAGATATTGTGCTGGTCTGTTATGATAGTCATTGCAGTGTTAGTCCCTGTTACGTCAGTTACTGTAATAAATATATGTTTTCTGGTCATTAATTGCTTCCTTCCAAGATCTAGAACAAACTTGTCAGAAGTGCTGTTTAATGCTTCAAAAATTAGATAGACAAATAGAGAGGAGAGATTTAAATCATGGTTTTTGATGGTGGGTAATATACCGTAGTCCTTAATAGTTATTATTATAATATCTTTATTTATTTATACCCTGCCTTTTTCTGTTATGGTACTCAAGGCTGCCTATAGATGCAAAAACTGCCAAAAACAAAGACTTAATTTAAACAAAAAAACACCTCATTCCCACAAGAGGCAGTGATGGCCACCAACTTGGATGGCTTTTAAAAAATAGGATTGGACAAATTTGTGGAAGATAAGGCTTTCAATGGCTGCTAGCTACCTTGATGGCTATGCTCTGCCTTTACTGCTGGAGGCAGTAAATGTTTCAATGTTCTTGTGCTCAGGTCCTACTTACCAAGCTTTACATTAGGGCAGTGATGGCCAAACTTGGCCCTCCAGCTGTTTTGGGACTACAATTCCCATCATCCCTGACCACAGGTCCTGTTACCGTAGCTAGGGATGATGGGAGTTGTAGTCCCAAAACAGCTGGAGGGCCAATTTGGCCATCACTGCATTAGCGCATCTGTTTGACCACTGTGAAAACAGAATGCTGGGCAAGGTGGGCGACCGGCCTCATCCAGCAGGGCATTTCTTATGTTCTTAGATAACACTGAACTAGATGCACCAGTGGTCTGACTTGTAATAAGGCACTTTCCTAATTTCCTATGGATGGTGCCTTGGGTGCATTTGTGAATACAGTCCAATCCCTCCCAAAACCCACGGGTCTTCAAAACTCCTTGCAGGGATAGTGACTGTGTAAAGTTGTCCCTGAACTTTCCCACCGCTGGGAGAACTGGAGGCTACAGAAACAATGACATGAGTTATGATGAGCATTCCAGATCTTTAACAGTGATTTAACATCTGACCATACCATTCTATACAGAAGTCAGTCCCAATAAGTATCAGGGAAGTGGCTCTCGGGTTGCAGCCTAAAAAAATTTAAGACCCAGAGAGACACTGGAGTGGGACACTGAGAACTAGCGCCATGATTAGTTTGCTCAGTCCCAAGCAGCTTCCCTTCCCTGCTTCCTTCCTTTTTCTTTCTTCCCTCAATTCTTTACTCTTCCTCCTCTTTCTTCTCCCGCCTTCTCCCTCCCTTTTGTTTCCCCGTTTTCTTTCTTCTCCTCTCCCCTACTTTTCAACTTCTGCTTCTTTCGTTGTTTCTACTCTTCATACAAGAAGGTAAGGAAGTTGCCTTCTATCGCGTCAGACCATTCGTCTATCTAACTCGGTACTGTCTACACTGACTGGCAACGGTAAGACCAGGGGACAAGGTGCGACCTTCTGCACACAAAGCAGGCGCTCTGCCACTGAGTTATGGCCCTCCCCACTTTAAGAAGCAAGCAAGCATCTTCCTTTGGAATAACAACATCCGAAGCAGCTCTCGGTCTGTTGGGATCCTGTCGCTGTCCACCCTCGCCCCCAGGCAAGTAGAACTTCTTTTTGAGAAGTCCTTGACTTGGTCGTTCCCAGTTAAAAAGAAAAAAAAATTCCACTAGGAGTGCAGAGCTTTAGCCTAGCTGGCCTCCTGTCTAGCCTAGAAAAAGAAGGGGGCGCCTTTTCATCCATGCCCGGACTGGAACAAATCTATAATCACTAACACCTCTCCTCCACTCATCGGAGATGTCTTGGCACTGGACCAAATGTCGTGATAAATTTTCAATTACCGTACCTATACATTTGAGATTTGTGTTTGCAGGGCTCACACCCTATAAATGTGATTGTTATCTGTTGTAATTGTTTTTAATTTTTCGATTTTAAATTGTTGTAACCACTCCTGGAACCTGCTGGTGAAGGACAAGTAATAAATGTAACAATAATGATAATATTGATAATGCTAAACTTATAATAGTTATACACTTATTTAATAGCCAGACTATAAGGATTCACAAAAAGATAACTCCCACCCCCACCCCCACAATAGAATCTCATTCTGCTAATTACCCAGTCTGTATATTAGTATTATAATACCATATATACCGGATGCTTATTACTCAGAAGTAAGACCCACTAAGAGGAATATTATGTGCAGTAAGTAAGAAGAGGTAGTTTATGAAACGCTAACAACTTATTACTCTGTTTAAAGTCTAGTTTGAGTAGGCTACTAAGCGGTATACCTGTATAAGAATAGGCAGAGGGGAAGCGTGAGCTGCAGGAACGGTCACTAACTGGAAGAGTTTTGTAGTTCAGTTAGACTCTGAGGTTGCATTTCAGTTAGACTCTGAGTCCTAAATATACCCACGTACTCTGGAAGTAAGCCCCATTGAATACAATGGGACTTCCTTCTAATTAGATGCGCCTAGAATTGCAAACTCCTGCGGTCGGAAAAGTTCTTTAACCTGAACTGCCAGTTGGGGAGACTGCGTTGTGCTGCCTAATGACATTTGGGGTGGAAGAGTATTTCCAAAAAAATCAAAAAGTATTTAGTTTATTTTTTAAAAAAAAACACTTCACGTATAAGTCCAAGGGACTGAAATATGCTAAATCAGCAGAAAATATTTGCTTTTATTTGGTGAGAATAAGTGAATTGAAGGGAATTTTGGCACAAGCACCCTCTTTATAAAAGCAAATATTCTTATTACTAATACTACTACTACTACTGTCGCAAGTGCCCTGAAGACGGTTGCATCCCGAGCTGGCTGGGGAACCTCTTGTTCACGTTCCCTTTTTTCTTTGGGGAGAACAAAATTTGAAATGGATTACACTTTTATTTCCTCACGAAACTGACAGTCCAGGCCACAACTTAAGTTGCTTTCCTTGAAGAGGCGAGTCCCGAAGAAACGGGTCTTATTTACGGGACAACAGCGGAGCCAAGCATCGGAAGTGCAGGATTATAAATAGGAACATAGGAAGAAGCTGGCCGAGTACCACAATTGGTCCATCTAGCTCAGTATTCCGAGCAGGATCCCTCCCAGCCCTACCTAGAGACGGCTCTAAGGATTAGAACCTGGGACCTTCCGCCTCCAAGGCAGATGCTCTGCCACTGAGCTACGGTGGTTTCTGCTCAGATCCTGTTCCTCGGGGTGAGTCTCATCCTGCCCTCCCATGTAGCTCATGTGATCCACTTTCAACCAGCAAGGATACAGGAGAATGGTGTGTGTGAGAGAGAGAGCGGGGGTGTGGGGGACGACGACGACGATTAAATGCAGCCATCAATAAAAGCTCAGGTTACAGCTTAGAAATTTATTAAAACCATGTCAGTTTCAAAGGCGTGGCTTTGTGAATTTTACTGCGTTGTGGATCAAGGGGGAGCTGAAAAGCGGAGGTAGGGCAGATCCAGAATGTAGGAACGAACACACACACACACACACACACACACACACACACACCCTCCATAAGACAAGGAAGGATCAAAACATGCCCGCGCGCTTTTTCCTACTGTGTTATAAGAGGTCATAGATGGAGGGTCTGTGTGCAAGAACAAAAAAGTCTGAGCAGAAACTTCCAACAGCCCGTCAGTTGGTGCCAGACTCCCCCCCCCTTCCTCCCCTCCTTCTCCTCCCCGCGCCCTCCGACAGCTTGCAACCGTCCTAGGCCCCCACCTCTAGGGAAAGAGTTCAACTCCCGCCGAGAGAGCGCCTCCCCGGCCGCTCCAGCGACCGCTCGCAAGCTGCTGAGTCGAAAGGGACTGTCTCGGAGAGGCGGAGAGTCCAGTGGAAAAGAGGAAGAAAGAAGGGGAAGATAAATTGAGAGGAGAGGAAGAAAGGAAATGTTTTTTTAAAGATAAATTGAGAATTGGGCGGTGGGGGTGGGGACCGAAACAGCCTGGGGGTAAATGCCAAACAGAAATATCATAGCACAGGATCGGGTCCAGGGCTCCTAGTTCTAAGCACTTGTTAGTACGCTTCTGGGCGTCCTTGCTCAGAAGTAAGTCTCAGCGAGGCCATGCAGCGCAGTCCTAACCACGTATACTCAAAAGTAAGTCTGGCTGAACGCAATGGGTCTTACTCTCAGGTAAGTGGGGTTAGGATTGCTGACTTGGAAAAAAAACTCCCTAAGTTCTAGTGGGGAGCATGGCCCTTGGGATCAATGGAGCTTACTTCCTTGTAAACACTATTAAGAACCAAAAAGGTTTAGGGTTCAATGATATTCTGCACGATAACTCAGGAGGCTTTAACGCCACCATGATCCCATTGAATTTAGCGAGACTTACTCCTTAGAAAAACATTGCTCGGATTGGCCAGTGGGCGGGAAACAGCAACACAAATCACCCTTTTTTATATAGAGAGAGGGAGACTGCTTTAGGACTCATTCCTTCTGGGATCTGATCAATTTCAGCGGGATTGGTGTTCATTTCGATGTGTGTTTTACAACCCCAGAGACATAAAAGCTCTTCCGTGGATTATCATTGTTTGTTAGTTAGTTTATTTGTTCGTTTTAACAATGCTGATCCTCCCCAAAATAATGCCCTTTTCTTCTCATGCCCTTACTGTTCTTTTCCATCCCCTTTAAAATGCGTTGGAATCTCTATGCGTCGTGTGAACTTTCCTGGGAGAATCCGGTAGGGCTTTTATCAGGCCAGAGAAGGCCGATCTGATGTCTCTTTCCTGAGAGGATATTATTCGGGGGCGGACACGGGGGTGGGGAGATCACACACTAAATCATGCAAAGGCTCTTTTGGACTTTAATGTAGCCATATTTTTCGTTGACTTCGAGCTGCCTTCCAGAGAGGTTGAGCGACGTGGGGGCGTCTCTGGCGCGCCTTCTGAAGTGGAGTTGAGAGGAAAGCGCCCCGGAACGTAGTCGGTTCCAAAGCTGTAAAAAAGGAGAGGTGGTAGTCAATGTTGGTGTTGTATAAACGGTATCTCAAAACGTGGAAGAAAGCGATGGTCTGAATGGAAGTGGTCCTCCTCCAATCTTAAATTCAGTTTAAGACATGTAAAAATTACAGTAAAAGACCCCCAGACCAAACACAGATTTTTTTAATTTTCTGTCGACGCAACTGGATCTTTCCTGGTCCCTTAGTAAAGCCTTCTTGGTTTCAAATGAACGGGCATCTCGTTAAGAATCCTGAATTGAGAATTCACCACCAGAGTGTCAATAACTTAAACAAACTAGGTTGGAAATTTTCCCGATTTTATTTTTCATTTTATTTTTCGGGGAAACAAGTTCCCTTGACATTCTTGGGACTTTCTATCTTTTCCAAACCGACCGTGTGTTTGTTATAGGTGTGTGATTGATGCCACTCTGGGTTCAAAAAAACATCTGTGCAAATGAAATGTGTGGATACAAAAATAAATAACTAAATAAATACATTTACTTGTCGGAGAATGCTTTGTTCATAAGTTCAAATTCAGGATCAAAATCATGGATTTTTCCTCAAGTATTATTAGCACCGTATGAACCAGCCACTGCCAATAAACACAGCCAAATCGTATGCATTTACTTGGAAAAAAGTCTCACTGAGTCCAGTGGGATTTACTCCCAGGTAGTTATGTATATGTGTAGCTTTAATTCTTACACAAACCACGAAGCATCTACCATCCGTTTACAAAACACCAGCTAAGGCTGGAATCCAAGACGACTTAGTTGGGGCCAACTCCAGTCCGGGGGATTGTTTTTTTTCCGAGTAAAAATTCCGAGCTGCGAAATTCAACCCTCGCTTGCTCTTTTAAGAATACAATAATCAATAGGATTCTTCTTAATCTTTCCAATTTAGGCCAGATAGAGTGTCGCCGATTATAGAAAATGTTTTGCTGAGGAAAAGGTAATGACGCCAAATGGTTTTTTTTTGGGGGGGGGATTGTTAGAACAATTTCAAAGAGCTTAAGTTTGTTTTTTTAAAAATCGCTTGCCTGGCTTTTGCTGAGCCCTTATATAATTATCCTTTTTCTGTGAAAACACGCACACACTAATATTTTTTTAAAAGAACTTTTATCAGCACGCATAAAGGGAGACAATGATTCAGCTAATTGTGAACCTAAAATAAGCAGTTTTTAAAATGCACCCAACTTCACACACACACACACACACACAAACTCGATCTCCCCCGCACGCACGCACACACCGCATTGCTAATAACCCTATTTAGAACTTCATCAGTGGCGTAATGATAGGAAACAGGGTGGAAATTGCCGGTTAACAGTTGGATCTGGGCTGTAATTAATTCAGTGTCTCTTTTAATCAAACCGAGGAGCGATCAAGTTTCCTTGGTGTGTGGCATGTGTGTGACATCACCCTAAAAGCTGGCCAGCCAATCAGGGGAGAGGCAGTGAGGCACGTGAACTTGGGTTCTCGGTTTTTAAAAAAAAGTAGAGGAGGAGGAAGAAGGAGAAGAATTCCAAACTAAACCCAGCAAGTTGAGAGGTGTGAGAGCTGATTAAAAAGGGAAGCACTTTCCGCGGGGCGGAGCTGAGCTGAGCTTGGTCCTGAAAGCAACGCGCCGTTCCTACTTCGGCTCCAACATCAGGGACTTTTGCTGGCAAGGCGGCTTCGGAAGGCGACCATGGGAAGCAGTGGCGCGGCCGCGGTCCCGACCCTCCAGTCTAGGCGCTTTCAAAGATGCTGAAACGTCCTTCCCACCTGCCGTTTTTAATGCGTTCGCCTTCTTGAGCAGAGACGGACCTCGAACAGAGATCGCCTGCGCTGTCCGCGGTCCTGAAACCTCCCTTTCCTTAGGCGCTGGTACGAAAAGGAGAGTTTGCTCTTCGTTCTATAATCCGTGCCTCTCGCTTGCCTCATTCACTGCTCTTTAAAAAATAAGATCTTGTTATGGACTCTTTAAAAGTTCATTGTTTGGTTAAGTCATTTCCTATAATTTAGGGCTGATGGATCTATGGTTAGCGGTGGCGATTGCGAATAGTTCAGATTAGGGATCTTTCTCCCTACAAGCAAACTTTCACTTTCGTCACCCCTACTCTGGCTCCTGTCTTTCCTTCCCCTCTTTCTCTCCCTTGTCTCCTTCCCCTCATCCCTGCAGCTAGCTTGACTGCAGGTTTTCAAGAAGGACAGCGCCTTGGATCGCAATACTGACCGGCGATTGTTGCTGTACTAACTTTGGATCCGAAGCCCTGCAGTTCCAAGGTCGCTCTTCTTTTTCTCGAGCCTAATCCGGACATCGGCTGGTCAATGTCACCCTGAAAGGCATGGAAGGTGCCAACGGATTTGGGATCGATTCCATCCTGTCCCACCGAGCCGGGAGCCCCGCCGTGCCCAAAGGGGAACCGCTCATGGGGGAAGGACGCTCCCCCTTGGAACTTAGTCCCCGCTCCGAAATCAGCAGCGGCTGCCCGTCGCCCCACTCTCCCGGGAGGGAGTGCTTGGAAGCAGTAGCCCAGAGACAAGGTGTGGCAGTGGGGCTGGAGTCTCACCTCCAAGCGGGGCAAATCTTGGCCCCTTCACAATCCAGAACAGTGACCTCCTCCTTCTTAATCAGGGACATATTGGCCGATTGCAAGCCTTTGGCGGCCTGCGCCCCTTACTCCAGCAGCAATGGACAGAGCGCGCAGGAGGCACCGGTTCGGATTCCCCCCAAATCCGGAGAGGACTTCCGGGAGAAGATAGACAAGAACAACAGCAGCAACTCCTCTTCGGACACAGAATACAAAGGTAAGGAGAGTTTATCCTGACTCTATACCAGCGCCTCTTAATTTCTGAATGAGCCCTGTATTTCTGAACGAGTAACACTCGCGCGCACATACAAATACCGGTAGGGTTTTCCCTTCCCGTTGTGGTATCTCCTAAGAACCAAAGCTGGTCGATCTAGCTCACCAGCGGCTTCCGGACAGCAAACCCGTGTATTGCTAGTCCTCGAGATCTGGTATTCAGAGGTGCATGTGGACATGCAAGTTCTTATCCCCACACCCTCTCTCTTTCTCTCTCAGAAGGTTCGACGACGAAGGACAGGATAACTTTCGGTTGGCCTGATTTGGGATATTTCCTCTTTTTCTGTTTTTCCTCTTTTTCAGTTTGTTTCTGTCGTCAGTTCAATCTGTCAAGCTCTGAATTCTGCTAAAATTATTATATTTGAAGGGGAGGAAGGTAATATGAGAACCTGGCGGAGATAAATACGAAACTTCTATATTTGCGCATTTAACTCCGCATAACCCAAACACTTGCCTGTTTAGATTGTTATTTCCATCTATTTTGCGCCAGCGATCCTCCTCCATGTCTCAGAAGCAAAACCCATTGAGCTCAATTGGATATAGGCCTGCTCTCAGGAAAGTGGGTATAAGGATTGCAGCCCGAGTGTTTCTACAGTCACCAGGATATTCTGGTCTGCATTCTGATTTAAAGTAGAGTCTACTCTGGAGAAAAGGCATTCCGACCCCACCCACCCCACTCCATATACACTGGATTTACTGGAATGAGATGGACGGGGTACCAATATTATCACATTCGTTAGGTTGCGGCACGAATGATTTTTGACACACAGATCAATACAAGTTGTCAGGCAGATAAGAAGGCCAAACTTCAGTGCAGAAGCTTCGCCTCTTCGCCTCTATCAGATTTCCTATCATTCGTAATCATCCCTTGAATGATCGGTGGTTCCCCTTGAGTCTGCCCCCCCCCGAAAACTTTTCGACGAGAGAACTCGTAATAACGCCAGCGGCGACCTTCAAGCTCCTGGTTCACTGGGTCGAGGAGGCTTTGAATCGCGCCAGTCCCGTTAAGCAAATGACAACTTTTGAAAAAATTCTGCTAAGGGAAATAGCTCGGAATTAAATACATTGGTGTTTGCAGAGACGTCGAAAGCAAAAGCAGATCTTCAGTTTAACAACTGGTGGGGGTGCTCGCCAGAGAGTGACTTTCCCTCTGATAAGAATTGTTTTGTTTTTACTTTCTTTGACAAATACGTTTTTCTAACGGCAAAAGCCACCCTGTTCAGGTCATTTCTTGCCCCGCCATTTGCCCCCCCCCCCGCCATGAAAAGTAACATCCTCAAGAGATTTAAAGCCTCGTTCCTCTTCAGGTTTACTTGGAAGCAAACCCCCCATGACGTCAATGAGTTCAATTTCCCCTCCGTAAGACTTTAAGTTCCTTGTGGTTAGTCGCGTGTAAGTCCAACTGAAATCCAGGGCGGTGGAGAATAATTTACGAGTGAAACATCCGTAAGATTGGACTGAGTTGGAGTTCATTGACAGCACAAACCTATCTACGCCTACTCAGAAGTAAGGTCCTATTGAGTGGGGGGGGGGGCTTACTCTCAAGCATTGCGGTTAGGCTTGTCGCCTTAGACAGAAGTCACTGAAAGCAGGAAGAAAGCCTGTTCCGAGATACAGAAATATATATATACAGAAATGCCGGATAGGAACCGAAACAAACATAGTTGCGTGGAACGGGAAAAGGCACAGCTTTATTCTGGAGCAAATCGCACTGAAATCTAGGAGGCTTGATACCGAGTAAACAACGCGGCCCAGGATGAAAGTTCCAAACGGAAGCTCTTTTTTCCTCCAGGCCAGAATAGGATCTGCAACGAGCTAGACCTCTGCAGTTCCTGGTGGGTTTTATGTTTCCTTTGGAAAGAGAAACTGACAGAATGGAAAAGCGGCCCAGATAAAGATCAGGTCGTTGGATCGAGGGAAGGCATCCCTTTCGAAAGCGGTTTTCCTGTACAGTAGCTCTGAATAGTGCGATTACATCTCCTGTTTTGCAAGTTAAGACCTACTTTGTTCAGTGGGGCTGGCTCCCAAGCATGGCTGCGATCCAGGTACCCCTTTACCCTATTGAACTCAAGCGGACTCACTTCTGCGCGGACGCGGTTAAAACTGCCGAATTGCAGCCCCATCCGAAGCTGGTTTACTCGGAAGCAACTCCCGCACGCGAGGTTCAATGTGTGGCTTCCTTGCTCGCAAACATGCTTAGTAAATGCAGGTTTAATTTAAATAAAATAAAACCAATAACATTTTTTAAAAAATATATAAAAAGCAACATTCCATCTTCGGCCTGTTTATACAAATGGCCAGGATCTTGGCCACGCGCTCCTCCTCCTTTTCCAATTTTGTGGGCGCATCCAGGATTAACAGCTGGGCTTGTAGAAAAAGGCAGGTGGTATTCTGGACTCAGGCAGGGTCTCCCACCGGGGAATTCCTGCCCTTACGTCCAGGTCTTTTCTGTTTACAACCCCACCCCACCCTATCCCCATTAACCAATTAAAATTTCAGTTGCTAAGAAAGAGAGACAGAAATTCTTTTTAAAACCTTCTTCATTTTTCCCTCGCCCCTGCCGTAAATTGTGTTGGATTTCAGCCACAAACATATAACGCCCCCCCCCAGCATTTTACATTACCATTCAACTTTTTTTTCTCGCTCTTTACTTGCTGTTTTTGGCCAAGTTGCTACAGTTAGAGCCACATCAGGCATACATTTAGAAACATCAATAGGTCTTCCTTCCCCCCATTGTCTCCTTCCTCACATTTATTTTATTTCTCCTTTTCTTCCTTTTCTTCCCCCGCTTCCTCCACTTTTCTCTCCTCCTTTTCCCTCCTTCCTTTATCTCTGTCTTCATTTTTCCTTTCTCCCCCCCTTCTTTCCCCCTTTCTCCTCTCTCTCTCTCTCTCTCTCATATTCTCTCCTTTTTCTCTCCCTCTTCCTCAGGGAAACTTCCCTGAACTTCAAACCCCTCTCTCCACTTTCTCAATCTCTCCCTTCTTCACCCCTCTTCCCACTCCATCACAACTCCAGAATCAAGTTCTCTGTCAACACAGCATCATCCTTAAAAAAAACATCGGTTCTTCCTTCTAAGCTCACAGTTCTTTGCACTGACTGGCAGCGCCTCTCCAGGGTTTCAGACACGAGATAATTCGCAGCCCTAGATGGAGAGACGCCAGGAATTGAGCCCGGCGATCTCCTGGAGGCGAGTCGGGCGCTGAGCGACGGTCCTGCCCTTAACGCCCCACCTTCCCCTCAGGTAAACAGCGCCAACTTTCTCTGTCCTAGCTAGCCCCCTAGTCTAAACTGAACATCAAAGCCTAAAGAGGGGTCTATTTTGAGAGAGAGAGAGAGAAGTAGGGAATGATTTCTTATTTAGCTTTTCAAATATCAATTTCATTTATTTGCCGCCGCCCCCGCGCAAATTAAACATTCTGTAGAGGTCAGTGCCACTAATTCCAGGACACCCCCTTTATTTCTTATAAAGAGAAGAGGGGTGAGGGGAAGAAGCAGGCTTGTTTGCGCCTTCCATCCATCAATGAAAGAGCACCTCATGTTTAAGAGATATTCATGCCTATCTGGACTCGGTTTCTGGTTGAAGGGTTTCCCATATCCCTGGTGGCTCAATTAAGTGGATTATTGTCTTCCTACAGAGAGAAATCAACGCGCGTGGAGGCTGAGCTTTGTCGCTCCTAAACCCTTCCACAATGAAATTTACCATAAACCCCTGTAAAAAAGCTAATGCGGCCAATTTATATAAACCGGAGCCAGCTTCCCCCCACCCTATAGATAAACATAATCTCTTTAAGAACAGAGATAAAGGGGGTGGGCGAGAGAAAAGGGGGGGAGGAACTGCAGGCCGTAGCCATTTCTTTCGGAGTTACCAGCTTTCACCCTTCATTTTTGCCTTCCATCAATCCGAAATGCCCTTTTTCTCGAAAGGAATATTCCTTGCACCATGGGGGGAGGGTCGGTTTCAATCCGGATTGAACAGGAGTGACTCCCATGCGATTGTTTAACGTAGAAAGGAAGGGATAATTTGGGGGGGGCGTATCACAGCTGAGGGGAGAAGGCAGAAGTTTAACCTCCCTTGCTACTTTTATTTGACAACTGCCCTGTTCAGTTGCCCGTTCAAACATCAGGCTCTCTGCCTACTCCGAATATATAACCAAATATATTGTACAGTATTGTGTGAATCAGTCAGAGAGATGGGCTCCCCTGCAGCTGTGACCTATCTCTACCGAAAGCCTTCTTTTCGGGCAACTCAAAAAGTTGACGCAGTTTTCTTTTCATTTATTGTGCGTTGAGAGAGGGAGGGGGGTTGCTGTTTGGGGGGGGGAGTCTGCACCTCTCAATATATATATAATATCTGGAGAGAGAGAAATGGGGAGTTTGGGGTTTGCTCCTTTTCCTTGGATAGATAGGCGATCCTTTGTTTTTGTTTTGTTTTGGGATGGAAAGCCTCAGGAACGCCTACTTGGGGGTGGTCTTTAGCGGGCTGGAGAGAGCTGTGGGTTCGAATCCTCAGTCAGGTCTCTGTGGTAGGACTTGAGTCAAGCCTACCTCTCAAGATGATTGTGAGGATAAAGTTGGATACCACGCGCAACTCTTCGGAGCGAGGGTGGGCTTCAAATGTGGTGATGACGACGGCAAAAAATACATGGATCAATGCCAGTTCTATCCCAAAACGAAGAAGAAGAAGAAGAAGAACAACAACAACAACAACAACAACAAACAACAACTGTAATACCATTTTCGTCCCGAATCCGGCTTTTGGAAGTTTCTCTAAGAATTTGAGGAAGCTGATCAGCCCCGATTTCTTTCAGAGCTAATCCCTGAAGCAACAAAATCTGGGTGCTGTCATAATTCTCAACATCACTTACCTGGGAGTCAGCTCCATTGAACTCAGTTGGTTTACTTCTGAGTAGACCTAGGTAGGGTGGCATAGCTTACTGTTCAGGGATGGAAACTTTATTGTCAGCGGGAGGTGAGAAAGTCTTGGGGGCGGCAGAACCCAGCCAATAAAATCATGGAGGAAAATAGGGATTTGGGGGGGGGGAAACGGGGGAAATTTGAATTTAAGAAAAGTCAGAGACCCAAGCACACTGATAGAGGCATGAATCCCTTAGAACTCACTGGGACATTTCTGAGTAGATCCAAGCAACTAAAATGATGCACGTTTAGGCTACAGTCCTCTACCCATTTACTTGGGAGGAACCCTCCTGGAATTCAACGAGGCTTACTTCTTCTGAGAAGGCATTTTAGGATTGCAGTAAATATCGGGGAGGGGGTTGGGGTGGGATTTGCTCTCAAATAAACGTGCACAGAATCGGGGCTGTACAGCACGTGCTTCGCTCTGGTTTGAAATCAGCGGGAGGCGGGCAGTGTGTGTTCACCGGGAAGAAACACCATTGACTTCATTGAGACTTATTCCCAGGTAGGAGTGCATAACCTGGCTGGCGCCCTTGAAAGTGCTCAGTTTTGTCCGCATCGCATCTTCAGGACAACGCGGGTGCCCTCAAACCAAGATTAAAATGTCAATTTTAAAATTTAATTAAATTTGACTTGTTTGGTTTATTCCTCTGCTTTTAACCCCGCAAAAGGAAGAATCGTTTGCCTCAGATACCGAAATTTATCCGGGTAGTATGCAAAGGTAGTGCTACTCAGAGTTGACCTATTGAAAATAATTAGTTTAAATGGGTCTACTCTGAGTATAATTTAGCTGGCTGAAACCCAAAGGCTTTGTTGAATCTGTATCGATTTAGGGTGGTGTGATACTTACTTTAGCATTCATTAATTCAGATTATCACTAATTCCAGTTGCAAAAACCTCGGATTTATTTCCATCATAGAGAACAAAATTAGAGCTGTCTCCAAATAGTTTTTACTCTGAGTAGCCCCACCGAAATCAATGGATCTAGTCACTCTCACGCCAGAGCTTGGCGTGCTCTGGTCCATGGGGTCACGAAGAGTCGGACACGACTAAACAAGAACAACAAAGTCACTCTCATTAACTTCAGTGGGTCCAGCCTGAGTACTGTAAATGGGAAACGTAGGTTACAGATCACAGTTAAAACGAATTAAAGAACCTGTAGTTTAAACCGGATTGCAAATCCGGCATCCCATAATTTTTGACACTCTTTGTTAGGAATAAGATGTTTTCTAAAATTTCCAGGTTCGTTTCGTATAGCCCGATCCTAGGCGTGTTTTACACAGAAGTAACTCCCATCGGGTTGAGTGGCGTTTACTTCCCTATAGTCTTCCCTGTTACTTGTGAGTAAATTGTACAGATCGTGTTGAGACTCCATCTCAAGCCCATACGTTTTTTCCTGTAAATCTAGTTGCCTTGCCTTCTTTTAATAATAATAATAATAATCCGTTTGCCTGAAGGATGCATTCTATATATTTTTGGGGGGGGGGGAACTAACTTCAGTAGTAGTTTCCTGGCATTTCTGACGTGCATCTCGATCCTACCCGTGTTTACCTGGAAGTAACAGTGCAATCTATTCCAGAATGACACAATGAATACCGAGTTTATTTTATTGGGGGGGGGTTGTTTGTATGAATGTCTTCCCCAGGCTGGATCTTTTCTTTAAGATCAATATTTATATATTATTCCGTGAAGAACATTTTCGACAACACCTAAAGTTAAGGGCTGTGACATCCCCTTAATTTCAGGGTTTGTACTAAAAGGCATGGGAACTATAAATATGTTTGAATAAATAAGTAATTTTAAGGGGAAATCTTTCAAGGGCTTGCTTAACTCTGGCACTTAAATCATGCTGAACTGGATCGCTGACTCCGACGACTGTGAACCCTGAAGCCCTGAAGTCGATATGATATTGGGCGGGCTATAAATAATTTTAATAATAAAATAAATAATGTGTACGCATGCATATAGATATTTGTGTTTGTAGTTAAATTTACTGTCCTGTTCCTACGCTGTTCCTAACTGGGCTAAAGAACGGACTTCTTTGACTTATCAATGGGCCTTACTTCCGAGTAAACGTACCTAAAAGGAGGATGTTAAGGCTGCAACCTTATCCACATTTCACTGACGAGGAAGCCCCATAGAGCGCTATGGAAGTTACTTCCGAGTAAACAGGCATAGGGATCTAATAGAAAGGGACGCGGAGCTGCGCAAGAGAAACGAGCAGCGGTCAGTGCCCATCGTCGTGGCGTCTGGCCACGGCCACTTGTCTTCCCTGCCGCCCTTGATAAGGGGACTTTCCCTTCTAAGCTGCCTGCACTGATTGTGGCAACGCCTTTTCTCTCTCCCCCCTTCCCCCCTGCTCAGTGAAAGAAGAAGGAGACAGAGAGATCTCCAGTTCCAGAGAGAGCCCCCCAGTGAGGCTGAAAAAGCCGCGCAAGGCCCGCACAGCCTTCACGGATCACCAGCTGGCCCAGCTGGAGAGGAGTTTCGAGCGGCAGAAATACTTGAGCGTGCAGGACAGAATGGAGCTGGCCGCTTCCCTCAACCTCACAGACACCCAAGTAAAGACCTGGTACCAGAACAGAAGGTAAAAGAGAGCGGGGGTGGGGGGAGAGCGGGGTGGGTGGGTGGCAAAGGCAAGGAGGAGGAGGAGGCGGGGCATCTTTCACCTCCCTGACTTCGGATTAATTACCCTGGAAAAGGGTATTGTTCCTCCCACTCTGGTTTTCGAAGAGGGCAGTTCTATGCAAGTTTATGCTCGAAAATTAAATCCTGTCGCTTGCAGGAAAGTTTGTTTTGGATGGCATCCTAAATCTTTGGGTGAAGGTTGGGGAGAGAGCCTACTTCAAGGGTTGCAAAAAAAAAGAGAGAGGAAAGGGTGGTATTTACTCCGCGGTAGTTACTCTTTTTAATTAAAATAATAATAACAATAATATAATATGTCATCTTTTTCTTTAAACTTCTTTGGCAAAATGCTGTGCCTCCCCAACGTATCGCTATATTGGGGGGGGGGAATCAAATCCACAAACTCGAGCTGTTACCGAAGTAATTAACACAGAGAAATTCTGTTTCTGCTTCAGTTTACTTGAAGGAATCTAGTTTTGAAAGATGCATATATATATATATATATATATATATATATATATATATATATATATATACACGCATTTGGGTGAGTTAACCCCACCCCCTTGTACTCCAACTCCAATCATCTCTGTCTATTGACCGTGGTGACTGGAACTGATGGGAATCAGAGTCCAACTGCATCTAAAGGACCAGTTTCCCCTCCCCTGACTTAATAAAATATTATTTTTAATATAGTCAGCTTCAATGCCACAGTGACACTTGCACATTTTTAAGCTACACAGAGCTCTTCCAAGGTGCCACAGTAAAAGCATGCAATGCTGTATTTCGAGCGAAATCTTAGTTGCGTGCGTGCATAGACAGAGCAAAGTTGGCTACAAGCCTTTTTTGGAGCGCGGGGGATGATGAAGGGCGAACGGGAAGGAACCGGGGAGGGTGAAATTAGCAGAACTACATATATCCTGTTTTGTCTAGTAACCAGGTAAACCACAAACACCCACAGATCTGAAACTGTTGGGCCCCGAAGCAAAACGCGCCTTTCCTGATATCTACCCGTGCAGCCCTGACACGTACAAAGAGAGTTTGTCGATATCTGGGGCTCCTGATAGTGTTGGTTGCTTTAAAAGACCAAACACGGATCCTCGATCTTTCCGCCCGCCCGCCTGAGCACAGACACAAGCACGCACAGTCCCCGGATTATTTTGCCTGCGCTGACTTGCACCTGAACGTGTGAATGGTTTCTGCCAACAGTAATGGCGTCGGAGGTGATTATGAGGCCCATCCCCCCTGGTTTTGGATCCTCATTGGCTGGCTGAATGCTGCAGCGATGACCATGCATACTGGTAACTTTGGGTGTCAAAATTTTGACACAAAATCTTCAAAATCTGCACGCCCAGCCACACAATACGTGTCAAAAACCGCGCCAGAATCTTCTCTTTCTCCCTGACAGGCGTTCAGACACTTGTCATTGCTGTCGGCTCCTGCGTTCAATATCCAGACTCGGATCCTGTTATGTGTGAAGCACTAGACTCAAAAGGGTTGTATCCAATTCACTTTTGCTCATAACTGAACGGTCATGACTCACCTAGGCCCCTTACTGTCCGTGGGTCTACTCTGAGTAAAGGTTAGTTGAATACAACGCAAAAAGTCGTTCCACACATTACCTTCCAGCAACCCCGAGTTTGGGCAAGGAACAGCAGCCAGTTCTGTGTCTCTGCATGGTAATTCGCGCAACCCCCCCCCCAAATCAACCCAACCAGCTCTGCTTCAGTCATATATCATATATCACATTGGCTACTTGTCCTGGGATGATGGGAGTTGGAGTTCTGCAACGTCTGAAGAAACAAAGCTTTCCCATACCCCTGGCTTGCACCTTAAAACATAACGTTTACAAACACCCACAGTTTGGGTGTTTGTAAACAGTCAAGATCCGATCTCGAAAATAAACGTAAAATTCATACACAGGCGCAAGCAAATCACCCCACTCTTTAGTCCCATCTCTTTCCCTAGCCGGCACCAGCTTGCGTGTTATTAAATCCAGACGTGCTGAAATGAAATAGAGCCTGGTTTCAAAATGAGCGAGATTTCCCCATTTGGAAATTAGCGCTTTCACAACTGGTTCAGATGGTTGTGAAGCTCACCTTTTGGTAGCCAGAGGTTCGAACCAGCACTTAGCAAATTTGAAGGTGCTGCATTCCTCTTATTATTATGTAGATTTTAAAAAAGAGTTAATTGCATTCGTTGGTTAGAACTGTCCTTTTCTTGCACATATCAGAGGCTATGTTTCAGTTGTAAATGAGCCAAGGAGGGTACCACGGTCTGATTTTGGGGGGCATTAACACAACCTGTTTATTGATTTGTTTGCAGGGAGATTAGACGAGGTCGCCTGTTTTAATGAGCATTAATTCTGATTTGTTTGCGGTGAGACGACGTTGCGCCAAAGCAAGTCTCATTCACACGATCTTCAGCTCACTTCCCCTACTTTCCTCATCCCCAGAAGTCATACATTTCGCGGGAAGTGATTCAGCTATAATTGTGTGCCTGGCTTGAACAGGCTAGTAGGTAGCTGAATTTCCACCTGAAAATAGCTACGGTACAACCTCTATTTCCTCATACGAACGTCCTGTTCATCGCAAACACCTTTCCTTCCCATTCGTCAACGCTGAGCTAATATTCATTCTGCAAGGAGTGTGAGAACACCCATACAGGGTTGCTAACTTTTTTTTTTTAATTAGGCCTGCTCTCGTGCTTTTCAGGGGCCCAGCCGGAGGAAGCTTTTTCCACCAGCCATCACCCTTTCAGGGAAAGGTATACGTACCTAAGGTGTGTTTGGGAGTCAGGTTGATGCCAAAGGGCAGAGGAGCAGGGGTAGCCGAGAAAAGGTGGCAACTCATTACATGGAAGCAGGGGCACGCAGTGCGAGGCTAGATATGGTTTACTCAGAAGTAAGTCTCACTTTGTTCCAGTTTTAATTTGAGCCAATGGGCTGTTTCAGCTTCGGTCATACCCAGAGCAGAGTAGACCCACTGAAATTAATGACCAACTTAGGTCCATTAACTTCAGTGGGTCCACCTTGAGTATAACCCAGCAGGATACTATCCAATATTTTCAGGAATACTGCTGGATGCAGAAAATAGGAATGGCAGATGAGGGCGCCTCTGAGCATGTAAGGTGTGCTCTTCTCGAAGGTCAGAGAACACATGCACCCACGTCTGCGTCAGGAAGAAAGTCATTTAAATCAAAATATATCAGTCAAAGAACATTTAAATCAAGGTCAAACTTAAATTTTCACTCCGTCCAGTCTCCTCTTCCAATAGGAGCTCTTAACACGCCCTGGAACTAGGTCCAAAAATCAGTGGTTGATAAAGTAAGAGATTTTAGGCTGTGGCAGACGTGAAAAGAACTGCATTGTTATAGCGTTTGGCTTCCACCAAACGAATACTGGGAACTATAATTTACCCCGCCACGGTGCTACGCTTCCTAGCACAATGAACAATCAGCAGTTCCCAGATTCATGGGGCGATGTCATGTTCTTTAAACTTATGGTACGGTATGTAGGTAGTCAGAAAAAGACCTTCTGGCGGATTTGCGGGGCAGTTCCAACTCGGCTTGTTCAAAAATAAGTCCCATTGAATTCCATGTGAAAACAGGCATATGGCTGCAGCCAACGCTGCCCTTATTTTTTATTGAGATCGCCTTCTTGCTAACCAAGACTGGAGAACACGCATTCCCAGTCCAGTATTAACCTCACGGCAAACCATAAATGGAACGCCAACTAAAGGAAATAAAGGCCTTTATCGAAAGCGTGTAGAATGCTGCGATAATGGAAAAGGAAATGTCCGTTGACATGTGCAAATGCATCACTCGATGAGCAGATAGCAAGTTAAACGTGTGAACGGTCTCTCCACGTGAGCTGACACGGGAGTTGAATCTTATTGGCAACAACGAGGCTTTTTTCCGAGTAAGCCTGCCTAGGAGCACAATTGCCTTCCTCCCTCAAAAATGCCCCCTTTTCCTGAGAGACCTGTGGCTTTAACCCACGGGTGTCAAACACAAGGCCCGGGGGCCAAATCCGGCCCGCCAGACCTCGTCATGTGGCCCGCCGAGCGCCCCAGCCAGCGGGACCCAGCAGCGGGACCTTGCTGCTGAAGCGCCGCACCGACAAAGCGCCGACAAACAGCTGGGGCGGGGGGTTAGAAAGGCGGCCAGAGCAGCGCTGCGTGGAGCGCCCCGAGCCACAGCAGGAGAAGGAGGAGGCAGCTTGCCGGGTCAGCGCCCAGCAGCGCCGCACGGAGAGTCCCGAGCCTCTGCGACGCAGCAGTGCTCTGTAGCACTTTGAATCCTCCTCCTGCCACGGCTCGGCGCCTGGAAACGGCTGCTGCTGCTGCTGCTGAAGCACAGACAAAGCACCCAGCAGCGCCATGTGGAGGAGGAGGAGGATTCAAAGTGCTACAGAGCACTGCTGCGTCTCAGAGGCTCGGGACTCTTTGCACGGCGCTGCCGGGCACCGACCCGGCAAGCCGCCGCCTCCGCCTCCTCTTGCCTCACCTCCTCCTCCTACTGCCGGGGCTCAGCCTCATGAACGTGAGCTCAGCAGCGGCTCAGCCTCACGAATGTGCAACTCTGAGGCTTTACGCACTTCTCCTAAAATGGACACCCGCTGCCTCACGCTGCACGGGAAATGCTTTTTGCCGCTGGGTCCCTTCGCGCTCTTTTCTGGCGCTGAATCAAGGCAGCGACCCCCCCCTTCCCTTTCTTTCTTTCTTTCTTTCTTTCTTCTTCTCTCTCGTTCTTATTCTTTCTTCCCCTCTCCTTCCTTCCTTCTTTATCTCTGTCTTCTCTCCCTCTTTCTTTTTATTTCCTTCTTTATTCCTTCTTTCCTACTCTTCTTTCTCTCACCTCTTTCCTTCCTCTCTCCCTCCTGCTCCCTCTTTTCTTCCTTTCTTCCTTTCTTCCTTTCTTCCTTTCTTCCGTCCTTCCCATCTTTCTTCCTCTCCCTCATTCTTATTCTTTCTTTCCCTCTACTTCCTTCCTTCTTTCTCCCTTTCCATCCTCTCTCCCTCTTTCTTTTTCTTTCCTTCTTTATTCCCTTCCTTATTTCCTACTCTTCTTTCTTTCCCCTCTTTCCTTCCTTCCTCTCTCCCTCCCACTCCCTCTTTCCTTCCTTCCTTCCTTCCTCCCTCTCCCTCTCCCTCTCCCTCTCCCTCTCCCTCTCCTCAGAAACATAGGATGCTGCTTTATACTTCTGGCCCTTAAACCCTGGAACCAGGAGAGCAGCTCCAGTGAGTCAACCTCAGCCAGTCCCTTTGGTGAAGGATGGTGGCTCACTGGCAGAACATCTGTCCTGCATGCAGAAGGACCCCAGCATCTCCAGGTACTAGTAGCTTTGCAAAGGTCCTGCATGAAACCCTAGCGAGCCTCCACCACCCAGTGCAGTTACCAAAAATCATTTTTCAATAAATTGTACAGTAATTGTACATTTGAATATCTACTTGCCATTATTCTGACTATGTTTCTGCTTTCAGAGCTAGTTATTACTTACATTATTACAAAAAACAGTAATAATTGAATGCAGTGACAATAATTTTTGATAATAAAGAGTGGACACATAGTCCTACAGATACAACCGGCCCTTTGAGGGTGACCAAACTGCTGATGCGGCCCCCGATTAATTTGAGTTTGACACCCCTGCTTTAACCCTTTAGTCCTCAACCCCTATGAAAAGAAACTAGTCTACACATAATTTGCATTTACCAATATGCCTCTCTTAACCGGCTCGGGCTTTTCCCCTGTGGCTAAATGCAGACTGTAAGCTCTTGGGGGACGAGACTTGTTACATTTCTTTGTGACTCTCAGAGGAGGGGTGTGGCATATACATTGATGGTACTATATAAATAAATAATCATTATTATTTAAATTATTTATTGCCCACTTTCCTCCCTAACCTCTTCATAAAAAAATCCCAATAATGGGCCAACGAAGTCCTTTTCAGAGTAGACCCTGTTGAAATGGCTGTAGCTAAACTAGTCAAGTCCATCAATTTAAATAGACCTGCAGTTGTTTAGAAGGTGTAATAATAATAATATCCATTGCTAATCCCACTCAGAGTAGATCCACACAAAAATAATGGACATGACTAATTTAAAATTAAATCCAATGATTTCAATGTGCGTGCTCTGAGTAGAACCCAGCAATAATATTTACTATTATTTTT
Organism: Zootoca vivipara; assembly: GCF_965207765.1. NCBI lineage: Eukaryota > Metazoa > Chordata > Lepidosauria > Squamata > Lacertidae > Zootoca > Zootoca vivipara. Next base: position 35,784,427 of record NC_142585.1, read on the forward strand.
ATTGTTATTTGGCATATGGAGAAAATAAGAAGTTGAATACTCAGCTTCGTGCACGTACCCATTTCCCACATTACAAACAGGTTTCAAGACTCAACACGTGTTTTTTCCAATCCTTTCCTTCCCTCCACCAGTTTCTGGTTCTGGTTTTTTAAAGGTTCGATTTTTGTTATATGAATCTCTTCCCACAAATCGCAATTATTTAATGCCCGATGTTCACCTCCCACCCACCCCCAATCTTCCCTCCCCGCATTTCCCCTAGAAGCAGAAACTATTTCACAGCCGACACCAGTCGTTTAATTCGGGAGGGCAGAGAAAATAAGAGCGACGCGAGTGGGTGGGTGAGAGAGCAAAACTCTCCCGGTTGTTTTTTTTTAAGCTAAACACACACAACATTGCACATAACACACTGGCCCATTAATAATAAATACCAATTACTGCTTTGGGCATCAATAATTAAGAGCAGTTACAGTAATTACACAATTATTATGATGATGAATAATTTACTCAGGAAAATAGGTCTGAAAGCGCTTCTTCCGCAGCAAAACGGCGAGAGAAAGGGATTGTGGAGGCGGCTTTTGATGAGAGGCGGCGGCTCCCGAGCTCTTAGCCACCGTCCGGCCTGTGCTCGGCAGCAACATTTAGTAAAAGAATAAGATTTTTCCCATTTTGGCACCGCCGCACCTCAACGCGTGGGATACAAAGACAGGGCAACAGATAGTCCGGAAGATACCGCTCAGTTTCACCATTGGGTTGCAACTCTGGTCCATTTCATCTATCGTTTTGTGAGCGTTCCAGCCCCTCTACAGGGACAAACACAAGCGATTTATTTATTCCGCTCCCCACGCCCCCTTTCCTCTCAGACGCACAGATTTCTCTGTGTCTCGTTAACACGATTTCCTGCTTCTTTGCTTTTTCTGCGCCACCTCCCTTCATTGATTGGAGTTCCGTTTTTGTTTTTGTTTTGCAACTTACAATAATAGCGCATTGGCGGTGGATTTATACTGGGTCACCACTTTATTAGTTGTCCCACGGATGTTTTCCCAGTGCCACTGCATCATAGTTGTGCCGAGAGGCACTCTTGCGATATAGCACTACAAAAGCAGAACAGAAACAAAACGATATAAAGCAGAACATTTGTGGTATGAAGAAAGGCAAAGGATTTCACCCGGAAGCTACATGCATAGACGAGAAACAAATCAGTATGTCCACCCCTAAACTTTTGTAGGTGCAAACGATATTGAAATCTCAGGTGTGTATAACCACCCTGATATCATCATGAGCACAAACAATTGTGTATGCATAATAAATAAGATGTCCAAATGGTCCTTCTCTCACATGCAAAATATATTATTATTATTATTATTATTATTATTATTATTATTATTATTATTATTAATCCACCCTTCACCTTAAGGTCCCAGAGTGGATAACAGCATAAAAACACAATACTAAAACCAGTTTAGAACAACTTACAATCACATAAATCAGTTAGGTCCTAAAAATACTCATCTCAAGTGTCAAAAGCTGGGGTGAAGGGGTGCGCCTTCAGCATTCACAGGGGAGTTACACAGGTTAGGGGTTACCACAAAGAAGGCCCTCTCCAGGACTGTCACCTCCCTGCCCCCAGCCTCTGAGGGCAGAGGAACTAAAGGGCTCCCTCTGTCCATCTCAGCCCTAAGAGGGTCTCTAGGGAAGGAGGCAGACTTCCAAATATTTGGTACCTGAATCATTTAGGTCTGTGAGCACCTTGAATTGGGCTCGGAAATGAACAGTAACCAGTGCAGCTGTTTTAAAACAGGAGTTACGTGATGTCTAAATGGAACCACAGTCGGTAATCTGGCTGTTGCATTTTGGACTCACGGAAGTTTCCACGTTGTCTTCAAGGGCAGCCCCACATAGTGCACATTGCATTAACCCTGTCTAGAAGTTACCAGAGCATGGCATACAGTGGCCCAAATCATCTCTGTTCAAAAGGGGTTGTAGCTGGCAGTGTGTGTGTGTGTGTGTGTGTGTGTGTGTGTGTGTGTGTGTAACACATACATATTTTTCCTTGTTGTTTAGTATGCCTCTGAAAACTGGTTGCTGAGATTCGCAAGTGAAGAGTGCTGCTGTCACACTCAGGTCCTGCTTGCGGGCTTCCCGTGGGGGCATCTGGCTGGCCACTGTGAGAACAGGATGCTGGACTGGATGGGCCACTGGCCTGATCCAGCAGGCAGGCCCTTCTTATGTTCTTACATTATCAGAGCCAAGCTTCATGTAGTGGCTAGACTGCAGATTTAGATTTCTTTCTTCTCTTGGTGGTGTAGTGGTTTCAGAGTGTCAGAGTAGGACCCAGAGGTCCAGGGTTCAAATTCTCCAGTCATGGAGTTCACTGGATGGCTTTGGACCAGTCACCAACCCTCAGTCTACTCTAACCCATGGGCAGGCAAACTAAGGCCTGGGGGCCAGATCACCTTCTCAATCCATCCCGCCTACGGTCTGGGAATCAGCATGTTTTTACATTAGTAGAATGTGTCCTTTTATTTAAAATGCATCTCTGGGTTATTTGTGGGGCCTGCCTGGTGTTTTTACACAAGCAGAATGTGTGCTTTTATTTAAAATGCATCTCTGGGTTATTTGTGGGGCATAGGAATTCGTTCATTATTTTTTTAAAAAAAATTTAGTCCGGCCCCCCACAAGGTCTGAGGGACAGTGGACCGGCCCCCTGCTGAAAAAGTTTGCTGACCAACCTATCTCATACAGTTGTTGTGAGGCTATGGAGGAGGAGAATCATGTGCGTGCACACGCACCAAGCATCTTTGGGGATAAGGTGGGATAGAAATGCAATAAAGATATCCTGCCAAACTATCCATGCAGGAAGCAAAACAAACAAATAATACAAAGTCAATCACAGGCTCCACCCATGAGGTCTTTCATCCAGATCTTGTGTGGATTTCCTCAGAACTAAACCCCACTAAGTCCAACAGGAGTTAGCTGCAATTCTAAACCCACTTACCTGTAAGCTTGACTGAATTCAACTGGACTTAGTTCTGAGTAGAAATCGTTAGGATTGCTGTGTTAGGAATGTAGTGTGCTGCTTTCTGCTGAGTTAGGCCCTTGGTCAAGCATTGTCTACACACTGACTGGCAGTGGGTCTCTAGACCAGGCATCCCCAAACTGCGGCCCTCCAGATGTTTTGGTCTACAACTCCCATGATCCCTAGCTAACAGGACCAGTGGTTGGGGAAGATGGGAATTGTAGTCCAAAACATCTGGAGGGCCGAAGTTTGGGGATGCCTGCTCTAGACCTTCAGACAGGAACTCTGTCCCAGCCCTACCTGGAGATGTTGGGAACTGAACCTGTGACCTTCTGCATGCAGGGCAAATGCTCAGCCACTGAGCTACCGCCTTTGTACAAGTGTGGAATGCCTACGATTTGTAACCCTAGTTTGTTCTCCTTGCATGTACTTTTGATTCATCAGTATGCTTCTCCAATGTGGTTCTGCAATGAAGCAAAGGTGCATTTATTTGCTCTGAATGGAATCCCAGTGGACAAAGTGGGGTTTATGTCCCAGCAGGCAGGTATCAGATCAGCTTGCAAAATTAATCATAATGTTTGATGGGATAAAGTGATATATTGGGGGGCTTTGGGCTGAGGAGGGGTCAGAGGGTTCTGATGACCCTCAAACAGGAACTCTGCAAAGAATAAATTCTAACAAAAAAAATTGCTATGCTTTTTTGAGTGAGAAACTGAAGATGGGCCAGTTAAGCTGCTTCCTCCTTTGGATATCAATTCCTCTCTTTCTTTGTGTACAGTGTTTATTTTGAATTTCTTCCTATAGATTGAACCTGACAGCCACATAAATGCAGTTGGCTCCCTGTAGGCATTTTTTTAAAAAAGTTACATTAAAATGGAACAAAAAATATATTCCAGTTCCACTGTCCCCTCAAAACTCCTTACAAATTGTATGAGCTGGTTTCCATCTCACTCTTGAACTCGGAACAATTGTAACAACTATTTTAATTTGGTTTCGCTTCTTCGAACCAGACTTTTATGTCTAAATTGAAATGTAACACATATTTCCCACCCCACCAGCATTTTGTTAAAACAGGAGGCCAGAGGCATCTGAGAAGGCAAAAAAAAACCCCTCCCCTTATTTTTGTTCCCAACACCTGATATTCTGAAGTAGACTGCCTCTGGATGTGGAGGTTCTACCTGAATTATCACATACGTAATAACTATTGCTCAACCCATGCTGATTTTTTCCTTTAATTTTTTTTAAGCCGCTTAGGTTAGTGGCTATTATCATTTCTTGTGCTGCAGATTTCAGTTAATTAATTCTGCCTTGTACTTTAATTTGGGCTGGCCTGTAAGAACTCCCATCCCAGTATGCCAGTTATGTAATTTTAGACTCCAACTTAATTGACTTGTGGAGCCCCTCTCTTTTAGATGGTAATGCATGTAATTTAATTTGCTTCAAAATGCACTGCTGCATTTCCACCCCCACCCAGCTCCTCCCACTGAATGGGGGCCATAAAGACCAACCTTGATGGTGCCACAATCTCCATCAATTTCATTGGCCGTTCAAAATTTCATAAGCTTCTGGTATGCCTCCCTTCTCTGTAAGTTATCTCTCTGTGAAATGGCCCAACCTCCTAAGCCTCCAGTCCTTTGCTCTGTAGCAAAGTGCTGCAGAAGAGTGCTCCCCACCTTGACCCAACATACTGGACACAAATTAACCCAATTTCCATGCCATGGATAGCTTGATACCATGTTTTCTTCCATCCAATGTTCGCCCTACTTAGAGAAGACCCATTGAAATTAATGGACTTGACGAATTTAGGGTCATTAATTACAATGGGTACTCTGAGTGCATGGGGTGTTAGGGGTGGGAGACACTTCATGTTTCTTCTGGGGTAGTCCACCTTTAGTCCCCACCCTGCACTCAGTTTTCACCTGTGGCTTCCGGAAGCTGTCAGCAAGCAACAGTGGCTACACCCCAGATACATATTTGACTGGCCGGCTAAACCAGGTGAGGGTAGCCAAAGGTCTCAAATCTTGGGTGCGTTAGGGACTTCCCCTGCACATGAAGACAGTCTCTGGTGGATAGAGCTGACAAGGCCAGCAGTGGGGCCAGTGGTCAAGAAGGAAGTTACTACACAAGCTGTAGAGGGGAGTGAGAGCCCGATGGGGCTTGTCAACCTGGGAAGGGAGCCCATGTAGGAGAAGTGAACTCTGATCCTAAGAGGCTACACTCATTCATGCATGAGAAAGGCTTCAAGAGTAAACCCTGGAGGGAAATCCGTACCCTTGCCTTGTGGGACATCTTTTCAAGAGAATAAAAGGCTAAGGAGTAAACCCTAAACAAATCTGGAGTTGATTCCCTAAGATCAGGCATTCCCAAACTTTGGCCCTCCAGATGTTTTGGACTACAATTCCCATCATCTCTGACCACTGGTCCTGTTAGCTAGGGATCATGGGAGTTGTAGGCCAAAACATCTGTAGAGCAGCAGTTTGGGGATGCCTGCCTAAGATGGTTGGATGGTGTCTTGTGCACCTCCTTTTGGCAACTCCTGCAGCCAAGCTGGTGGCGGATGCATTGTTCCATTTTCCTTTGGACCACATCAGTGAAGCTAAGAGGAAGTCTTTCTCTCTTGGCCACCCAGGACCTCTATACACCCTGCCCGGGCGTGTGCTTAGGTCACTTTGGTGCTGTTAATGCAGCAAAAACAATGTGGGAGGCAGCAAGTACTGTGATTCTTCAGCAGTTTGACTCCGCCCCTGGAAGCGCACTCCATTTGTGCCTCTAAAGCCATTTTGGGTTACATGTTATGATCTAGGAAGAATGTTGGAAGGGCATCAGTAACCCATGCAAATAATACACATTCAAAAATAGGAGCTTTGCTGTGATTCTCTTGGGGAAATGATATGTTTATTTTAAATTTTCAAACTTGAATTTCAGAGCTCTTGTAAATGCTGTTCTCTAGCTCTTTCTGAAGTATTATGAAAAACCTACACAACTGTTCAGGAGTACTGTTGCTTGTGCAAAGTTTACTCAGGAATAAGTGCCATTAAGTTCAGTGAAACATACCTCCAGGTGAATACGCATTCCATTGCAGTCCAAAGTGTGACATATCTTTAACATTCTGAGTGTGTGGCTGTTTCATAAAGGAGCATAGGAAACTTCCTTCTACCAAATCAGACCATTGGCCCATCTACCTCAGTACTCACAGACTAACAGCCGCTTTCTAGGATTTCAAGTAGGAAACATTCCCAGCCCTAACTGCAGATGTTTCTGGGGATTGAACCTGGAACCTTCTACATGCAGAGCAGATGTTATACAGACAGACAGACAGACAGACAGACAGACAGACAGACAGACAGACAGACAGACAGACAGACAGACAGACAGACAAATGGCTTTAGTTGCTTTTGCTGCCAAAGATTTAACAGGGCTTCTCTCCAGGAAAATGTCTATTCGAGCTCTGTCTCTTGGTCACAGTAGAATGTGACAGAATGCTTGGGACAGGCTTTTGCAACTAGTGACATGGACTGATTCTCTCATTCCATGGATACATAGGATTATAACTATACGGATCTGAGAGCTCGCAGAGTGTGATCCTGCCACAACAACAAAAAAGTTGTTTTTTTAGGGAAGACTTAAGCCCATGCTTAAGGCTGAAATCTCCTACATATGCTTATAACTCAGTAGGGCTTACTTCTGAGTAAACATGCAAGTTGCATAGTTCCAAAACTGAAAGCAATTGGTCTGAAAGCTGCCGACTCAGGCACAATTACCTAAGAGCTTTTTCTGGGGGTACACGGTACTGGCACATCTGAGGATGGATCATTTCCTACTGAAATCAGAAGTATTTTAAGGGTTTCCCTTTGCTTGGATCCTGTCCACAGCTATTGGTTGCTTAAGTGGGTGGGGCTGAAGACAGCAGTGGTCAGGACCAGAGGCAAAAGTGGGAGAAGACACCCCTTTCTCCTGCCTGTCTCTTTCCTTCCTGCCAGAGTTCTGAGTGACAGCTTGCAGGAGGCTTTGGAAATTAAGCTGGGGGCCCAATATGTAACATACAAAGTCTTTCTCCATGCACTCTTGATTTGTCAACTCACTGTCAATTCTAAAAGGGGCAAATCTGAGAGCAAGGAGGAAGAAGCTGGCAGCCCGGGCAACCCCCTGGACTGGGTGTAAGCAAGAAGGCAGGCAGGTGGGGGCTGACTAATGGCAGAGGGAGGTAAGCAGGGCAACGTCCCATCTGCCCTAACAGATCGACCTCCTTTGCAGCTATACTGAATGTGTGCATCACACAAGCACCTGCCAGTACGTAATAAAAATAACAACAATTTGCGATCATTATGCTCAACGGCAAATCCTTGTGTATGGAGCCACAAGGCTCATGTTACATTGATGACAATCCTCGGTTGACATGGCACCTCCTGTCATGTCCTACACAGACAAGGAAGTCACTTACATATGTCTGTTTATGCCTCACTTCCCCAGACTTAAGATTGAACTTCTCAAAGGTAATGTGTAGGCTTTTATCGGGCAGAGGCAGCCTTTATAGCACAGTCTACTCCTGAAGGGAAGTTTTCAATTGGGGCTTTAAATATAGTCTTGAAAGCCTTGAAGTATTAGCTGCTCCTCACGAGTAAGCATGTGGCCCTGTTGATGCTGGTTGCATTGATCGTGCTTTGGGCTGCATCAATGTCAGATAGTGGGGATCCTTTTAATTGGAAGGTTAGCACTCTTTTACAGCGTGGAAGGGGGACCTGCGTGGACTTCCTAATGCTGCAGATTTCTGACTCCCATCAGCCTCGGCCAGCATGACCAATGGTTAAGGATGGTGCTGATGACCATGATGATGATTGAAGCTGAATGATGGAACATTCAGGGCAAATAAAGGATAGTTTAGAGACAAGGAAAGTGAGAGCTGATACGATAGACATTTATAAAAAAAATTATGCATAAGACTAGAACTTGTGGGCATTCAATGAAGCTGAATGTTGGAAGACCGAGGACAGATAAAAGAAAGCCCTTTTTCACACAGCAGCACAAAGTATAGAACAAGAGAAAGTGATGGCCAACAACTAGGATGGCTTTAAAAGAGGATCAGACAGAGGGCTACTAGTCACAATTGTTATCATCTGCCTCCACAGTCAAAGGCAGAAATGAATCCCAGTTGCTGGAAACTATAGAAGGGAAGGGGGCTCTTGTGCTCATGTCTTGGCTCCAGGTTTCTAGATGGTCCCTGTAAAAACAGGATGCAGGAGCCTGAACTAGGTAGGCAATTGGCCTGATCAAGCAGGCTCTTCTTATGATGAAGAGAGTTGTAATCCAGCGACATCTGGAGGGCCACGCGTTCTCCACTTTGGCATTTGGGGAAGGGCCCCTGTGGCTCAATAGGGCCAATCTCCAACAGCATCTCCAGGTAGGGGTGGAAAGCTTCCCTGGTCTGCAGCACTGTGGAGCAGATGCCAATCAGTGTAGACAATACAAAGTTAGATGGACCAATGATGATCTGACTCAACATAAACCAGCTTACTATGTTCCTATGTTCCTTGTAATGTGTTGTGGCCAGGGTTGAACATTGTACAGATGTTGCGCCTGCATCTTGTTTGATTTCTGACTGCTTGATCCTCTGCAAACTGAATGTGTTGGCTTGCCGCTTTGAGTCACAAACGCTTGTTCATATTGCATTGTTCACATGGCTATGTTCAAAGCAAGAGGGAAAAACAAGGAAGTAGTAGGTCCTCTGCATGGAGAAGACAGAGAAATGCTGTTGGGTAAGAGAGAAAAGGTGGGACTGCTCAACACCTACTTTGCCTCTGTCTTCACCCAAAAGGAAAGCAGTGCCGAACTTGGTGATAACAGAATAAACAATGCAAGATAGGAAAAGAGGTGGTGTGGGAAAACTGGGTTGCTTTAAATGAATTCAAATCTCCAGGGCCTGATGAGCTGCACCCAAGGGTACTAAAGGAGCTTGCTGATGTAATCTCAGAGCCTCTGTTTATAATCTTTTGAGAATTCTTGGGGAACAGGTGAGGTCCCTGCAGACTGGAGGCATGGAAATGTTGTTCTCATCTTCAAAAAAGAGAAAAAAGGAGACCCAGGTAACGACCGACTGGTGTGCCTGACATCGATGCCAGGAAAGGTCCTAGAACAGATAATTAAACAGTTGGTCTGTGAGCACTTAGAAAAGGATGCTGTGGCTATTAAGGTCTAGTATGGGTTTCTCAAAAACAAGTCATGCCAGACAAATCTCTCTGTGTCTTTTTAATAGACCTACAAGCTTGGTGGATCAGGGGAATGCTGTGGATGTATGGTATCTTGATTTCAGTAAGGCTTTTGACAAAGTCCCTCATGATATTCTTGCAGAAAGCTGGTAAAATGTGGGCTGGATCAGGTAACTGTTAGGTAGATTTGTAGGTGGTTGACTGACCAAACCCAAGGAGTGCTCACTAATGATTCCTTGTCATCCTGTAAAAAAGTGACAAACCGGGTTCCACAGAGTTCTGTCCTGGGCCTGTTGTTGTTTAGCAGCTTTATAAATGACTTGGATGAAGGAATTGAGGGAATGCTCATCCAAATTGGAGATGACACCAAACTGGGAGGGGTAGCTAATGCCATGGAAGACGGAATCAGGATTCAAGATGACCTTAACAGATTGGAGAACTGCGCCCAAACTAACAAAATTATTTTCAGTAGGGACAAATGTGAGGTTCTACACTTAGGCAGGAAAAATCAGTTGCACAAATATAAGATGGGGGACACCTGCCTTGCCAGTAGTACATGTGGAAAGGATCTTGGGGTCTTAGTAGACCACAAGCTTAACATGGGTCAATAGTATGATGCAACAGCAAAAAAAGCTAATGCTATTCTAGGCTACATCGTGTGCAGAGGAGGGCAACTAGGATGGTCAAGGTTCTAGAAGCCAAGCCTTATGAGGAATTGTTGAAAGAGCTGGGTATGTTTAGCCTGGAAAAGAAGAGACTGAGAGGAGATATGATAGCCATCTTCAAATATCTAAATGGCTGTCACATGGAAGCATAGGCGTAGCCAGGAGGGCAGAAGGGGGCAGCTGCCCCCCAGAAGCAAAAAATTAAATGGTTAAGGCAGCAGCCGAGCGAGGAAGGCAGGCATCCCTCCGGCGACACAGCCGCCCAGAAGGGAAAGGACTCGGCTCTCGCTCCGACTCGCCCAGCTCCAGACTAGGGAAGGGGGCTGCAGTTCCTGAAGCTGCCACTGGGGGAGCGGGGAGTCCTCAGGCTGGAAAGAACTTGCAGGATGATGCGCTTCCCTCACAGGCACACACACTTTCTGTCTCTCTGCCTCTCTGTCTCTCTCTCTCACTTTCTGTCTCTCTGCCTCTCTCTCTCACACACACACCACCTCCTGCGTGTAAAAAAGATGAGTGATCCTTGCTGTTGCCCCCCCCCCCCGGTGTTTTGATCCTGGGTACGCCCCTGCATGGAAGATGGAGGAAGCTTGTTTTCTTCTGCTCCAGAGGACAGAACTCAAACCAATGGCTTCAAATTACAAGAAAGGCGATTCTGACTAAACATCAGGAATAACTTTCTGACAGTTAAGAGCTGTTCAACAGTGGAACAGACTTCCTCGGAAAGTTGTGGACTCTCCTTCGGAGGTTTTTAATCAGAGATTGGATGGTCATCTGTCGTGGATGCTTTAGTTGAGATTCCTGCATTGCAGGGGGTTGGACTAGATCAGGCATAGGCAACCTTGGCTCTCCAGATGTTTTGGAACTACAACTCCCATGATCCCTGACCACTGGCCCTGTGAGCTAGGGATCATGGGAGTTGTAGTTCCAAAACATCTGGCGAGCCAATGTTGCTTATGCCTGGACTAGATGATGCTTGGGGTGCCTTCTAACTCTATGATTCTATGTGTGGCCGCCAAATTTGAGTGTCTCAGATTGAGTTGGAGGAGAAGCAGCATGATAGGAAAGTTGTGGTGTCAGATCTGTGATTAACACTTCATATGTGCAAGTAAACAGCCCGTTACAATTCTTTCAGTTAATGTGAACATGAGCATGATTTTGTCCTCCTAAATTATGCTTCTCCTCTGTGCTGGGTCTTTTAATCCCTGCTTAATCCCCACATGCTGAGCAGGTCCTCATCAGGTGGTGGCTTGAAGTGTGAATCTGCAACCACAGATCTAACATCCCAGGCAGATACTCTGATGACCACTTAGAACACAATGGTTTCTGTTTTGTTTTCCCCTGATGCAATCAACCAACAAGGTTTGGTCCATTCAGTGAGATTCTGTTCCTCTATTCTCGAAAGTTAGTGAAGCAAATAGCCCTTGCAGGTTGAACATCATGCTAAATACAAGAGCCTTAATCCTATTTGTAGAATATATTGTGCTTTAAATATACTCTGAATCATGAAAAGGGTTGTGTGTTAATTTATATTTATTCTTTAAACAGTATTACTTTTGTAATACAGTCTGGTATGGAAACAAATAAAAAAAATGATATTAGCATTTACTATGATGATTAATAACACTTAAAAACACCAGCTTTTCCAAGAGGGTCCTTTCCCACATGCAGCTGTACACACAGGTGTAGACTATGCAAGTGGACGTGTGGAACTCCCTCCCCAAAGAGAGCAATCACTTTGTCAAACGCTGAGACACATGAGATGGATTTTCTTAAAACGGTCGAAAAACGTGATCCAAGTGTCTTGACCCCCGAAACTTTTTTTCCCCTTACCCCAGGACCAAATGGAAAAGGCAGACCGCGGTGGGCCTGGAGCTGCTGGCCGAAGCCGGGAACTACTCGGCGCTGCAGAGGATGTTCCCGTCGCCTTATTTCTACCCGCAGAGTCTGGTGTCCAACCTGGATCCCGGCGCTGCCCTCTATCTCTACCGCGGGCCCAGCGCCCCGCCGCCGGCCCTGCAGAGGCCGCTGGTCCCCCGGATCCTCATCCACGGACTTCAAGGGGGCAGCGAGCCCCCGCCGCCCTTGCCCCCCCTGGCCGGAGTCCTTCCCCGGGCGGCTCAGCCGCGGTGAGGCGAGGAGGAGGGACCGGGCGCAGCTTCTGGAAGAGACAACGTGGGAACGCCGGGGGGTGGGTGGGAAATCCCTCTTTTGAACGGGCGTTGCTTTGCTCAAACACACACGCACGCACGCACGCACACGCACACTCCATCACACATGCAAGCGAACAAATTTGGTCCAGTTTGACTCTTGAAAACGGGAGGGGGAAATCAGATCCTATTTGGGGAATATACTATACCACGATGCACGCGTTTTAGTGCTTCCTTCCAGAGGCGTACCTAGGCTCCCTTGCGCCCTTGGCAAGGAGCGGTATCGGCGCGCCCCCTCCCTCCCCCCCGCTTCTCCAGCCAAAAAAAAAAAATTAAAAAATTGACGTAATTCAATCGTCACAAATTACTCTTAAACTGGGCGTTTAACAGCCCAGTCCTATAAATGTCTAATCAAAAGTAAATCCCACCGAGTTTAATGGGGCTTACTCCCAGGAAAGTGGGTACACCGGTCTCCTGCAGCCTAAAGGTGGCAAGCCAGAGGCAGTAACTTCTGACAATACCTCGCTTGCCTTTTTGTTTCTTATGGCGCCACTTGGAGTTGCGCCTTAAGTACACACTTTACTCGGAACTAAGCCCCGTTTAAGTCAATGGCCCTTGCTCTCTGGGGTAAACATGCAGCGGCGCGGGCTGGAAATTGGTCAAAGCGGGAAGGAAACCAGGGGAAAGTGACTCGGCTTTGCAAAATTAAGAGCCTCTCCTGACGTTTGGCGTCGTCAGCGTCCTCACGGGGAGCTCCGCTGCACAAACTAACCGGCAGCACTGCCGGCTACCTGGGGAGGGGGCTCTGCAGGGCTGCTGCGACAGCCTATGCCTCCACGCCGCGCCGAGAGAGGGGCACTATTTTTGCGCCTCCGCCCCACGGCCTGCGCCCTTGGCGGGGGCCAACATGGCTGACCCCTAAGTACGCCTCTGCCTCCTTCACACGACCTATTGCACGGTGCTTTGTTCCCTCTACACACCCGGATTTGCAAGCCGAGCAACAGCAAATAGCCAAAGTATTATCAATAAATGTATTTCAAATAGGGGAAAAAAAGTTTTTAAACAGTTTAATCAGACTACAGCCACAGGAGTAGGATGGGCCCTGTGAAAATTTAAAAAACAAAAACCCTACAAAAGATGAAACAAAATTAAAAAAATCCTTCCAGCACCTTAAAGACCAACTAAGTTTTTATTTTGGTATGAGCTTTCGTGTGCATGCACACTTCTTCAGTGTACAAAAGACGGTCTCTCCCATGCTGCCTCTTGTTTGCATGGGGGTTCCTGCTCTTCAGACCCATTGCCTTTCATAAACTCCGTTTACCCATGTGCACAAGTGTTCATGCCTGGGCCTGACACAGTCCTTTCCCGCAGAACAAGGAGGGTCATCCCTCCCTCTCTCCTGAAGTTGCCAACCTCCCCAACCCTCCCCAGAGTTCCTTCAATTTTTTATAGCACTGTACAACAGGTAGAGATTCAGCAGGTGCAGTTCCCCCCTCCCCCAGATTGCAGGGAGAACTTCTCCTGGTTTGATATCACAGCGGAGCATTGATGGACTTATATTCTCTCCCCTCCCACCTGTTTGAAAGCACCCCCTTTCCTAATAAACTTTTTTTTGTTCCAGCTGAGGGCCACTTGTCCTCATAAGCAACCTTCTGGGGGACGCATGGCAGTGATGGGCAGGGCCAGGGGCCCTCACCTTTGTACCACAGGGGTGCTGCAAACCCCAGAGGTTTCTACGCACATGTGGACATCTATACTCCAGCCAGGTAAGCAAGAGTTCAGGGACTCATTCCAGCCAGGTAAAAGCATCTAAGAAAGGTGCAGAGCCTGGCCTGTGAAGGGCATGGCCTGGGGAGAATTTTGAGGGCCACATAGAGAGGTCTGGAGGGCCGCATATGAAAGAGCCTCATCCTTGCTCTGCATACAGACCCAAACACCCTTTATACACATGGCTTCATGGACACATGCAGCCCACCAGAGTTCTACCATAGTTACAGGTAGGTAGCCATGTTGGTCTGCCGTAATCGAAACAAAATAAAAAAATTCCTTCCAGTAGCACCTTAGAGACCAACTAAGTTTGTTATTGGTATGAGCTTTCATGTGCATGCACACTTAAGTATCTGAAGAAGTGTGCATGCACAGAAAAGCTCATACCAATAACAAACTTAGTTGGTCTCTAAGGTGCTACTGGAAGGATTTTTAAAATTTTGTTTAGCCCACCAGACAATATATCATCTCACACGCACACATAACACATTGACAGGGCCCTTCTGTCCTATTGCAGCATTGCTTGATTTCCTTTGCGTGGTCTGGCAAAGTTAAGCACTTTTTAATAAAATAAAATAAAATAAATGCCCCTTTGTTTTCAGATGGAGTGAAAAGAGTCAAGCAGGCAGCTTCCCCCAAATAATCCTGGGAAATGTAGTTCCCTCACAGGGCTACAATTTTCAGCACCCCATAACAAACTTCAGCTTCCAGGATTCTTTTGAGGAAAAACATGCTTTACATGCACCTGCCCACAGAACAGCCCACCCTTCTGCCTGTCATTTCCTGTCATCTTCCTGTTCAAGAGGGGCTAAGCCCAGGGCAGTAATTGATAACAGGCAACCTCCTCAATGAGACGGCAGTTTGGCCTTTCAGTTACTTAATATATATGATATACTTCATGGCACTCCAACATACCCCAGCCCCACTACCAGTTTGAGACTGAGGTCACATCCACACCAATAAGCAAATTGTTTGGGAGATGTCCTCAGAGGCAAGACAAGAATAAGAGAATTTTTCACAACTTGGCAGCCCTGCCACCCCAGCCACAAAACCAGCAGCAGACATATCAGATCTGGGTTATTGATGGCTATTTATTTACACACACACACACACACACACACACACACACACACACACACTTACAGTTTGCTTTCCTACCCAGTCCAGCCACACCAAGAAAAGAGGAGATCTGTCCTCTGCTCATCTCATTACAAGCTGACTCTGTTGCTTTTCTCTCAATGCAGGAAAAGGGATAGAGTGAGCTCGTAAAGGGGAAAAAAAGTCTGTATGTATTCAGACACACTGAAATCAATGCACACTAGGTCCATGAACTTAGTGAACACAGGTCCATTTGTTTCAACTTATTTTATTCTGTTCAGCAGGATTAACATACAATTTAATCACCAACACCTCTAAGTGGTTTACATCAGGCTTCCCAAAACTTCGGCTCTCCAGATGTTTTGGACTACAGTTCCCATCTTCCCCGACCACTGGTCCTGTTAGCTAGTGATCATGGGATTTGTAGGCCAAAACATCTGGAGGGCCGCAGTTTGGGGATGCCTGGTTTACATCATTTCAGTTGGCCTTCTCTTAGTTTTATACAACTCTATATATCTGTGTTTTACTTCTTTTGCTTCTTAAAATCATTTAAGAAATATATATATTTAAATGGAGATGAGACCTGGCTCAGTGGTACAGCGTGCAGAAGGTCCCAGGTTTAATCCTTCACTCTTTGAAACCCTGCCAGTCAGTGTAGACATTACTGAGCTAAGAAGACCAATGGTCTGACTTAGTATTTCTGTATTCCTGGTATGTGAAACACCTACCAGCCCAATTTTGGGAAGGTATGTAAAGATTTTTTTAAAAATTTCATTTTATAATGTATATAAAACAGAGAGAACAGTTACAACAGATGAAAATTGTTATTATTTTTGAAAAACACTAAACAATAAGCACGTTGAATGGGTTAAAAGAACAGAATCCAATTTGATTTCAGCAGATGAGACTAGACTTGCAAACCTACCTATGAGTAAGCCCCACTAAACCCAGCAGGGATTACGTCTGTTTTAGGCCTTCCCCCAATTTTGGAAATTAGTTGCTGGCGGACCACCAGCCTGGCTCGAGGTACAGAGAGATGTAGATTGCTCCCTCCAACACACACACACACACACACGCACACACACACACACACACACACACACACACACACACACACACAGAGCAAAAGAAATAACTATGTTTTATCTCCCTGTAGCACAAGAGGACTCCTTTTATGGTAGACCAAGAATTTTCAAAAAGTATGTAACTTTATTTTTTTTCCTTTTTGTAAATAACTTTGGTGCACAAATGTATATGAATTATTTATTGGTGAACCCAGAGGGCGTATTTGTGTAAGTGAGTCTCGTAAGTCTGTATATCTGTAGGATTCTCTTTTCCGGACTTTGTAATGAGGAAGAAGAAAAGGAGGATTCTTGCTTTAGAAGAGATCAGGGGGAGGGGAAAGCTTCCTCTCTTGCTTTCGCTCTCTTTCCCTTTCCCTCTCCCTCTCTCTCTTTTTTTAAATGTGGAAATAAACTTCTTTACAAACAGATTGAGTCATTTCCTAGCCTTCTTCACCCACCCCACTTCGCTACAGATACATCAAAACATGCTGGAAAGCAATGAGAGAGAAGAGGCAAGAGGAAATCCCTAAAATTCTCGCTGGAGGGGAAAATAATTCTGGTTACGTGATTAAGGAATTGGTTTAATGTCTCTACCCTGCTTTTCAGCCCAGAAGGATGCTTCTGGTGGCTTAAGAGCTGGATCTGGCCAATGACCCATCTAGTCCAGCATCCTGTTCTCACAGTGGCTAACTAGATGCCTGTGGGAAACCTGATAGCAGGACCCAAAGCACAAGAGCCTTCTCAGCTCGTGTGGTTCCCAGCAACTGGTATTCAGAAGCCTTGCTGACTCTTGGTTAGTAGCCCTTTATAGCCCTCTCCCTCATGACTTTGCCTACAGTAATCTTCTTTTAAAGCCATCTAGGTTGGTGGCCACCACTGCTTCCAGCAGGAGAAAGTTTCATTGTGCTGAACTATGTGCTGCGTTGTATCTGTTCTTAGCCTATCAACATTTTACATCTGTGTAAAATAAAAGTAAACAAAAGCAGCTCAGGTAAGCCTTCCAATATGTTGCTGGTTTCCATCATACATGACCCATACACTTGTAGGCAAGGATGCAGGAGAAATTTGATCCTGGTTTTTATTTACAGGTGGAACTTAACTAATTCGCTGTTTCTGAAATGCCATCTTAGACGGCTTTAGAAGAGGATTAGACAAATTCACGGAGGAGAAGCCTATCGATGGGCTACTAGCCATGTGGCTATGCTCTGTTCCCAAAGAAAATCCAAACAAACTGAAAGCATGGAGGTTGCAGTCAAACCATTTGGTAAAAGGTAGCAGTGCTTAGCCTTTGATGGTGGTTATCCTGGGGTTATGTAGATTTAGTACCAGGGTGTGCATGCTATCCAGCAGCAGTTGGTGCGCTTTGGGAGTAGGAGCACAGAAGGCAAGGAGTAGGCAGAGCCAGAGCCAGGTCTACAAGGGGCACCTCTGAGGTGAAGGAAGAAGAAGCGGACAGGCAGGACTACTCCTTGGACTGGATATAAGTAAGGAAGGTAAGGGCGGGCTGGAGAAGGATGGAGAAGAAAACTTGGGCTCTGCCTGTTGGCCACCCTGCCTTCCGCATGATCATTCTGAATAGGCACCAGCCACTATGCCTGGCTCTTCACATCTGAACATGTGCCTCCCTACAGAAAGCAGCCTAGGCCAGACCAGTGACTCATGCAGAACTGCGAAAGAGGTTCTCCTCTGTGGGTGGTGCTTGGTGCTTGGTGCTCATGCTACAAGGGACAATACTAAGGAGGAGGAAGCTGGCAGCCAGAGCCACCGCCACCCCTGGAATGATTGCAAGTAAGAAGCAGGCGGGGAGTGGGGAGCGGCTGAGAACGGGCTGACAGTTAGTAGGGCACTTGCCCCAGTGGACCAGCCGCTACTGGTGGGGCTTATTTTTGGTTGTTTCTCTGCCCTCTGTACCTTCTGAAAGCAGAGTCGGAGAGCTGGAGAGGGTCAGGGATGCGGGGACTTTGCCAGCGACAGTGAATTATTAACGCTCATCTTGCAAACAGATAATGGCCTTAAATGATCGCTTTGGTGAAAAAACAAAAAAGAGTGCCTTCCACCCTCCAGCAATAATGAAAAGGGGAAAGGGGAGGAACAAGAGAAGGAAAGGACTTAAGTTGCTCATCTGCCTTTGGCCTGCATCTCCCCCAGCAGCTGGTCACCGGGACAAGCCTGGGAGCTGCTCTCTGTCTTGGGAAGCTGACAGATGGGTTGCGAGGCTTAGCTCTTTACATAGAACCAGGCCTCTGCCAGACCAACGTCACCCCCCTCCTTGCACACACACACACACACACACACACACACACAAAAACACACAAAAACACACACACAGAGATCTCCTCCCCAACCTGAAGGCCAGACTGCAAAAAATATATGCATGCAGGTCAGACACTCAAGCAGAGGGACACAAATAGTGATAAATGAAAGAGCTATGCAGAGATCCTCAGCAGGGAGGAGAGAAGGAGGGCCCTAGGGTTGAAAATGGACAGGCATAGAAATGATCTAAGGAGCTGCAGAAAATATTTGCTTCTCTAGGGATGGGAGAATTTGCCAATTTGCCAATCTCTTTCCATTTCTCGTCTTACTGTCCACTGTCCATTTTTTTTAAAGTTCTCAGAAAAACTTTCTCAGTCTTTAGCATGACTATCCACTTGTTAGGGTTTCAGTCTTGTTTTTAATGTATCAGTTGTTTTAGTTTAACTGTTCTTAGATCTTAACTGATCTAAATCTCCTGGAGGCAGTGGTTTAGAAGGCAGTGAATAATCTGTGATGTTGATGATAATATTCATCAGCATTTTAGTGTGAATTTCTCCTAATAGACTCATCTTTGTAGGCAGTTTTGCCTAATATACACATTTATTTGCAAGCCATATCCCCCAGTGTGATATTTGTGTATGCCATTTTCATTATTATATGCATTTTTATGCACACTTTGCCCCAGTACATGCATTTCTGTACCTGCAAGCTGGAGAATTGTGATGCAAAATGTGAACGCTATGATGATACCACTTTAAACAGTCATGACTGCCCCAAATAATTCTGAGATCTGTAGTTTCATAAAGGTGCTGAGAGTTGTTAAAAGAGACCCCTGCATTTCCCTCACAGAGCTATGATTCCCAGAGTGTTTTAGCAGTCAATTTGTCCTCATGGGGAATTCTGGAAATTGTAGCTTTGAGAGGGGAAATGGGGGGGGGGTTTGTTCCTGAGAACTCTCAGCACCCTTAACAAACTACAACTCCCATAATTTTTGGGGGGAAGACTTGACTACTTTAAGTGGTATCATAGTGCTTTACATGTATGGCGTGAATCTGGCCTCTGTCTTCACTCTTACTCAGGGCTGGGAAGTCTGCAGCCCTTCAGGTATTGCATGACTCCACAGGAGACAGTTATAGCCACCACCTATGATGTCTTTAAAAGAGGATTGGACAAATTCATGGAGATAAAGACTCTCAGTTGACTAATAGGCAGACCCAGATGAAAGCAACTCGAGGTGCCGGACTAGGAGATCTTGAGAGGCCCAAACTGAATAGCATCTGATCATGAGAAACAAAACCTTGTTCTCTTCTTTATCAACTCAAAAGTAGAACATTGCTGAAATTTTAGTACTGATTAAAAGATTGTTTATAAATTTATGGAACTAATGAAGACATCCACACAGAACCTTCATAGGGGAATCATAGCTAAGTTACAACATTACACTAAAGAACAGTTTCTTTCAAGGTCTTTTACAGTGGAACCTCGGTTTATGAACACCTCGGTTTATGAATTTTCGGTTTATGAACGCCGCGGACCCATCTGGAACGGATTAATTCATTTTCCATTACTTTCAATGGGAAATTTCGCTTCAGTTTATGAACGCTTCAGTTTATGAACAGACTTCTGGAACCAATTACACCCATGCTTCAGTTTATGAACGCTTCAGTTTAAGTACTCTGCGGACCCATCTGGAACGGATTAATCCACTTTCCATTACTTTCAATGGGAAAGTTCGCTTCAGTTTATGAACGCTTCAGTTTAAGCTGTCTGGAACAGATTAATCCACTTTCCATTACTTTCAATGGGAAAGTTCGCTTCAGTTTATGAACGCTTCAGTTTATGAACAGACTTCCGGAACCAATTGTGTTCATAAACCGAGGTACCACTGTAGATGCAAACTTAATCAATTATATCATTAAGATCAGTGTTACGGCTTATCATTTTATATGCAGAGAATGCTTAGATCACACAACCAATCTTGGGACATTGTTGAGCATAGATCATTCTGTATCCTTTTCAGTCTATAAAATGATGTTTCTCCAGTACAGTTTGTAACCATTAAATACAGGAACAATCTGAAAATTGTTTCCACATTTGGAAAAGCTGTCTGAATTTTTCCTGGAATATTACTTGGTACATATCTTGGTGGGTGAAATTTTCTTTTTCAGGGTGAGCTGGTTTGACATACAGGTGGAAGCGCAAGAGTTCATTGACTAGACTAAGGTCAACATCCTTTGGATACTTTGCACCAAAATCACAATGCCACTGTGAATATATTCCTTGGTTGCTTGAAGGTTCACCGCACAAGAAAAATTGTCAGCTCCTATACACCGTTGCCCTTTAGGTTGGCTTTAAGAGTGTCCCTGACAGGTATAAATGAATTTACCCTTAACTCTTTGAGAAAGTTTATTTAAGGCTTCAGGTGCTGTCCCATCACCCCCCCACCCCCCCGGTATCTTCTTTTGACAGCTTTGTACTCTACCTCTGGTAGATTAAATTTTTCTTGCTGTTCAGTTTCATCAAACTTAGCCTGGGTGTTCGATACGAACTATAATAGTGAGCTGTAAATATTTACATATGTGCACAATAAAATTTGCAAACTTGGGAGTGCCTTGCTAACTTTATGAAATTGGTCTAGCAAAACTGTCCAAAGGTGGAGCATAAACATGAATTCAAAATCTTCCATTTTCTGCAGAAGATTTGCTGCGTCGTTGTCTAGTATCTCCTTTTTCGGTTTCATCGCAGTAAATATGACAGAGGAATTCAACAATGTAAGTATAACTTTCACTAATAGCTGCAGTAGTTTTGGCTTGAGCCTCTCCTATTGTGTCGGATAAATGTTTAGGAACTTTTGACCCGAAAGCAAGAATTATTTTAGCACTGCCCATCTTTCTGAAGTAGGTGAGGAAAAAAATAAAGTTAATCTATTGGGGGGGGGGGAGAGAATCACTGCAACTAGGCATGAGTAAACTGCAGTTCAGCCAATGAGATTTAGGGTATGTCCAATGCATGGAATAATCTTTGCAAACTTGTTCCTTTCCAGCATTTTTGGTTGAATGCTGTTATAGTTTTCAGCCATATTTGCTGCAATGTCATATGACTGTCCCTCTACATTTGCTGGAATCTATTTCAAGTTCAGGATCAGCTCAGCCATACTTTCACTGGTGTGATCTTTCAGTTCTAAAAGACTCAGAAAGCATTGAGCTGGTAATCCATCGTGGGGAGAAACATATCTGACAAGTGACAATGACGGTAAGCTGATAAACATGGGAAACATCAGGGGTTGAATTGACTGATAAACTAAAATAACCTGCCTATTTGAAGTCGCTCGGTATTGCTTCTTGAACTGTATTAGCCATCATCACCAGGATAACCTCGTCGCATATGGCTCTGGATAAGTAAGGGTGACCAAAGCCTTTACCTCCATACCGATTTATGTGAGCACACAGGAAGGGATCGAATCTGGCAATTAATTCAAGCAATTTCAGAAAGTTACCATTATTTGGTGAACTGAATTCCCGAATTTCATCATTACATCATTTCCCCTAAATGCCAAGCCACGGTCTGCCAAAAGAGAAATCAGTGCAATGACTCACTGAAGTACGTGCCTCCAGTAATCCTGTTCTGCTTTGATTTGCTCTTTGAGTTTTGATGTGAGCATCTGACCATGCTTTCTTATTAAGCATGTTAGCAGAGTTACTATGATTTTTAGAGTTTCTGTGGGTTCGAACAATATAAGTGTGATGTCAAGAATGCTTTGATGGTGTTTCCTGCTTGGCAGGGGGTTGGACTGGATGGCCCTTGTGGTCTCTTCCAACTCTATGTTTCTATGATACTAATAATCAAAGTCATTAGAAGCTAAAACTGTAGTTCAGGTAGTTAGGTTAGAGAAAAGTTTGCACACAAAACAGTAGCCATTCCTGAGGGTAGGTTTTTTCATTTACTTTTGGTGGAATAGAATCAATCCAGAATGATATTTCCTCGTTATTCAACATGGTCCATAAACCTACGTCATTATTGTCTCTGAAATAACTAGTTGGTAATTTTGTGTCTGCGGTGCTGGGGTTTTTTCGCTGAGATCATTTGCTTTGTTTTCCAATTCTTTAAGATTGCATTGAGCTTGAACTGCTTCCTTTGGTGTAACTATCTCATGGCATGTTCCTTCTGCACCTTCAGTGGCGGACCATGGGGTCTCAAATTTCAGAGGTGCCCTATGCAACACCAAGATTTGGTGCTCCTCACCTCTCTCGCTCCATTCTACACCATAATTGCAGCATCCCTTGCAGTGCTCTCAAGACGTGGCATCCAGTGCGACCAAACCAGTTACCTAAATCTGCCCCTGGTACCTTGTGTTAGTCTTTGTAGGTCCAGTCACTTCATTGCCACTTTCCTTAGAATTTTCTGTACTTGTGGCTGTAGTCACTGAAAACAGTTCTCAAAGTTCTTGGGAGGCTGTGCTCTGTATGTAAACTGCTTCTTCTGCCCTCAGACTGCTTAGTGCCGTCTACTCGATTTTCTTCAGTTTGTAAACACGAATGTTCTGTATCTGAGGGATTATGTAGGGCTGTTTCTCCCGGCTGTACAAAGCCATATGAAGTGATTGGCTTTAAATGGAGTATTTCCTTCTGCTTTTTTTTTTTTGTCGCTTTCATTTACTAGCACCACTTTCATATTGCTTGCTCGTTATTTTCACAAAAAAGGTGAAAAATAAATATTGCTATTCACAGCGATATAAAAGGATCCTCACTTGTTCTTAAAACACACACACTGTAATGATAAGACAGTGATCTGAACACTTGCATTGCTTCATAGTGGACGATATTATTTGATTCTGAGTAGCTTTAAAGCCTCCACGAATTTACTAAACAATAAGTATTCACTTGTCACAGACTCAAGTGTCACATGTTTAATGTTACTAAAGAACTGGGCCTAGATTGTTAAATCTGCCTTTTTTTTTAAGAATTGGGGGGAGGGGGGAGGCCCTCCTAGATAATGAGGCCCTGGGATGCAGACTCCTCAGTCTGTATGTAAATGTAGCCACGACTATTTTTTCTAGAAAAAAAGGTGCCGGAACCCACCTAAGAACAGACCCTCCAAGTTTCCCTATTTTCCAGGGGTGTGTCCCTGATTTTGAGAAGCTGGCCAGGTTTTCTGATTTGATCCAGGAATGTCCCGCTTTCCCTTAGGACGTCCCTATTTTCATGGGAGAAATGTTGGAGGGTATGGAGTTATCTGGCCGCCGAGCCGTCTGAAGGCAATCCTGTATAGGGAAGTTTTTTTTAATAAAAAAAAAGTTTCATGTTTCATTATGTTTTTATATATGTTGGAAGCTGCCCAGAGTGGCTGGGGCAACCCAGTAATATGTGTGGGGTATATATAGTAGGATAATCATTATGAAAGGGGACATCGGAGAAATGTTGGAGGGTATGCCTGAGAGGTGCTGGAACTGAGTTCCTGTGAGTTCCCCCTGAAAAAAGCCCTGAATGTAGTACTGCTACTAGCCATGGTGGCTGCACCCCTGTGGGAACATCCTTTGGAAAACCAGTTGCTGGAAACTGCAGGAAGGGAGAGTTTCCCACTGAAGCATTTGTTTGGTCATGGTGAGAACAAGACGCTGGACCCTTTGGCCTGATCCAGCACTTTCTGGAGGTTAATGGTTGAAACTTGTTAATGGTTGAAAGTAATACCTCAGCTCCACCACTGTCCCTTTTTGTCATAGCCATTGACATCAGAAGAGGCTAAACTGTGGCCCCCTGGATGTCGCTATGTGACAACTCCCATAACCCCTGACAGGTGGAGGTGCTGTTTCGTCAGTCTGCCTCAGGGACTAGGGTCTGACCTGCTGTGGAAAGGGTTGTACTCCCCCTTGAGCCATCAGCTTTGTAGATTAGGGGTGCTCCTTGATACTGGCAGCTGTGGTTGCAAGGAGTACATTTACACCAGGGCATTTTAGTGTACCAATGATTATGTCTCTTGTGTCAGTCTGATTTAGCACTAGTTATCCATGCCCTCACTGCATTGCTGTTCGGATTACTGCAAACTGAGTTATGTGGAGCTATCCTAGACGACTGTCTGGTCTGTGCAGCGCTTCAAATGATGCAAAATGTAATGGCCAAGCAGTTGTTCCCCAGGCTCAGGAGTAGATGTTTAAAGCCCTAAGCGGCTTAGTTCCTCTGGGGCTGCATGCCTCATTATGAACCTGCCCACTTGTTAAGAGCTGCAGGAGAGACCCTTATGAAGATATGACTGCCAGCAGAGGCCCACTTGACAGGCATGTGGGGGAGAGCTTTTTCCTCCATCACCCCGAGATGAAGGAATGCAATCACACCCACCCACGTCTCTGTTGTTAGGAAAGGTATCAAGGCACAGTTAAAACAAAAACAAAAAACCAAGCAGTTTTCTATAGACTTGAGATTTTAATGTTCCCACCGCCCCCCTACAGAAAGCACAGATTTTGGCTAACATTCCCAATGTAACATGGTCATGGTCTAATTTTAATCAATTGTTTTTCTTTCTGTTAAAACCATGTATAGCCATTCAAGCAGACCGAGAGTTGACTGCTTTTGAACAACTTATGGTCAATGTCCCTGCTACAGAGAACAATCAGAGAAAATTCTTTGTTGACATTTATTAAAGACTGGAAACTTCTTATGGACTTTTTGCGTGAAAGAGAAAATGAACTTGTAATATCTGGATTTGAAGATTGAGAAAATGTTGGCTTATAGAAAATAGAATAGTTGGATGTCAATTTGAGTGAATACTTTGAACTAGTTGCTATATTTAGCTGACAAGAGAATCAGAAGTCTCCCCCCCCTTTTTAAATTTTCTTTTCTTTTTATTTCTTGTGTTTCTTTTTTCCTTCTCCCTTCTCTTTGCTTCTGTTTTTTTAAATTAGATTTTTAAAATATTTCTTTTATTCTGGTATATAATAAAAACATGTTTTGTAATGGGTATAAACTTTTGTACATCTTTTGATGAGTATCAATTAAAACAAAATGTGTGGAGAAAAAATTGTTCCTGCTACATCAGTGGGTGAAGTACCAACCATATACAAAATATTAATTGAGGTAGAATTTGGCCATCTTATGGCCACAAAAATTCCTGGGAAATGGACCTTGAAGCAATAATCTCTAATGGAAAATGGAAAACGCTTTGAGGTTTTTTTTGGGGGGGGGGGAGAGGACATTTTAAAACAGTTTCGGTCCAATTAATGGAATTCTCTTTGAAATGCATACATACTGTAGGTGATATATTTTCTGCTTGCGAATAGCCCACAAGGTACCAGGGGCAACATCAACCTGTTGGAAGGGAGGTGGGAAGACTGGATCTTACATGTATTTGGATGGTTTTGCAAATCTGTTTACCCATTTTGGGTTTTGATATTTAAAAAATTGAAAAGCGGACCTACAACCTTACCCTCTAACTTGCTTTACTTGAAACAAAGGACATATCTACTCCACCAATTGTTCATGAAGAACTTTTAATGTTCCTCCTCACAGTGGAAAACATGGAAATAGCCATGCTCTTGGGCCTGAAAACTGAAGTGTGGTACTGTACTCCATAGCATGGACAATAGCCCTGGCTGAAAAGCAGATGTGCCAGATTTGTGCTACCAAAGGGAATTCTAACCAACAGCTTTTCTATATTGCGTGGCAACCGTTTTTGGATGATATGAAGAAGACTGAGTTCTCATGGTAATATATGGAAATATTTCTTGGAGTGATTTGTAATAATTTTATTTGATGTTTTTAAGCAACATGGTTAATGTGTTTTGACTTATGTTTTATGCGTGATGTGAAGAATGAAAATGAATAAACATATTATTTTAAAAACCTGAGCATTTAACATTTGCAAAATTTTATTTTTAATTAGTTCATATTATGGTTTGTTGTTAGGTTTTGATTTGTTATACACCACCATACTGATTTTCATAAAGGCTGTGTAAAAGGATAATAAAATCAATGGATAACTTAATTTAAAATGAGGCCCAGCCTTTCTCCTGTTGCAGCCAGACAAGATCTATCTGGTTGCTCACAGAACAAAACACCTCCCATGGCTTATTCCTGAGAATTCAGGGGGGGTCTCAGGTAGACAAGTCTCTGCATATGAATGTTCCATTTAACTGATGCTGCAAACAACTGTTGCCTGGCCCATCTTCCATGAATTTGCCTATTTGTTTTGTATAAGAATACAAAATGGGGCCTGCAACAGGTGTGGAGTGTTGGTGGTGGCTGGTGGCCCTTGGGACCAGTGAGGCAGAAGGCAAGGAGACCAACAGTAGGCAGAGCCAGAGCCAATGACAGGCAGAGCCAACTCATTCAAGTTTTATGCCCACCCTCCTCCTCCTCCTTGCAAAGTTCTGCAACAGCGAAACTTAGACTGACTGGAGGAAGCTAACAGGCAGTGCCACCCCCTGGACTAATTATTATTAGTTATAATTAAGGAAGGAAGCCATCAAATCTAACACATTAGGGGGCCACTTTAACTAAATTGTATAATTTGGTATTTAAATAATCGGTATTAATAATTGTATTAATTGGATAAAACTGGCATTGTTTGAATAAGGCTGTTATTGGAATGATATCGGAAAAACTGATCTCTCTCTCTCTCTCTCTCACACACACACACACACCGTATATACTCGAGTATAAGCCGACCCGAATATAAGCCAAGGCACCTAATTTTACCTAAAAAAACAACAACTGGGAAAACTTATTGACTCGAGTATAAGCCGAAGGTGGGAAATGCAGCAGCAGCTACTGGTAAATTTCAAAAATAAAAATAAATACCATCCTATGCCTTTCCCAGCTGTCGGTGGCGGGATGGGGGAAGCGGCGAGGAAGAATCCCTTCCTCGCCGCTTCTCCCTCCCTGCTGCCTCACACAGAGCAGGCATAGGACAGGGGTTCGGAGAGTCGCAGTGCAGCGCTTCTCCGAACCCCCGGTCCTGTGCCTTTCTCCGCTGCTGCCCGCCTCACTCAAATATAAGCCGAGGGCGGCTTTTTCAGCACATTTTTGGTGCTGGAAAAGTAGGCTTATACTCGAGTATATATATAATTGATATATAAGAGGCATCGATCCTCTTCATGGATCAATGCCTTGTCGTGCCGAAGGGGCTTGAATAACTCAGAGAAGCTATGAGCTATGCCATGCAGGGCCACCCAAGATGGACAGGTCATAGTGGAGAGTTTTGACTAAACGTGATCCACCTGGAGAAGGAACTGGTAAGCCACTCCAGTATCCCTCCCTGCCAAGAAAATGCCATGGGCAAAGACAACAGGCATATAATAATAATAATAATAATAATAATAATAATAATAATAATAATAGGAAGAAGAAGAAGAAGAAGAAGAAGAAGAAGAAGGAGTTATAATTATTTGTTGTTATTATTATGACATTTCTATCCCAGCTTTCATCCAAGGAGCTCAAAATGAGAGTTGTTAGGAGATTATTATTCCCCACAGAACTACAGTTCCCAGAAGGGTTTAATAACCAATGCCTCTTCCCAGGGAACATTGGGAACTATAGCTGTGTGAGAAGGGGTCTCCTAACAATTCTCAGTACTCTGAATAAACTACAGTTCCCAGGGTGGTGTTTTTTTTTGGTGGTGGGTTTTTTTTGGGGGGGGGAAGTAATGCCTGTTTAAAATGGTATAACGGCGTTTCAAATACATGGTGCATATGCAGACTTAGATTACCATTAAAAGTTCCCGTTGTTGATTTTTTTTCTTTTAAGAATGGAGTTTTCTAGTGTTCTACTTGGTGGATTCTTTAAAAAAAAAAAAAAACAACCCACAAAACATCAAGGAAGCAGAAGCAGCTCATTAAGTCAAACATCTCCCTTTTGAAAGGTGTTGGTTTTACATGAGAAAAGAAGCCCAGAAGCCCAGGTCAGGGGCTGAATTTGGTAAATCTCTAGGGTTTCTTTTTCTGTGTGTGAGTGTGTGTGTGTATAAGAAGGTTGTGAGAGGGCGGAGGAGGGGATTGTCCCCAGCTCTGGGGTTAATAAAGTGGGAAAAGAGTCTCTTTCAGAGGCACTGCAAACAAAGTCCCCCCCCTCCCCTAAAGAAGCCCTCTGTCCAAAGGCCTACATGGATTGACTTAAACCCAGGGGATAAGTGCTTTAAATTAATCTCATTGCCTAAGAATGAGGCCAAACAAAACTCTTTTAAAATCATATTAAAAATCTATCAAAGGAACAACTTGCGCTTTTCATTGGAAGAGAGAGAGAATAATCCAGCAACGGCCTTCCTTACATTTACACAGCCCAGAAATGCAAATCAAAGACGTTCTGTGCTATTTAATTGCCCTTGTAGCTCCCAGCGATGCCATCTCGCACGTTAATGAACGACAACCCTTTCTAACACGACAGGAAAATGGCAAGATTGAAATTTGTCCTCGCCAAGACACATTTGGGAAAGGAGTTGAAAGGTTTCACTTCGGCAAAGGGATTTTTTTTTAATAAAAAAAAATCAATTTGAAATATTGTAGGTGAAAGCATACAACCCTAGAAAAAAAGGTTATAGACCAAAGCTGCTGGTGTAAATCAAAATATGAAGGCAATAGGAATTGATAAAATAGTCGTAAGGCTGAAACGCTCAATGGGACTTACTATTTCTGTGTAGATATGTAGCGAACACATTGCATGAACAGATGTCCTGTGATAAGAGTTTGGAGGCTATCAGGACAGTTGCAAATAACATGGGGCAGAAATTCCAGAACTATTGAGCCACAAGAAATAAATGGATTTGAAAAAATCATGGAAATACAAAAGCAAGCACATGGAGGATGCTGTCAGTTGCATCTCTGTTTAAGTCACTGTTCTGGTCCTAGCTCAGTGGTGAAGCTTCTGCTTTGTGCGTAACATCCTGGAAAGCCAGTGCCAGTCAGTGTAGACAATGCTGAGCTGGGTGGGCCAATGGTCTGACTCAGTATATGGCAGCTTCCCAGACCTCTTAACTTGCCTCTGCTAGGACAGTTCTGTTGTGTATCTGTATACCTGGATCACTCAAATCACCCTCAAAGATGCAAAAAATAATCTGCCGTGTATCTCTGTACGACTGGCTACAGTACCCTGTCTGGGGTTGGGGGGGGGTGTCGTACCCTCTGCTGAAAAACCTTTAGCCAAGAAGAGTCCACCACCTTCAAGGCACTCTGTGTCACAGCTTAACAGCCCATCCTTCTAATCTTTTAAAAATAAACATCCTCCTTTGTACAATGAATGGGGAACCTGTCGCCTTCTTGATGTTGCTGGACTACAACTCCCATCATGTAAAGTACTACACTTGGGCAAAAAAAGAGGAAAGGCACAAATACAGGATGGGTGACACCTGGCTTGAGAGCAGTACATGTGAAAAGGATCTAGGAGTCTTGGTAGACCACAAACTTGACGTGAGTCAACAGTGTGATGCAGCAGCTAAAAAAGCCAATGCAATTCTGGGCTGCATCAATAGGAGTACAGTATAGCATCTAGATCAAGGGAAGTAATAGTACTACTGTATTCCGCTCTGGTCAGACCTCACCTGGAATACTGTGTCCAGTTCTGGGCACCACAGTTCAAGAAGGATACTGACAAGCTGGAACGTGTCCAGAGGAGGGCAACCAAAATGGTCAAAGGCCTGGAAACAATGCCTTATGAGGAACGGCTTAGGGAGCTGGGTATGTTTAGCCTGGAGAAGAGAAGGTTAAGGGGTGATATGATAGCCATGTTCAAATATATAAAAGGATGTCATATAGAAGAGGGTGAAAGGTTGTTTTCCGCTGCTCCAGGGAAGCAGACACGGAGCAATGGATTCAAGCTACAAGAAAGAAGATTCCACCTAAACATTAGGAAGAACTTCCTGACAGTAAGAGCTGTTCGACAGTGGAACTTGCTGCCAAGGAGTTTGGTGGAGTCTCCTTCTTTGGAGGTCTTTAAGCGGAGGCTTGACAGCCATCTGTCAGGAATGCTTTGATGGTGTTTCCTGCTTGGCAGGGGGTTGGACTGGATGGCCCTTGTGGTCTCTTCCAACTCTATGATTCTATGATCCCTGGCTTTTGGCCTATGCTGGCTGGAGTTGATAGGAGTTGGAGTCCCCCATCCATCCTTTGTAAAGCAGACTGAAGAAGTCATAGAAGTTTATACATATGTATGCACACACACATACACACACACACACTTCCTTTATTTATTTATTTATTTATTTATTTATTCATTCATTCATTCATTCATTCATTCAATATATTTCTACAGCATCCTTCAAGAATAAAGTTCTTCCTAAGGCGACTCATGTAAGGTAAATATATAAAAAAAATTACAATGAATATAATTAGGAGGACTACCGCTTTCACCATTACCACTGTTCCAGGGGTTGCAGGCTCCACTCTGCATTCATAACCCCACCCCAAAAGAAAGTTTTGGTTAAAAGTTGTTACAACCAGCACACCTTTAAATTTCATACAGGACAATGCTGTTCTGAATTTTGCTTTCCCTTTCCCTGGAGTAGGCTTTGCAAAAGGGGTTGGTGGGGGAAGAAGCACCTCAATTTTTTGTGATACTTCCAGATTGCAGCTACTGTGAGTCTCAGCTGTCTTGGTAGAGGCTGAGAATTTCTGGCTCATCTTTCAGTTCCCAGGCTGGCCAGCTTTTTCTTCCTCTTGACCTTAGATGCAACCATGTCCAAGCCACTCGAGTATTCAGACTGCAAGATTTCGGCCAGACGGCGCTTGCCCCGAGTTTTCTTGAGAAGAAACTCACGCCTGGGCAAAAGAAAGGAGAGAGATAAGGAAGGAGAAAACTGTTTTAAAAGGATTTGGTTTTACAAGGATATATTGTTGGATTTTAAGATTTAAGTATGCACTCCTCAACGTTCCCACCAAACTTAGTGGAATTTTGGGCCAAGCTAGATGTGCCATTCATTACATAACAGATCCAAGTTTGTTTGTTTTTCTAAAATTAAATAGCAGTTGTGGGGATGGGGGAGATTAGGACTTTCGCAGTGCATGCAGAAGATCCCAGAATCATGAAGGCTGGAGCATTACTTTATTTTTAGATGTAGAACAATAATGGGGTGACAGAACACATGATTTGCAAGCAGAAAGTCCCAGATTCAATCCCCAGAATCTCCAGGTAGGGAGCTGGCCAAGGATGGAATGAGGTTGGTGCGGAGAAAAGAGCGCCATTCATCCTGATGGATCAGACTCCACTGGCTGAGTCTCCTTCCTTGAGTTCTTACCTTGAAAATCCATCTCCTGAATAGTCATACATTTAGGGTCAACAGGTTCCTAGTCAGTCTCTGTCTGTCTGTCTGTCTGTCTGTCTGTCTGTCTGTCTGTCTCTCCTCTCTCTCTCTCTCAAAAGAGATGGTAAGATACAGCTCCCTCTTTCAAAAGCAAGCCTTATTGCAGACCCCCTTGAGGTGTGAATGCACAACAGGTGTGCAGGTGAAAGAGAACAGTAGTTCACACACAAGGAAAGAGCAAAGCACAGCTGAACCACGGAGACATTTCATATCTTCGCTCAACTCTCATGTTTTAAAAAAGAGCTCCCTTGTTTTGCCAATAGTAAATATATGGGTTGTGATATCCTGCACCTGCCCACCAGCCCCTCTCTTCAGAAACACATCCATATATTGTAGGATTCCCTCCCAAGAGGGGTCAGACTGGCTCCCTCTTTGCTTTCCTTCTGCTGGCAGGCAAAGACCTTCCTGTTCAGATGAGCCTTTGGAAACCAAGGTGCAGGCGATGCTGATCACTGGGCTACGGTTGGGGCAAAGTAGATTTGAATGGCTGGCTCTAAATGTGCTATTGTTATTAACTAGTTTCTTTTTATCACTTTGCATTTCATAAAGATGTTTTTAGACGTTGGAAGCTGCCTTGATCCCATCTTGGAAGAAACATGAGTATATAAAAACAACAAAAACAACAAACAATGTAAAATGGATTTTTCAGCTGCCTCAAAATGGCAGGAACAATATTTTTGCCTCCTTAGGACAACTGTTCTTCCAGTGATGAAGAGAAGCAGGGACAGCCAACGTGCTGCCTCCAGGTGTTGCTGGACTACATCTCCCACCATCCCCGACTGTTGGCCATGCTGGATGCTGGGGCTGATGGGAATTGGAGTCCAACAACATCTGGAGGGCCAATTGTTCCTCCATCCCTGCTCTGGAGCAGAACTACACTGAGGAGAGGGTGGGAAATGAAAATGGGAAGTCAGATCTTGCATGGAATGCCTAGCTGAATTTTCTTTAAATAGGCTTACAGAGGGGTCTTGGCTATTTCCCTGGAATGGCAGGCATTGGCGCAGCACCTGCCTCAGCCTACCCCATATGGTTGTTTTGGGGAGAAGATGGAGACCACAGGCTTAAAAGCCAGTGGTTAGGGTGTTGGGCTAGGACTCAGGAATCCCTGCTCAGCCATGAAGCTTGCTGGGTAAAACTCACTGACCCTAGGCCTAACCTACCTCACAGGGTGAGGATGAAATGAGGTGAGAGAGAACCTTGCATGCCATCTTGAGCTCCTTGGAGGAAAGGTGGGATATAAATGTAATAAATAAATATACACCACTGCAATCTCTTCCTAGCAGATTTTAGAGTGAGACCCTCAGCAGGCTGCAGGGTCTTTTCTGTTGTGTCCCCTCATGCTTTGGAACTCCCCCAGGAGGTCTGAAAGATCTTCCCTTCCCTCTCTGCTGTCCTATCAAAAGGCAGGTCAAGAACATTATTTCCCAAGTTCCCAAGTAGCTTTTGAGCTGGCTGGGATATGAATTCTGCTGCTTTTGAGTCGTCATTTATTTTTACGTGGATTTACAGGGTTGCATTCAAGTTAAATTCTACCCAGAGTAGATCCACTGAAATTAATTTACCCGTATTAGTTGATGGGTCTGCTCTAAGTCTAACATCACATACCACTGATGGTCTTTAAATGTAGTTTTGTACATTACTTTGGCAGGTATTAGCTATTGAGTGCAGGAGAACGGCTTTTTCTAAAAAAACAAAAACAAAACCAGACTGTTGCAAATAAGGGTGGGAAGCGACAACAGCCCTGTGGTGGGCTCAAACGCTCTTTTTGCTGATGCACATGCAGCAACACAGCCAGCCCTGAATTGCCAAAAACTCATCACAATGGTGACGCTCGCCCCTCTTGGACCCGTGGTGCATCTCTGAAGAAGAGGCCACCATTTATCAGGGACTGTTTTCAACACGGATCATGCCGTCAATCCATTTGACAGAGGTTCCTCACTGCTTGCCCCATCCGGTGGCTGGCAGTGCCAAGCAATGAAGCTTGGATACTTCTGGCTTAATTCTATCTGAACACCTGCTTTTCAACCCATTGAGTCAAATGAGCCATCTGTGGCTGATGTGTGCTGTGAAGGGGGGGAGGATGGGAGTGTCTTATGGGGAGGGATGGTGGCAGCAGCAGCAGCAGCAGCAGCAGCAGCATAGGAGTGGGGTATAGCATCTATCAACTGAGATATGCTCCATCAGACAACCTAGCAGATGTCTCCACTACATGGCAAAGTTGGCTGACGCTGAAAGCCATATCCCGGAAAGATTTATTTATTTATTTTTTAAAGTATGATCTCATCAAATCAGGACACAGTATCAACACACTTTGGTGGAGGCGAAAGGGGCAGCGTTCAGGGCAAAAGGTCCAGTAATGCTGCAATCTGGGACCCCTTTGTAGGGTCAGGGGTGGGGAACATCTGGACCACGGGCCAAACTGGGCCTGAGAGTCTGTTTCCTCACAAACCTGATGCCATACGGTTGGAGGGTGTTTTGTGACTCTGGGAATTAGATGAAGAACTTGTTCTCAGAAGCAGAGACATACTTAGGCTCCCATGCACCCTTCACAAGGAGCTGTATTGGCACATCCCCCTCCCATCCACTGCGCCTTGGCAAGGACATGTTGGCTGCCCAGAGCAGCACAGGGAGTACATGGGTGGGCAAGTGGGCTCCTACCCACTCCGAGCCAGGGTGGAGAAGCACATTTTTTTTGCACCCCCCTGGGCCTGGGCCCTTGGTGAGGGCCAACCTGGTCAACACCCAGGTATGCTCTAAGGGGCTGTACATCGCTTTGAGTGGAAAAATACATAGACTGGGTGTGCTCCTAGATTACATCTTGTCCCTGGAGTCTTGTGACTTCTGTAAATAGGAGCGCTTATGCCCAGTTTAGGCCACGCCTGAACTGGGATCGCCTGGCCTCAGAGGCCCATGCTGAACTCCAACACCCACAATCCCCGGGTACTGGCCATGCTCTTTAGTGGGGTTTGGGGGCTGACTGGAGTTGGAATCCAACAACATCTGAAGGGCACAAGTAGAGGTGCAGTCCAGGGGAAAAATAATGGAAATAGAGTTGAGAACATTACATAGGGAACCTTGAGGCCCAATTTTGGTGTTGTACTCCAAATCCCTTCAGCCCCAGGCCAACAGTCAAGGATGATGATGGGAGTTTTGGGACTGCAAATTTGGACTGCCCATGATCTAGACACCTGCAGATTCCCCATCCAGGTTGAAAAGAGTGAAGAAAGGGGGAAATATGAAGCAGAACGTTTAGGCAGGAAGCAGTGCACTGATAAAAAAAGAGCTGTGGGTCCCCTAATGAGGCTCAGTGGCGCAGATAGCTGCTTGGTTTCCTGGGGCGGCATGCACCCTGTACCCGGGGACGGGGCAGGCCAAGCCGGGGCAGGGCACGCCGCGGTGCCTCCGAGGAGCTGAGGGGGAGGCAGCGGGCAGACGCAAGTCCCACACTGCCCTTTTGGGCAGCCTAGAGCCTGCAGGCGCCCAAGCCACCGCGTCACTCCCAGGAGAGAAGTGTCACTTGGGTGCGCTGCAGGCCCCGCTGTAAGTGTTGCCCCCTGCGCACCCCCCTAACTACGCCTCTGTCTCGAATCACCCATCAAGCCTCTTGTATTGTAAGAACATGAGAAGAGCCTGATGGACCAGGCAAATGGCCCGTCTAGTCCAGGATCCTGTTCTTATAGTGGCTAACTACAAGCCTGTGGGACACCCGCAAGTAGGACCCGAGCACAAGAACACTTCCTCCTTAAGCGGTTTCCAGCAGCTGGCATTCAGAAACATTGCTGCCCCCAACTA
Organism: Zootoca vivipara; assembly: GCF_965207765.1. Lineage (NCBI taxonomy): Eukaryota > Metazoa > Chordata > Lepidosauria > Squamata > Lacertidae > Zootoca > Zootoca vivipara. Next base: position 35,819,710 of record NC_142585.1, read on the forward strand.
TGGAGGCACAGCATAGCCACCGTGGCTGGTAGCCATTGATAGCCCTCCCTCTCCCTCCATGATACCAGCCCTGTCCCTTGCAAAACGAACCCCCCTTTCTTGATCTTGCACTTGGCCCAACTATGCTCTAGTCTCAAAGCTTCCCCCCCCCACCCGCTGGACTCTATTTATTTCCGCAGCAGAGCACCATCCAGAGGAGGGAAAAAAACACCCCAAATTCCTCCCTGGGCCAGGCTCCAAGCTTTCCCTGCCACTAATTAAGTGATATTAAGGAAGCAGCAAATGCCACAAGGAAATTGGCAGCTGAAAAAGGACTCCAATCTGACGAGGAGGAGATTGCTTTGCAGGGGGAAAGCTCTGCAGCTGCAGCCTGGCCTGGGAGGGCTTCTTTGCCTGCGAGAGCCTGTCCTCTAAGGGGGCTGTGCCAGCCTCCCCCCCCCAAAAAAAATCTGGCCAAAGAGAAAAGTTCAAAGAGCGTTAAGATGTTAGGTTTGCTCATGCAATGTACTTCTCTGTCTCTCTCACACCCGTCTTCCACATGTTTGTCCTCGACAAGGGCCAACTTCTCTCTCATTACTCAAAAAGCAATGCAGAAGAGGCTGTATGTGACTTGCGTTTAATTAGACCTGATCGTTCTGTATTGGGGGCAATCGGGAGTAATCTGCAAAAGCTAAAATTTGAGACCCGCTCCCATTTCGATCATGCAAGCTGAAGGACTATAAACCCATAGTTGTTGATTTTGTTTTGGTTTTTTTAAAAAAACAATTTGAGAAGAAATATTGGGTTGTATAGAGTGCTAGTTATACTCGGTGCAGACTGGTTGAAATGAACAGACATGGCTGACTTAGGCTCATTAACTTTAATGGGTCTACTATGGGTAGGTTAACTGGAGACAAGCCGCTGATTTTGTACTCGTAGAATATGCCTAGTCTTGGGCATCTTCCTTCTTTTTTAAAATTAAGAATAATCAGGCAAAATTTCAGGGCCAGATTTCAGATATAGAAAAGGACTCTGCACTATGCGGATCAGACCTTTTCTGAGGTCTTGATTCTTAACAAAGGGAGGGAAATTACACATTCCATAGCTGTGCCAACTCCACGCAGGCTTACCTGTGCAGATAACACCGCCACCACTGAATATGGTTCTGGGTGCAGGGTGCAGCTTCTGAAGAATATCTGCTTTCATTAAAACAATTAAAAATAATAAAAACTGAGGAAGTTTCTAGTCCTTATGGAGGCCAAACTATGTTATTTGTGTGTGAGAGAGTGATGTAGAGCGTTGCTCTGTTTTTTAATCTAGTTTTTAGGATTTTTTATTAAATGTTATTGGGTATATTTTTATGCAAACTGCATAGAGACCTATTATATTAAGCAGTATTAACATTTTATGACTGACTGACTGAATAAATAAAATTACCTAAATAACAAAATAAATTAGGCATACTTCCAAACCTGTGAGCAATATGTAGGGAGATCTAGGGAGCTGGGATAGATAGTCAGGTAGATAGAGGGACTGAATAATGTTTTCAGAGTGTGGGGTTTCATGCCTCTGACTAATTTCTCTCCCCACCCCCATCCTGTGCATAGGCAAGCCAGAATAAATTATGCAAAGCAGCAAAAGTTTCGGAATATAAAATACTGTAAAAATAAGGAAAACAGCAGGCAACAGGGGTTTTTTTTTGCCAGACCTTTCAGCTTGGAAGTATAGCCTCCAGAAATTCTTTTAAAAATAATGGTGCTGTTGTTACCCACTTAAAGAAATTTTAGACCAATTAATCACAAGTCTTAGACCATCTATCTATGAACAATTCAATTAAAACCCGCATCTACTTGAATATGAATTAAAAACTGAAAAACTACTCATGGGGTGGAGGGGGAAGCATATTTCCATAATGCTTAACAGGTGGCACAACCAGATCCACACCTTATGTTTAAAGTGCATAGCTTCCCCCAAAGAATCCTGGAAACTGTAGTCCCACCACAGAGTACAATTCACAGCATTCTTAGACTACAGTTCCCAGGATCCTCTGGGGGGGGGAGAGAAATCATGTGCCTTAAATGCACACTGGGTCTGCTTCAAATGTATGAGGTGGATCTATCAGGATCTGGTATTCTGACAGTGACAGGCAGAGAGAATAGGAAGGGGGGGACCCCCTTAGGTCAGGGGCATGGAACCACCTGCAATGTGAGGGCTGTATTCAAACCCAGTCAACCTTTCAGGGGTTGCATTCCAATGACAGGTATGGTCAGAGGGAAAATTCATCAGGATTAAAAGCTTTGTTTTACTTAAACTGCTTGGAGGGTTTTGTTGATTAAGTGGTAAATAAGTCCTGCTGCATGTCTTTTTAAGCAGCCCAGTGCCCTCATCCCCCAAACCAAAGGAATAGACCTAATGTAAGCCCTCCTCAAGAGTACACCCCCTGAAATTGATTGGCACAACCATCTTATGTACATTAATTTCAGTGGGTCTACTTTGAATAAAATACGGCTGGATATAATCCCATAATCCACTAGACCCATTGCTCTTAATGTTTTAACCTGGTTTATTTATTTATTTAAAGAAAATAAATGTACTGAGCTCTTGCTTGCACTAAAAAGATCAATCTGGAAACACCTCTGATCAAAAGCACACACCCCTCGTGAAACTACTACCGGTATATTCCTACAGGGAGAAGGGAAGTACCGTATTTTTCGCTCCATAAGACACACTTTTTTCCTCCTAAAAAGTAAGAGGAAATTTCTGCGCATCTTATGGAGCGAATGTGTGGTCCCTGGAGCCGAATTGCCCAGCATAGCTGCCAAGTTATCCCTTATTTTAAGGGATTTTCCCTTATGCTGAATAGGCTTCCTCGCGAGAAAAGGGAAAACTTGGCAGCTATGTTGCCCAGGGGCAAAAGGCAGAGCGTGCTTTTTTTTTTTAAAGAAAGAGCTAAAGGCTAACAAGAGGGGAAGAGAGTGTTGAAAGGACCCGCTCAGCAGCTGATTGCAAGAGATCGGGGAGGGAGATAAGCTCCCTTCCCGCCCCGCCCAGGCCCCTTGCCCAGCCCTCAATTGGTGTCTGCAGAGAGAGGTTGCTTGTTTCCCCAGAGACATGTGACTGGCTGATTAGATTATCTGTCTGGAACCTGTAGAAATGGGTCCCTTTCCTTTCCTAGAGAAGCTGCAGAACTGTGAATTGAACCCCATTAAAGCAGGATTTATTCCCTTTGCAAGGTAAGCTCAACAACTTTGAGCTGATCCTCAAAAATGAGCTTTCCCCCTTTGCAAAAAAAAATGCACAACTATGAGCTGACCCCCCCCCCAAAAGGGGCTTTTCCCATTTGCAAAAAAGCTGCACAACTTTGAGCTGATCCTAAAAAAATTGAGCTTTCCCCCTTTGCAAAAGAAGCTTCCTCAAATATTTAATTGGGGGGGGGGGGGCAAAAGCACCTAGGCCTCTAGGAGTTGGCTGCTATTCCTCGGACAATTCAAGAAAGCAAAATATTTTTTTCTTGTTTTCCCACTCTAAAAAACTAGGTGCGTCCTATGGTCAGGTGTGTCCTATGGCGCGAAAGATATGGTGCTTCCATGAATGTCTCTCCCAGTGGGACGAAACAGCAGCTTGGAGAAGGGGGTGGGGCATAATAATAACCTTTACTCCTAAGTTTTATCCTGCTCTTTGTCCAAAGAGCTCAGGAATGCCGAGATGCTTTCTCTCACCTTTAATCTTCACAGCCACCCTGTGAGGTAGGTTAGGCGGATCAGGCATGGCTTTTTTCCCCCAGCCAGAAACTCACTGCAACTCAGATCCAGCACCTCTCAGGTGGGTGCCATTGCCATTCTAAGAGAATGAGGGAGGCATTCCTCTTTTTCTAGGAAAATAGCACTGGTTATAGGGATCTTAACTTGGTGGGTCTCTTTGTTCCAATATGCCACCCACTTGCTCTCTTTAGACCAGAAAGGGGGGGGGTGGAAGCAGGTTGGTTGGAAACATTAATCACCCCTCTACTCTCCTGATAGCTCCCCAGCTGCTGTCCAGTTTTTGCTCTCTGCTAAGTTTGTGGAAATGGCAATGCAAGCTTTTCTCTCCCCGCTGCCACACACCCCGCCCCCCGCAACTGGGAGGGATGGAAAGGGCCCCCTAACAGGCCACCTCTGGAAAAGAAGGGGAGGGGGAATAGCTTTAACAGAGAGAGAACATCTCATGAACAGAGGGAGACATTGTCACCACCTGCTGTAATCCAGCGAGACTGTTGGTGTCAGTCATCACCCCGTTCCCTACTGGGCTAAGGAGACATCAAAGCCTGCCCCATACCATCTTACATGCTCTTTATCAGCTAATCAGGCTATTCTTAGCTAAATAAAGCTCCGTTAAATCCCCTGCTCGCTGGGGCATTGCTGTCCTGCTGCCCATCTGCTGGTGAGGGTGAGCAGCAGCAGTCCGCAGGGGGAAGAAATGCAGGGACAATATGGTTCACCCTGAATCCCCTTCCAACAATTGCTCTGTGGGGCCCCCCCCCAATCCTCCTGCACACACAACCCCGCCAAACATACTTCGTTTCTTTAATTTTGCTTCTCGGATGGCCCGAGCTAAAGATGTCAGCGGCCCCAGCAAATCGTGACACGGATTAAGGGGGGCCTTTAATTGCACAGCCGACGCATTGCGCAGATTGGAGCATTGTTGAATCAATTTTGCAGCAACGGAGCATATATGAAAAAAGAGGGACCCAAGGAAAGAAATAGAAAGGGAAAACTGAGAAAAGCAACACATATTTGTGAAAAGGAAGGCAGGCTTGGGAGAAAAGGTCAAGAACAAAACAGCAAAGAAAGAGAAAGGGAACAAATTGAAAGAAAGTGAAGGAAAAGAAGAAAGTAGTTTGGGAGTTGTTTTTTACCATGGTTTTCTTTGAATTAAAGCAAAGGTGGTTTACAGAGCAGAATATGCATGGATTAAAAAGTATGATTTAGAAAAAGAAAAGCACACTTAAAAAGAACACCCCACAGTTTAAGATTTGTTTAAAAAGAGCAATCTGATAGGGCCTCCTATCTAAACAGGAACGCTAAAAGTGGAGAGCATTCATGGCTTGGCAATGAACATGGTGGATTCAGAACGGGGAGGATTCAGAAAGGTGCAGAGAGACTAGATTTCCTCACATTCTAAAATGATGATGATGACAAAGAGCAGGTCCCAGGGCAGGTTGCAACGCTTTAAAATTCAGGAGAGATGCATCTTCAGCATTCGCCTGTAGAGTGAAGAAGCCAGGCTCACCCCTTTGTGGAGGGAGTTCCACAGCTTAGGTTCTGTTACAGACAAGCAAAGCCCACCTCTCGGCTGCCACCCATCACAACAGGAGTGGTGGTATAACTACCAAGAGCGTCCCCCCTGCCAATTTCAGCAGCCAAGAGGGTCTGTATAGAAGGAGGCAGTCCCTCAGATATTTTTGGCCTAAGTAAGTGATTTAGGATTTTATCCACTGAATGGTAGAGCCTGGGGTGACGCAATGGCATTGACAGGCAGCAGGAGAGGCAGACACATCACTCTGGACCATTGGACATCTTGGCTGGAGGCTGACGGGTGCTGCCATCCGAAACTGCTGAAGAGCACCACACTTGGCTACACCCCTGGTAGACAATACAGAGCTAGATGGACCAGTGGTCTGACTCAGTATGAGGCAGCTTCCTGCACTCCTAACTCTGGCAAAGACCTCCTCCTGGTGGCAGAAGAGAGGAGTGCATGTGTGGGGTCCTTTCTGCTCATGCACCAATCATGCCTTATGCAAGCACACAAAACAAGTGTCAACACAGTTTGGCTTCCTTTGGGTAGATGCATATTGCTATATTGAGAGGAGGAACAGCTGAAACAGGGAAGGGTCTTGCCCAGGCCACCCTATGGCTCTACAGGTTAAAGCAGAATTGGGGAATATCTAGAGCAGGCACCCCCAAACTTCGTCCCTCCAGATGTTTTGGCCTACAACTCCCATGACCCCTAGCTAAGAGGACCAGTGGTCAGGGGTTATGGGAATTGTAGTCCAAAACATCTGGAGGGCCGAAGTTTGGGGATGCCTACTCTAGAGTATATTGAATCCCAAACTCCTATTCTCTTCTAGCCATTGGGCCATGCTAGCTGGTACAGTTGGGACTTGGGGTAGTCCAACCACATCTAGAGGGGCCGCAGGTTCCCCACCCCTAATCGAAGAAGAGGTATCCCCCCCCTTTTTCCTGAAGGATTGTCACTTCTAAACAGAGACATCCCTCCATTCGCTCTATGCAGTAGGCAATGCTGCTGCTTCGATCTGGAATGGAGGAGCCTGTGACCCTCCACAGGCTCCCACGTTTCAGGTTCCATTATCCCCGGCTGCTCGTCATGTTAGCTGCAAGGGCTGATGAGAATCTGGAAGGCCACCGGTTGCCCATTATTCCCATGTCAAACCCACACATGGAGTTGGAAAGCACAGTTGAGCCTTTACCTTTTCTGCTTCTGGTTCTTTGCTTGCTTTGGGAAGGCAGAGGTGGCACTGAGATTCTTAGGGGCGTCCCGGAGCCCAAAGCTCTTTGCCACATGGCCCAGATGGAGAGACTTGACGTGGAAGATGTGCTTGAGGCTGGCTGGGTAGGTTGCATACGACCGAATGAAAGACTGCAGAGCTGGAGGGAAATGGGAGGAAGAAAAATGAAATGTGGCAGTTGGGAATTTTCCTTTGCAAAAGGGATTACGTGCCATCGCCTCTCAGGTGAGATTATCTTCCTGTTGGGACACTCTTCACTTGAGCTCAAGATCACCTCCAAAACAGATAAGCCAATCACATACTATCAAATTACCAAAATAAACCCCCTGCACTGGGCAACATTTGTGTGTCACAACAGCAGTTAAAACATGTGTGGTTTTCAGAACCTGAGCCTGCAATTCAACACTAATATACCAAGGAAAGAGTCCCTCTGAACTCAACGGGGCTTATTTCTGGGTAGACACATAAAGGATCACATTTTTATTGCTATAAAAAAAAACCACAAGTGCATAAGATGTGGTTTGATGTTGGGTTTTTTTTCTTTCTGATTGGCATGGCTTAGGGACTAATTTTATTACATGTGCGAGCCGGAGGTGCAGCAGAGCTGAGTGCAAGGAAGTGACTGCTGCTTTGCTACCCTGCAAAGGTAGTCAGCTGCTAGACAGGGAGGCATCCTGCTCATGAGGAGACCCTCCCCAAAGTTTGAAGAGAATGTCTTCTCCAGGTTCTGGGGAGGGTCTCCTTGCAAGTCAGGAGGACTCTCCAGGATGCTCCCCATTTCCAGGATCCATTTCTGAGTTCCCAGCATTGCATGTGTGCATGTTCCTGTACAAATACAGCATGCACATATGGGAGGTTGTCTGTATTCATATACACGTGTGTGTGTGCGCGTGTGTGTGAGAGAGAGATCTGTCTCAAATAATTAGTGATAGCAGGTTGTCCCCCATGTTAGTCCTACTCAGAGTAGGCCCACTGAAATCAAAAGATGTGACCAACTTAAGGTGTGTTAATTTTAATGGGTCTACTCAAGAGTACAATTCAGCCCTATGCATATTATCTACAATCTGTATTATGAATTATTTATTTGTAACGCTTGAATTATCACCTGTCCTTTTCCCGTCATAAGGTATTGGGCAGCTTACTACTTTTATTAAAGTCCCTTGTATCAGTAGCTCCCAAACTCACCCCACCCAACTTGGAGACCGCTGAAGGTCTTGGCAGGCGACTTAGTAATTTTTCTGCCTGTTGTAGCAATTGCCAAATGGCGTGCTAGAGCCTGGATGGTTTTCAACTGTATTTTTATTGCTCCTTTTGTTTCTTCTATATTGAATTCTACTGTGTTATGATTTGCATCCCACAGAATCCAGGCAATTCCAAACTGTGATTTGATAAAATACAACAAGAAGAAATAAAAGGAGAAATCAAAATGCAATTAAAAATCAATGCGAATGTTTAATGTGATGGAAGGTCCGCCTAATGTCTTCAACCAGAGATCCGCAGACACACAGTGAAGCTCACGGACATAGTTCGAGAATCCTTGTCTTACAGTTTTCAGTGTCATTCCGAGGCTTGCCCTTCCCTCTCGGTTGAGCCCAGATGGAGAAAAATCAGCTGTAAAGCAGCACAAACACTTCTTTAAAAAAGTTTTTACAAACCAAACAAATGCCTTGTGTTACTCTTGCAGGCCACCATAGGGACAAGCTACTGCAATGTCCACTGGGCACTTCTAAACTCTCGGCTGTGAGTCCTGGAAGACTTGCAAACCATTTTCCTCCTGGCCTGGGGGTATAGCCCAACTCCAGATAAGATCCAGGGGCTGAGGCTGCTTAACAGATTCCTGGCCTGGGGTGTTTTGGGGGGTTGTTGCTGTTGAGGTTTTTTTTAATCTTTATTTTAGATCTTGTTACGATTTATGTGGAAATTGTTCAGTCCGGTTGTGTATTTCTAAAAATGTTTTATTTATTGTTCATGACTACTTCTACTATGTTGTAGTTATGAATTCGTTTCATGCTGTAAGACGCCTTGAGCACGGTTTGAACTGTGGAAAGTTGGCATACAAATAAAACTATGTAGGTGCGTATACTTGCAAAGGAGGCCAATGAAGATTTCATGCTTTGCAGGGTTAGCCCCCAGTTCTCGTTCTCCTCCAATTCTCACTCCAGAATTATCACATTTCTGGTTTTTAAATAAATACCAGTGATGCAGCTCAGGACCCCCTCCCAACTTTCTCTCCCTACCCTCATCTCAGGCCCCTGCCTCCCCACCCCAGACCACCCCAGTCCCTTAACTGCATCAAAACCTAACACTACTCCCCCACCAGTCTTTTTTGCCCTTCCTCACTGAGTCAGTAGACCAGCACGTTTGCCCATAGCTTAAGCCTAATCTCTCAGGGGTGGCAGGAGATTGGGGTTTACGAACAGTAATAAAAATGTCATTTTAGCGAGATCAGTTCCTGGAAGGACTCTGGGAATCCATCAAAGCTCTGTTTGCCAAGCAAAGCGAACACCATTTCCCAATCAATGAGGGAGTAACGAAGGAGAGAGCGTTGCAACCCCTTCTTCTCATTTCACATCATCAATTTTTTAGAGACCCGTCTGGTGGGGGAGGGGGAATACAGGAAGAAAGAGAGGGGGAATTACCGGCGGGTGTGTGTGTGTGGGGGGGGTGAGTTGCCAACCTTTCTAAAGGTAATGTTTGATATTTTAAGATGTTCAGTCACGACTTCAGGCCCAACTTCATCATACAGGTGGTTCAAAAGCCACATGGACAAGAGTTGCTCAGATCAAAGCACAGAAATGCTCCGGGCTTCATAGCTGCCAAGTTTTCCCTTTTCTCGCGAGGAAGCCTATTCAGCATAAGGAAAAATCCCTTTAAAAAGGGGATAACTTGGCAGCTATGGGGCTTGCCTACATGTCTCTGCTTCTTTCCCACTCCACCACACAAAGCAAGTTCCTAGTCCATATTGGGCGGCGGTGGTGGCCAGGGGGGTGGGGAGCAGGAAACAGAAGTCAGAGTCTGCCATTTTTGTGGCGTGTGTGGATATGCACACCTGTGTTTTCCCTTCCTCAGCTCAAGGTGAATGACTGCAATACAGAAAACACCAGGAAAATCTTTATCTAAAAACCTTATATATAAAAAAGCAAGAGGCAGAGGTCTATGAAAAAAGCAGCCAGCAGGTTCAGAGCCACTGTCTCCCCTACTCAACAGCCTGACCGTAGGTCCGTAGGTGGTCACAAGAGGCTTACAGAGCAATCAATAAAACAATTAATCAATCAGATTAATATGGCGTTTAAAAAACAACAAGCCAAGTTCATAGGTAACCCCCACCCCATAAAAAGGTACAACACAACTCTGAATAGGAAGGTCTACATTAAATATCTGAAGTTCAGCAGAGAGGTGGGGGTGGGGGGGGCCTGTCTGATCTCAGCTGGAAGGGGGATTTACAATAATGAATGCACAGTTTCTAGTGAACAGGAGCTATGTGGTAACAACCAATAGAGACTCTGACCTGAATAGCAAGGAAGCTACACGGCTGGCAAACCTCCTTTAGGAGGTTATTCTGGAGCTACCACTGAAATGGTCCCTCCCTTCTCATTGCACCCAGTTTGAATGTGCATCCCACCAGAACACAGAATTGAGCATGCCGTGGTCAACCTTTGTGGGGAGAGCAGCAACTACTAATGGTAGCTAATATGACAGATCCCATGAATTGCAGGGTGGAGGAGTATCCAATGTTAGTCCTACTCAGAGTAGCCCCATTGAAACTAATGGACATAGCCCACTTAGGTCCATGAACTTGAATAGGGCCACTCTCAGTGGAACTTGGATATATGCAATTCAAAGTAAACCACCTCTGACAGATTGGTTCTGGGGGATCTGGAGTACAGCTATAATGCATAACTTTGCATATTATATTTGGGCACGTAAGAATAAAATGTATGAAAAGCAGTGGAAATTGTCAATTTATCATCAAGGTTTGGAGTAAGTTTGTTGATTATGCACATTCCCAATCCATGCTAAAACTAGTATAATTAATCTCAGATTTTCAGGTTTCTTCTTCTTCTTCTTCTTCCTCTTCTTCTTCTTCTTCTTCTTCTTCTTCTTCTTCTTCTTCTTCTTCTTCTTCTTCTTCTTCTTCTTCTTCTTCTTCTTCTTCTTCTTCTTCTTCTTCCCTCCTCCTCCTCCTCCTCCTCCTCCTCCTCCTCCTCCTTCTTCATCTCCTCTTCCTCCTCACTTGTTGGCATCCATCTTCTCGAAAGACAACGGAGTGCGCCTCTGGGGGTGAAGTCAAACAACTGGAGAATCACACCGCCTGCTATGGCTGCGGAGACTGGTAATTCATAACTGCTGCCTGCTGCATTAATTTTGTTGCAATAGCAGCACCAAAGTGACCTCTCTGGGGTACAAGCCTAGGCAGTGTAATATGCGATTATTATTATTATTAATTATTCATACCCCGCCCATCTGGCTGGGCCTCCCCCGCCACTCTGGGCGACTTCCAACAAATACCAAAATACATTAAAATATCACAGATTAAAAACTTCCCTAAACAGGGCTGCCTTTAGGTGTTTTCTAAATGTCAGGTAGTTGTTTATCTCCTTGACCTCCGATGGAAGGGCGTTCCACAGGGTGGGTGCCACTACCGAGAAGGCCCTCTACCTGGTTCCCTGTAGCTTTGCTTCTCACAGTGAGGGAACCGCCAGAAGGCCCTCGGCGCTGGATCTCAGTGTCCGGGCTGAACAATGGGGGTGGAGATGCTCCTTCAGGTATATAGGACCGAGGCCGTTTAGGGCTTTAAAGGATCCCCCTCTTGGTCTCACTGATATGGTCCAAAGGAAAGCAGACCAATATATGTGGTACCAGCCTGGCTGCAAGAGTTGCCGGAAGGAGGCGTACAGGACACCATCCAACCACCTTAGGGATTCCACTCCAAATTTGTGTAGGGTTTACTCCTTAGCCTTCCCTTCTCCCAAAGATAGCCCACAAGGCAGTGAGTATGGATTTTTCCTCGGGGTTTACTCCCAAAGCCTTTTTCATGAATGAGTTTAGCTGGAGGCACTGGAGATTTAGGATCAGAGTATTCCTCCTAGATGGGCTATCTTCCAAGGTTGACAAGCCCCACTCACAGCATGTGCAGAAATCACCTCCTTGACCGTTGGACCCACTGTTAGTCCTGTCCGCTTAATCCCCCAGTCTGTCTTCACATGCAGGCAAAGTCCCTAAATCACCAAGGGTTTGAGACCTAGTTTAGCCAGCTAGGTTTTACTCAGCGTAGAGCCACTGAAATTAGTGGACTTGCCTATGAACATTTCTCTCGCAATCCCACCTGGGGATGCTGCTGTAGATTGAACATGGGATATTCTGCATGCAAAGCAGGTGCTCTACCACTGTACTGCGTGGTAACAACTACCACATCCCTGGCCTCATTGTCAAGAAGATACAAAAAGTGTCAGAGCCCGCAGTCTGCAGGAGTCTGCATGCATTCCACAATGAGACTAAAACTCCACACCTAGGTGATCCAGATTCCATGCCAGTCACAGTTTCTAACGACTATATAAATTAGGCAGATTTGCAGAAATCGCTTGCATTCTGCATGACTCACTCTGGCTTCACTAGTCACGGTAGGAAAGGGCACTGAGGGTCCACAGCCACCAAATACACTATTCTGCCACGCCTCTCTATGTGCTTCTCAGGGCTAGAAACTTCATTTCTTTACAATAACAACAAAGCAAGAGATTCTCATGAAGCTAAATCCTGTGTCTCTTCTACAACCTTCCCCTTGGGGCCTTTGCAGAGCACCAGCAAACACCCCCTTTGAACCAGCAAGTGCCTGCCATTTTAAGTCTGCCCCCACAATTCCCAGTGCCTTATACAGAGTCAGCCATTGGTTCATACATCTCAGTGTTGTCTACACTGACCGGCAGCAGCTCTCCAGCAACTCTCAAACAGGAGGTTTCACCCAGTCCTACCTGGATTGGAACCAGGACCTTCTGCATGCAAAGCAGGTGCTCTGCAATGAAGCCATGTGCTTTGAAGAGGAATGTAGGAAGGTCCTTCATAGTCAGGCCACTGGTCCATCTAGCTCAGCACTGTCTACACTGACCGGCAACAGCTCCCCAGGATTTCAGACAAGAGTTCTCAACCATCTGGAGATGCTGGTGATTGAACTCTAGGGACTTCTGTGGGCAAAGCAGATGCTCTAAAAAGGACCCTGACAGTTAAGTCTAGTTGCAGAAGACTCTGGGGCTGCAGTGCTCATCTCGCTTTACAGGCCGAGGGAGCCGGCGTTTGTCTGTAGACAGTTTTTCTCGGATCATGTAGCCAGCATGACTAAGCCGCTTCTGGCGCAACAGAACACCGAAACCAGAGCAGCGCACAGAAACGCCGTTTACCTTCCCACCGGAGTGGTACCTATTTATCTACTTGCACTTTCTAGCGTGCTTTCAAACTGCTAGGTTGGCAGGAGCTGGGACAGAGCAATGGGAGCTCACCCTGTCATGGGGATTCGAACTGCCAACCTTCCGATTGGCAAGCCCAAGAGGCTCAGTGATTTAGACCACAGCGCCACCTGCATCCCCCACGGCCACAAGGGAAAGAGTTAGGAAAACAGTGGTGGTCAAGTTTCCACATGGCTCCCAAACAGTTCTACAGAAGGAAACACAGGCCTCGGACTGCAAGAAGGGTTTCCATCCTGGCTCTAACCACTGAGCTATGGGCCCTTCCTAAAGAACAGAGTGAGGATGAACAGCCAGATATTTTTAAAAAGTAGCCGCTCCTTTAGGAAAGGGTTCTGTGAGGCAACGCTGGCTACCAACAACATCGACCAGGTCAAAACATAAATTGAAGCGAAGAGCTTGGGGGGGAGGGAGGGAGGGAGGGAGAGAGAAGGTTAAGAAAGAGAGAAAGAGAACTGTGCATTTGGCATCGTTTCCGTTTGATTTCCTGCCATAAACAGGAGAGCCAGCTGCCGCGTTAATTATTCACCATCCTTGGCTTCAACCGAGGAGGAAGAATGGAGGGAGGTTTATGGAAGCCAGCCGGCGTTTGGAAATCCTACATATGCAGACAGCAAGAAAGATGGGGCGATGGAGGAAGGGCAAGGAGGAGCCACCTTTGCACGGGATGTAAAAGTGGGAAAACACAGAGGGCGAGGGAGAGAGAAAGGGAAGCGTTTAAGATATTCATGGGAAATGCGGGGCTGGTATCTCCCCCTCTGCAGCCATCCAGCATTGCATAAAGGTTCAGGCTCTGGCACAGGAGAAGAGCATCACATCTGCCTTTATGGAGCCCTCAACTGCATAAACTGCGAGCACCAATATGGGTTTGGTAATGGAAGAGCCTCTTCCCACCCCCACCCTTGATATCTCATGCCACTGTTGATGGTGTAGAACACGGCCAAGATGCCTGCCGGCCAATTATGCCCAGTCCCACCAAGCAAATCCTGAAGACTGCAGAATTTGGAGGGTCACTGTTTCTTTGTCCGTAAAATGGGAGGTGGGGGGGGGGGGAGAAATCATATTCCAGACTGGTTGTATGCCAATGGTTCCACATCAGAGTAGAAAAGGGGGGGGGAAGGGGGGGAGCGGCCTTGGGTTCAAAATTTAGAAGGTTTCTTCCTGGCTCCTCCTCTTGCTGAAAATGGGCCTGAAAGCAGCATTCTCTTGCAGCCAGTAGAATATGTTGCTTTTTGTGATTGGTTGTTGTGTTTGCAAATTATGACTGTGATGTTTGCAAATTCACTCTTGGGCTCAAAACGTTCAGCAACCCCCGTGCTGAACCACAGTCTAGCACAGGCATCGGCAACGTTTTCCGGCCATGGGCCAGATCATTCCCACTGACGCTGGTCCGTGGGCGGGCACACGTCGGACTTGCGCAGAAGCGATTTCCAGCTTCTGGGCATGGGCAGCGCGGCAATGGGAATTGCTTCTGCGCATGCCTGGACATGCGCAGAAGCGATTTCCAGCTTGTGGGCATGCTCAGAAGCTGGAAATTGCTTCTGCGTGTGCAGATGCCATTTTTGGCACCACTCAGTGAGTCCCCGCGGTGCGGGGATTTGCTGAACGGGCGGCTCGGTGACCAGGCGGCTCGTTGGACTTGCGCAGAAGCGATTTCCAGCTTCTGGGCATGGGCAGCGCGGCAATGGGAATTGCTTCTGCGCATGCCTGGACATGCGCAGAAGCGATTTCCAGCTTGTGGGCATGCTCAGAAGCTGGAAATTGCTTCTGCGTGTGCAGATGCCATTTTTGGCACCACTCAGTGAGTCCCCGCGGTGCGGGGATTTGCTGAACGGGCGGCTCGGTGACCAGGCGGCTCGTTGGACTTGCACAGAAGCGATTTCCAGCTTCTGGGCATGGGCAGCGCGGCAATGGGAATTGCTTCTGCGCATGCCTGGACATGCGCAGAAGCGATTTCCAGCTTGTGGGCATGCTCAGAAGCTGGAAATTGCTTCTGCGTGTGCAGATGCCATTTTTGGCACCACTCAGTGAGTCCCCGCGGTGCGGGGATTTGCTGAACGGGCGGCTCGTGGACCGGATAAACGGCCTCTGTGGGCTACATGTGGCCCATGCCTGGTCTAGCATGATAGAAAGATGTTTCTGAGATGCCCAGAAGAATATGATTTTGCTTCTGATTTCAACTAACCATAGTTTAGTTGCAGTGTTCAGCTTTAACTGTGGTTAAAACAAGAGGGTGGAATTCATTCTCATGGCAAGGGGGGGGGAGGGTGTTCATCTAGGAACATAGCAAGCTGCCTTATACAGGGCCAGACCATTGGTCCATCAAGCTCGGTGTTCTCTGCATTAACTGGAAGTAGCTTTCCAGGATTTCAGACATAAGGCTCTCTCAGCCCTACCTGCAGATGCTGGGGACTGAAGCCGAGACCTTCTGCATCCAAAGCAGATGCTCTACCATTGAATGATGGTCCTTGCCCTATGGCATTTCACCTAAACCTATTAGCTGGTTTTAGAAGGTTGTTTTTAAACAGTTTGGGGTTTTTTAAATTGTGTTCTGTTAGTTACCCTGCTTGCTGCCCTGGGCTCCTTCAGAAGGAAGGGCGGAATATAAAATATAATAATATTTTAAGAAACACCACTCAATGATGCAATTGTAAAAATAATAATAAATGTTTTTCATCACCCCCTCTCTCCTGCTAAAACTAAAAAAAAGGACTACATTCTAAGATTATCAAAAACAAAAAGACTCCTAACCTTTTTTGGCCCGCTGAACAGTTTCTGCATTAGAGTGGACGTAATTCTCGAATTCAGTCTGCAAGATGGTGGCTCTGCGTCGCACTTCCTGGGGGTCATTGCTGTGGAACTTCTATAGCAAACGAAGAAAGTGGGGGCGGGGAAAGAAGAAAGACTGAAGCAGTTTCAAAAGAGATTTTATACCCAGTTCTTCAGTTCTGTTTATTCAGCTTATGAATCGCTCTGTCATGGGGACAGAGCTGGGGAAAACGCACAGTAAAAAACCATTGAAACGAAACATCCATTAAAACAGATCAAATGTACCAAAAGTGTCAATTAAGGAAGTCACACATTAAATGCCCCAAGCAGAGGCTACCCTTTCCAGGTTGCCAGATTTTCAAGGGGGGGTTGGAACAAATCAGTTATTTAGTATTTAAAAACCTTTATGAGCTAGCTGCCTTTCCAACCAATTTTTATCATTATCAGCCCAAGCTGAAGAAGGTGGTGGGACAAATAAAGAGGCTCTCCTCTGCTTATCTTAATGCCTGAAAGTATCAGTAGGGAAGAAGGTAGTCTTTCAGGTATTTGGGGCCAGGGAGGGGAGGGGTGGCGTGGGGAAACTCCCGAGGGCCAGAGAGGGACCCAGAGGGCCACATTCAGGGCCTGTGCTGTCTTATCCTTGAGTTTGCACGGATAGCCACCAAGCTCTCTGGGGTTGCAACTCCCTTCTCCTTCCTGAGATGTGAACGAAGCTAGACAAATTCAACCATACAGCAAAAATGTCTAAAACAAAGAAAACCTCCCCCAATATCATAAAAACCTGCTGGATACAGCCGATGGTAAATCTAGTCCAGCATCTTGCTCTCATAGTGGCCAAACAGATGCCCCTATGGGAAGCCTGCAAGCACAGCCTGAGTACAACAGCAACTCTCCCCTCCTGCAATTTCCAGCAGCTGGCATTCAGAGGAACACCATGCAGGTGGAAAAGAGCCATCATGGTCTGTATGACTGGCAGGCGAGATGATGTTTCTGGTGCCGCCACTAGGGGCTGCTTGGTTAAGTGGTGACCTGTGTCAGGGCCTTATCAGTGGCTGTTCTCTGTTTGTGGAATGCCCTCCCTGTTAAGATGTGCTGTCTCCATCAGAACGAGGAGGAATCTAAAAGCATTCCTGTATTACCCAGACATTCAGTGGCTGAAATATACTGCTCCTGGCATCATGTGATCACTGTTGTTGACTGTTTTTAAAGGTAAAGGTAAAGGGACCCCTGACCATTAGGTCCAGTCGCGGATGACTCTGGGGTTGCGGCGCTCATCTTGCTTTATTGGCCGAAGGAGCCAGCCTACAGCTTCCAGGTCATGTGTGACTAAGCCGCTTCTGGCAAACCAGAGCAGCGCATGGAAACGCTGTTTACCTTCCCGCTGTAGCGGTACCTATTTATCTACTTGCACTCTGACGTGCTTTCGAACTGCTAGGTTGGCAGGAGCTGGGACTGGGCAATGGGAGCTCACCCTGTCGCAGGGATTCGAATCGCCAACCTTCTGATCGGCAAGCCCTAGGCAGTATGCTTCTGGATGCCAGTTGCTGGAAACCACAGGAGGGCGAGTCCCTTGCGCTTGTGGGTTTCTGACAGGCACCCAGTCAGCCACTGGCCTGATCCAGCAGGCTCTTCTCATGCTTTTATACATCCCTATGTAAACAAGTGCAAGGAAGACTTAGCTAAGGATTTTGCAATCGAATTGTTAAGCAGCTTCCATTTTGTCTGAATTGTTTTCTTATATAAGCATTTAATAAAATGCTAGTGTTTTTGGAGAAGGTGCCTCGCTAGACGAAATTAATTCGTTTCACGGGTCTTTTCTTATAGCGAAAAATTTGTCTAGCGAATCCCATAGGAATGCATTGTATTTTTTTTGAATTTTTTTTTTTGCCCATAGGAACGCATTAATTGAATTTCAATGCATTCCTATGGGAAACCGCGATTCACTAGACGAATTTTTCGTAAAACGCATTCGTCTAGCGAGGCAAGCTCCGCTCGAAAAATCCTTTCGTTAAGCGGAAATTTAGTTAAGCAGGGCATTCGTTAAGCGAGGCACCACTGTACTTGCACTTGCGCCCCAGAGTCACTTCAGTACTGCTACAGCTGCAGAAATAATGTGTGAGGCAGCAATTATGAGCTACTGGCCTCTGCAGCCACAGCAGGTGCTGTGATTCTCCAGCAGTTTGACTTCACCCTCAGAGGTGCACTCCATGGTATCTCATGATAGACAGAAGTGTGTGTCACTCACAATATAGTTGGGGAGTGACAGACAATACGGTGCCCTCCAGATGTTTTTGGACTCCATCTCCCAGGAGCCCCAGCAGATGGCATGGCCAATGGCCAGGGGATGAAGGGGGTTGACAGTGGGCACTACATTGGCTGCTCCTGTAGGAAGGCATGCTTCAACCAAAGCTGAACACTTCCAACAGTTCACATTGAGTGCAATGGGGAATGGCCAAGTAGGAGCTTAACAGTTCAAAGGTCGTAGCTTGGTGGTAGAACATTGTCCTTTGCATGTAGGCAGTTCCAGGTTCACTCCCAGCATTTCAAGGTACTGTAGAGTTGGAAATGCCCCCTGCCTGAAACCCTGGAGAGCTGCTACTGGTAAGTGTAGACAATCCTGAGCTAGATGGACCAATATTCTGATGCCACATAAGGCAGACTCCAAAAGTAAGTCCCACTGAGTTTAGTGGGGCTTATTTCCAGGTAAACTGGTATAGGATTGCAACCCAAATCCTACTGATTTATCAGGAGGACTTTGAAGTGCATGATTCTGGGCTGCACTTTGCCTGCACTAAGCATAAATTTCTACTCAGGAGGGAGTGCATTTTTCCGAGCCTAGATCTGGATTTGCAAACCATCGTTTGTGAGGAGACAGCATTAACTGTTCCAACTAAATCCAGGTTGCTGGCTGGTCTCACCAAAAGTGGAAAAATCTTAACACTCTCAGACACTTCCAATTCCATATATTCCAAAAAGCACATTCTGTGGCAATGGCTCGAGGAGTGTGCTTTTAAATGGACAATTTCTGTGTGGCGTTTACGTTGTTTACAATGCAATCCTGAAAACCAATTCAGATTTCAAACAACTAAGGGTGCTTGGCTACATTGTTTAGCAATGAGAAAAAGTTTTGCAATATCCAGTGGTCCCTTAACTTATGAACTTAATCCGTTCCAAATGCACATTCGTAGGTCGAAAAGTTCTTCCCATAGGAAAAAAATATTCAGAAAAATTCTAAGTCGAGGAAACCGCATTAAAAAAATTGTAAGTCGAGGAAACCGCATTAAAAACCGCCAACAGTTTCCGTTCGGATGTAGAAAAATTCGTAAGCATGCGGCCATTTGTCCCGCTCGTAAGTCGAAACCTACGGATGTCGAGTTATTCGTAAGTCGAGGGACCACTGTATACCAAAATATGGAGTTAAAGGGGTGGAAGTGTTAGATATGTTGCTGTGTGTGTGTGTAATTAAAACAGAAGGACAGTTCATGAGCAGAAAAAATGCACAAAGGGGACCTCCTCTTGGGCAGTGCCCCATAGGTGGAATTATCTGCCCTGTTCAAATTAGTGGTGACTAACCTGTGGCAGCTGGTGCCTATTTGAACTGGCAGGGCAGAAAGCCCAACAGTAGAAGGAACCAGAGGCAATGACAAGCAGAGCCAGCCCCATCTCCTCCTCCTTGCTGAATTATACAAGGGGCCGCACTGAGGCTACTTAGGAGGAAGAAGCTGACAGGCAGGGCTACCACCAGCACTGGAAGTAAGAAGGCAGTTAAGCAGGTAGGGGCTGGCTGGTGGAGAGAAGTCTGAGGTTGGCGTGCCAAGGCCTCATTTGCCCTAATGGACCAGCCTTCTTTCCTACGTCCCTACAGGGTGCTGGACTACGTCCCTACAGGATGCTGGTCAATGGTCAGGGATGATGGGATTCATAGTCCAACAACTACTAGAAGGCGACAACCTTCCCATTCTTGGTTCAGATACCCCTTCTTGCATGTGACCTGTTGATGGTGCTCTTTTCCAGCAAACCTTTGTTTTTAACAGCTGTTTAAAGTTATGATGTATTTAGTCCTGACTTTTTTTTTAAAAAAAGTTTTTACTATTGAAGCAGTGTTATTGTTATGCCTTTATCTGCATACACACAATGGGTTGTCTCCAGCTAAGTTCCACTCAGAGCAGACCCACTGAAAATAACAAGCCTACATTATTATTTCATAGGATTCCCAGACCTCCTAATGGCAACAAAACCACAACGTGGTTTGCTTGTTTAGTGGATCCCACCATTTCTGCCCTCCAAGGGCCTTAAGGTGATAATAATAATAATAATAATAATAATAATAATAATAATAATAATATTTATACCCCGCCCTTCCCAGTCAAGACCGGGCTCAGGGCGGCTAACAACAAGAATATCAAAACAAGCATAAAAGAAACAATTCAATTAAAATGCAGATAAATACAATGTTAAAATTAGGAATCTACAAGTGCAACCTCATTTAATTATCTGTAGGATAAAACCTTAGGGGAGGGTAACACCGGGGTCAAACTGAGTCAGTCCAAAGGCCAAGCGGAACAGCTCCGTCTTGCAGGCCCTACGAAAAGATGACAACTCCCGCTGGGCCCTAGTCTCCTGAGAGAGAGTGTTCCACCAGGTTGGGGCTAGTACTGAGAAGGCCCTGTCAGGAGATTCAGTTCCACCTTAAGACTTAGGCATGTTGCTGCTGATATATGTCACATGTCTAGGTATATCCTTTTATGGACTTCTACTTTCAGTTCTGTACTGGTTCTGTTCTGAGTTCTGTTCTGAGCTGTTTGATCTGATGGAAGAGAGAAAGCATCGTTCGCTCTCTCTTCATGCTGTAATATAGCTGTAAATAAACCACTTTAAAATGCCTCTCTGCTGCTGCCTTATCATCTCTGCTGAAACTGCGTGGGCATCTCTGCTGATTGCGTGCTCAGGTTGCTGAGACCCTGAGTCGTGTTCGTGTTCCATGGGAATCACCGGGACTGAGACGAAGAGGGAGCTGCCGGCTGGACCTCCCAATGGTGAAATCCCATCAGGCCCTGGTCCTGGTCGAGGCCAGTCTAACCACCTTGTGACTCGGGATCTCCAGTATGTTATTATTTGTGGACCTTAATGTCCTCTGCGGGGCATACCGGGAGAGGCGGTCCCGTAGGTACGAGGGTCCTAAGGCTTACATGGTTCTAACTCTGTGAGATAGACAGGTTATGGGCCAAAGGGCAGGGACAGTGATCCAAGGTCAGGCAACGTGAGCTTCATGGCCAGGTGGTGATCCGAACCCAGGTCCTAGTCCAAAACTCTGCACCTGCACCACACCACACTGGCTTTTATAAAAAGTCATGCATATTGATTTCAATGGGTTTACTATGAGTAGGACCGGTTGCAACCCAATGTTCTTTTATTTATATATATATGAATATTTGTCCATTAATGTACTTCCTTGTGCATTCTGGTGGACAAGCGACATGCAATTATTATTTTTAAAGCGAGTCAAGTCTCCGCTGTTGTGAAACACCAAAAACTTCTTTTCCTTCTCTCCCCTTGCTCCCCCCCCCTCGTTCTTCGCCCACACCACCCCGATCCACCTTTTTTCTTTCCTTAAGCCTCCTGGGTGGCGAGAGAGTGTCACCCTCCTGCCATCTTTTTAATATGAATGTGAAATTAAGCGAGTTGCCCTTTCCCCCGGTGGACAGAATCCTCTGTTATTAAAAAGTAAAGCACTTTAATAATGAAAAACTTTCCCCCCTCCCCTCTCACCCCCCTCCCGGTGTTTTAACTGTTTAAAATTAATGAGAAGGGCAGAACGGTTGTCAAAAGCGTTATTGAAAGCGGGCAGCGAGGACGGCATAAACCCCGAAAATCCCTCCAGAGTGTTAAATAAACAGCGCTTCAGCCCTCTCCAAATCCCTCTGATGGTTATTGTATACATTCTGTATCTGAGCTCAGAATAGATCTGAGCACCAGGGAAGGCAGGAAAGGTTCCCGAATTCCAATAAAGGCCTCAAATTAAAGACAGCCCGGCGCGAATTCCAGGAGAAAATTAAAGAGACCTCAAACTTAAGTGACAGGTGACTTGCTTCTATGCCACAACTGTCTGGGGATTTAGTGATAATATGGCAATATATTACAAAGGACTCCTCATTCTCTCTCTCTCTCCTTCCACACCATTCTTCTCCCTCCCTCCCCCCCCCCGAAAAAATCTTCCCACCTTTTAGGTTTCAGAATGAGGCATCTCTCCTTTTTCCAGAAAAAGAAGGGAGGAAGACTTGTTTATATATATCTATTTAAAAGAAACAATTTCATCAAGGGTATATACACACACACACAAACCCCTAAGTACAAGCAGGTAGAGAAGCAAGTTTGGGGGTCAGAGAGAGACAAACAAACAGGGGGAAAAAGAAAAAAGAAGGAAATAATGTGTGTGGGGAGAGACAACACATTAAAGAAGAAACCCACGCCACTAGCATCAATCCCCCACCAACACAGTTCCACCATTCTCTTTATACATCTTCTCATCCCCCCCCCCCCAGGGAGCGATTTTATTTTTAAAAACTGCACTCTAATGGGCATGTTTTGATTTCTGCCTTCCAGGGTGGCTGGTCTGGGGAAAGGAAGAAAAATCTAAAATTAAAAACTGACTCAGAGCTGAAAAGGGAAAATACGCAGGGCAGGGCAGACAGACAGTCAGACAGACAGACACACATTCTACCACCAGCCACCCTGGACATAGGGTAGAGTTGTAGCCAATGACCACACCTGTAAACCCCCCCCCCCAAAAAAACCCACCCATTTTTGCGGCATTTGCACTTGACCTCAAACTTCCAGGTGTGTATGCTTGACACATCATAGGTGCACACCTAAAGAAATACTGGCTAAAGCTGCACTTAACACTGCAGGAAAAATGACCACAAGCACCAAGTATTCACATTACGGTTTGAACCTCTACAATAGGGACCAGGAACCTGTAGTTTAGGGGAAGGCCACAGCTTTGTGGCAGAGCATTTGCTTTGCAAGTAGAATGTCCCAAGTTCAATCCCCAGCATCTATGAAACTCTGAAGGATTGCTGCCTAGACAAACATAGACAATACCAAACTAGATGTTCAGTTGGGTTCTGACTCAAGTATTTAAGGCAGCTTTAAATCAGCCTTTAATTCAGAAACATGAGGACTAGAAGCTTAGTTCGGGGAGCGCCATAGTTCAGTGGTAGAGCACCTACTTCGCATGCAGAAGGGGCCCAGGTACAATCCACAATGGCATTGCCAGATAGGGCTCGGAGAGACAGCCAGAAACCCCGCAGGCGCTGGCAGCCCATGTATCCAACACTGAACAAGATAGACCAAGGGTTTTACTCACTATTAGGCAGCTTTATACATCCTAAGGGGGAGAGAGGCCACAAAGCAATGGGAGAGCAACTGCTTTGCATACGGAAGGTCCTGGGTTCAACCCTCAGCAATCTCCAGGTAGGGCTGGGAGAGACTACCTGTCTGAAACCCTGGAGAGATGCTGCCAAAAAGATGGCAGTCAACACTGAATGGGATGGACCCATGGTCTGACTCAGTATAAAGGCAACTTCAGATGTTGTGGGGAGTCCTGGCCAGTGGTCCAGGATGGTGGGAGCTGTGGACCAACCTCAGTCTGGGAGGAGCCTCGGTTCCCACCCCCAATTTAAAACCATATGTTAGGGAAGCTGCAGTTCAGGAAGGGGAAACCAGTTACGGCCTGAGGGCCACATGCTAGTGGTGGGCCAGGCCAGATGCAAAAGTGGGGAGAGCAACCAAAGTAGAATTTACCTTTCTACAGCCGGCTAGTTTCTGCACACGCTCACCCATCTGTCCTTCATCTAGGTAGACTGAAGAGGCACTGTCAGGGAACTAGGTCATACCACAGGACACAGCCAGGCAAAAACATTTGATGCAGGTCCAGCAAGGAGTGCGGCTTGGCCCCTGGACCTGAGTCTCCCAACTCCTGCTGTAGCTGGACCCTGCATTCATATCCTGCTGTGATACGTAAGTTAGGATAGATGCCTGTTTAGATTTAGCCTCCCACTGGAAAGACTCCAGAGGACCATCTCTGATGGCATGGCAAGGGAATGTTTGGGATTCAGCTGTTTCTAGAGCACCTAATGCAACACAGGAGGGTTGGCAGAGGTCAAAATAAATACGTTCAATCTGATAAGGTGTGGTCCCTGTATATCAGCTAAGTAAACAGACATGGCATTAAATGTAAAACCTCCAGCCATTCATGCTTACATTCAATGATTCAGTTATTGGATTAAAAGTCCCTACTCAACTTTTCTTTTTAGATGCGACTGAAGTAAGCATGTAACCATGTACGGGTTTCGTTGGAACTGATTGATGCTATTTTATTAAAAAGCCCTCTACTCCTATGAACTTGTCTAATCCTCTTTTAAAGCTTTCCAAGTTGGTGGTCACCACTGCCTCCTGTGGGAGTGAGTTCCATAGTTTAACTATGTGCTGCATGAAGGATTTTATTTGCCCTGACTATAAAAGGGAGGCATCTTCCTTCCAGTTGGTGGTGGGCAGGAAGCAAGGTGCAAACTGCAATGCCTCTTGCTTTTTTTATTTATTTAAAAAAAGGGATACATTAAAAAATGAAGATTTTTGTTTTTTGCAACTTTTTGCCCTGCACCTTCCAAGCCTCTCTCTCTCTCACACACACACAGAGCGTGCCCCCTGCTCGGAGCCTCCCCCAGCCTGGCAGAAAAAGTGCAGGCAGATCAAATGTATTCTCTTTGTAGGCCGGTGAACATTCACACACCCAGACGCGGCCGCATATATATTTCATGTGCCTAAAGATAAAAAATACATTTTACAGGTGCTTTCGGCATCTTTTCCTCCATCAGCTCCTCAGAGAAGTCCACACACACACACACACAGACACACTCTCTCTCTCTAAAGGGGTCTTTATAATGGACATCAGTGAAGACTTCTGCAAGGAGAGAAAGCTATGATGAGGTTCATTTGGTAAAGCCTCATACACTGAAAAAACTGGAAGCACGCAAAGAAGTGGAAGAAGGCAGAACGCTCAGTTTCCAAGTTGATCAGCTCTAATCAGCACAAAGGGCAGGAAAACTTCTTCTCAGTGGCTAAAAAAGGTCCCTTTCTATGCTGACTGGGTGGCTCTAGGATACCAGGGACAGGGACCCTTCTGCAGAAATAATAACAAGTTTCTGATCTGCTGCAAGGTCAAGGTGAACTTTGGAAAACAGCTGTTCAAGGCAATCCCTAGTAGCTAACAATGGCCAACATGTATTGATGCTAGTCATTTGGGCCAAAAAGAAAAAAAAAAAGCCACTTTTCCAATGCTTTCCAAGCCTCATGGAGCTTCTGACTCACCATAGATCAGGCATCCCCAAATTGCGGCCCTCCAGATGTTTTGGCCTACAACTCCCATGATCCCTAGCTAACAGGACCAGTGGTCGGGGAAGATGGGAGTCCAAAACATCTGGAGGGCCGAAGTTTGGGAGTGCCTGCCATAGATAAACAAGCAAATAGTTTGCTTTACACCAGAGTTGGGGAACCCTTTTCAGCCTGGTTACAGGTAGGTAGCCGTGTTGGTCTGGATCGAAGTAAAATAAAAAAATTCCTTCAGTAGCACCTTAAAGACCAACTAAGTTTTTATTTTGGTATGAGCTTTCGTGTGCATGCACACTTCTTCAGACCTTTTCAGCCTAAGTGCTATATTCCATTCTAGGCAACCTTCTACGGTAGCAGCACCATGCCAGCAGTAGGCAGAGTGAGAAGCAAAAGTGGGTGCAGGAACAAATGCTAATTGACATTGACTCTCTCTCTCTCTCTCACACACACACACAATGTCCTCCATCCAGGCAAGCTAGAGGCATTACCAGAGTCCATGGGCACATTCCAGCCAGGCAGAAACACTTAAGGCAGGTGTGTAGACTTTTACTAATCTTTCCCACTATACCTTCCTCAAACACTACCATCCTCAGGTGATGAAATGTCAAATTTAGATCCCACTCTTCATCATTAATTGATTGCAGAGGACTTTTTCTGTGGAATCTCCTCACCACAGACGCGTGGCTGGCACTTTCCCATACAGCTTTCAGTGAATGCTGAAGATGCACCTCTTTGACACCTGATAGGCATGTGCTTTCAGGGCCCACCCTATTCCTGGGACTGCAATTCATTTTAGACTGTTTTAAATACTGAAAATTTTGAATTGCCGTAACCAGCCCTAGGATCTGCTGGTAAAGGACAGATAATAAGTTGAACAACAACAACAGCAGCAGCAGGAAGAACAGGAGGAGGAGAACCTCCAGGCTGTGAACCTGGTCCTTCAGAGGCACATCTCCCTCCAGAATAGGTCATTCACCTAATCCTCAAGCCCAGGTTTAAGTGAAGAGTATAAGAGCAGAGCTGGTGGACCCAATGTAAGGTCTATTCTCATCGAGCACCCCAGGAAGTAATGCCTCTTGTGACTAGGAGAAAGGACTGCAAACCTTTTAACTTTCTTCCCTAGAAAGGAAGGAAATATGGAAGGAGAGAGGGGTTCCCTCTTCATAAGAACTCACCTTATTTCCCCTCTGGCTCCCCTTGAAACGGTCATCTTTCATCAAGCTGGACAGGACAGATTCCATCTTCATCTCTGAAACACTGGAAGGCGAAAAACAGGGGATGGGAAGATCACTCATGTTTTGCTAGATTTTGGATTTTTAGTGCATATTTTTAATAATTATTAAATCATGTCTGGAAATGGCACTTTAGAAAATAAAATAAAATAGTGCTACATCCAGGGTAGCCCAAGGTGATGCCATTCAGGTTCTGCTGGGCTATAATGAAGGTGGGTAGCTTCATTTTTCAGCCTGAGGGCCACATTTCCCTTCTGGGAAACCTTCTGAGGGCCACATGCCAGTGGTGGGCGGGGCCATAACTAAGAAAGCAGCAAATATAAATATTACCTTTCTACGGTATGCTAGTTTCTATAGAAATACTCTCTTTCTCTATCTTCCATCCAGGTACTTCACACAAAATACCAGGTGCTTATTATATCTCTCTATCACAACATAAAAACACATTACATAATAGGGGGGGAAACCAATAGCTTCCCCTCATGCACACACCAGACACATTTAAGAAGTCATAGATTGTTTAATCAGCCAAAGGCTTGCGAGAAGAGTAATGTTTTTGCCTGGTGCTTAAGGTTGTTTAATGAAGGTGCCAGATGAGCTTCCCTGTGGAGAGACTTCCACAAATGGGGAGCCACCACAGAAAAGGCCTGTTCTCATGTTGTCACCCCCTGAGCCTCTCATGGGGGGGGCACAAGGGAGGGGCCTCAGGTGATGATCACAGGGTCTGGGCCAGTTCATATGGGGAGAGGCGGTCCTTGGGCTCAGAAATTAATTGGCAGCCATTACAGTCAGGTCAGGATTGGCATTATATGCTCAAACCATCTTGCCCTGCTATTCATGTGTTCACACATAAACACACACACACACACACACAAAATCCGAAATGCTCACGAGCCTGTAAGGCACACCAATATTGTCATCTCTCTATCGCAGATGGAAAGGACCAAGAGAGAGGTATAGGAAAAGTAGCTACAGTCCTTCCTCATAAATGAGGCTAAAATGTTTACCTATGGTTTCTGAATATTGCCCTTTTTGTGGGGTAGGAGGGATGGAATGTATTTAAAATACAGCTATTGTTGTAGAGCTGCTAGCGCTGAATCCCACAACTCCTGCTTTAAGTTCAGGCTAGCCACCAAGACATCCCCTCTCTTCCCTACCTCCTTCCAGCAATCCTTCTGAGGACAGACCCCTCCCTGCATCCATTTTACAGAGGGTAAGAACCACCACGGATGGCAGCTTGGTTGGTTTGCTGCTCATCAATGACAGCAGGCACACCTGCAGGCTTAACAAAATTACACAGATTCATAATAATTCCTTTTTAATATTATGAGAGGCAAATGACGTGTGAAAAACAAAATTGTGCACAATTCCGTCTAGTCAATAATCATTTTAAAATTATTATTATTTTATTCATTTCATATCTCACCCTTCCTCCCTAAAGAGCCCAGAGCAGCATCCATAAAACCCTCACCCAGTGCCCTGGGTATCAACTCCGTGCAAATGGGTTTTGTAGTTGTTAACTGAACCTCGGATTATCTTCCGTTAACCTTTCCCTTAAGACCACGATAGCATTTTGTACAATCCTGCCTCTTCCCCACTCCCTGATTTCTCATATAAACACACACACACACCTTTAAAATTTAGCTTCCTTTTGCATCCACATGGAATGAAACTGACGTTTCAAAGGAGAAATAGACAAGGAAAGTGGAGGGGAAGTCAGCTCTAAAGTGTAATTTTTCTTTTGCTGTGTGTGTGTGTGTGTGTTTTGCTTATGTCTCTCTTGGTTCCTCCGATTGAGACTTGCGGTTGTTTGGGGGTTGCGGGGGAGACAGGTTGAAAAGGATTGCATTGTTGTAAGAACAGCACAGGGGCTTCCTCGCCGACAGCTCATCAGACGGTTGCTTTATTTCCTAACAGCTGCCTAACGAAGTTTATAAAAGAAAGCGGATCCCCGTGAAGGCATGAAGCCACACACACACACACACCAGCTTCAGCCCCCTTTTCTGTGACGTGCTCCCTGCTGAGTGAACGAAGTTCGCTTATATGCAAGGTTGCAAGCTGGCAGCATGCCAAGCGCGAGGAGAGAAATGGCAGGGGTAGCGGGAGTAATTTTGGAGGAAGGGGGGTGTTATCTTGATATCTCCAGGAAATCACTGTCAAGTGGGGAGGGGGGGGGGAGAAGCTTTGACGTTTTCATTCACAAATGTGTCAGAGCAGTGGGGGAAACACCACTTCTTTAAAAAGAAAAAGAAAAAGAAAAAATGCTCTGCCATTCATATCTTAATTTTATGACTTAATATAATCAAGACTAACAAAAGGGGGTTATTGAGATCTAGCGCAGAGGTGAGGAATGATGGAAGCCAGATCTGGACCATTTTTCCTCAGAGGGTATTCCTGCCAGGTTCGCTGGGCCTTACTTCCCCAGGTTAGCCTAACCTATGCCATGAATCACAAAGTTGTTGGTTTTGTCTCTTGCCTCTGCTATGAACTCCCAAGAATGTAAGGCGGGCCCTGCGAGATCAAACCCAATTGTCTGTTCAGTTCAACATTGCCTTTCCACAATGCCAATCAGATGCCTCTGGGAAGCCCACAAGCAAGGGCGTTAAGATAGGCACCCCCAAACTGCGGCCCTCCGGATGTTTTGGCCTACAACTCCCATGATCCCTAGCTAAGAGGAACAGTGGTCAGGGATGATGGGAATTGTAGTCCAAAACATCTGGAGGGCCGAAGTTTGGGGATGCCTGGCGTAAGATTATCAGCCCTTTTCTCACTCCTGATTCCCAGGAACTGCTGCTGCAGATACTGAGCTAAATGAACCAAGGTGTAATGCAACTTCCCATGTTCCTATTTAATGCAGCCCTTTATAAGGACTGGAATCCTATGTTATTGTGTGGGGAAGGGCAGCACCTCAGTGGTAGAGCACCCGCTTTTGCATGCAGAAGGTCCCAAGTTCAATCCCCAACATCTCCAGGTAGGAGAAATACTCCTTGTCTGAACTCCTAAAGAGCTGCTGTCAGCTAGCGTAGACAAAAGTGAGCCAGAGGTAGGAGCTAGGGTCTGACTCAGTATAGCAGTTTCCTATCTTAACATTTCATCCTGCAGGAACATTCTGTTGCTAGGAGCCAGTCTTGAACAAGATAAAGTGGGGTGGGGGTTCCAGTGTGAAACTGAATTACAGCTTATCAAGAAGTTCAGTTCCATCACCTGTGGCCTGAATCTGTTTATAAACTCTGCTATAGGTATTCATTGGTTTACCAATGCCTGTATGTAAGCGACAATGCTGCTTTCCGAGCAATGACTGTATATCATTTTATCAAAAATGTACAAGAAAGAAAGAAAGAAAGGAAAGAAAGAAAGAAAGAAAGAAAGAAAGAAAGAAAGAAAGAAAGAAAGAAAGAAAGAAAGAAAGAACTTATTCATGAAGCTCATAGTTAAAACTATGGAATTACTCCTGCAGGAGGGAATGGTGGCCACCAACTTAAAAAGGTAAAGGGACCCTTGACCATTAGGTCCAGTCGCGGACGACTCTGGGGTTGCGGTGCTCATCTCGTGTTATTGGCCGAGGGAGCCAGCGTACAGCTTCCAGGTCATGTGGCCAGCATGACAAAGCTGCTTCTGGCGAACCAGAGCAGTGCACGGAAACGCCGTTTACCTTCCCACTGTAGCGGTCCCTACGGTATTTATCTACATGCACTTTGACATGCTTTCAAACTGCTAGGTGGGCAAGAGCTGGGACCAAGCAACAGGAGCTCACCCCGTCGTGGGGATTCGAACCGCTGACCTTCTGATCAGCAAGCCCTGGGCTCAGTGGTTTAACCCACAGCGCCACCCGCGTCCCTGGCCACCAACTTGGATGGCTTTAAAAAAAGCATTGGGCAAATTCATAGAGGAGAAGGCTATTGATGGCTACTAACCAAGACAGCTATGCTTTGCCTCCACAGCTGGAGGCAGCAATGCTTCTGAGTATCAGTTGCTGGAAACCACGTGGAGAGAAAGTGTTCTGCTATTCAGGTCCTGCTTTCTGGTTTCCCACAGGCATCTTGTTAGCCCCTGTGAGAACAGGATGCTGGAATAGATGGGTCATTGGCCTGATCCAGCAGAGCTCATTCTATGTACATTTAAGCTTTATCACAGTCTGTGGGTTGCATTACGCAGAGCAAACTCATTGAAGTTAGTCACGTCCATCAATTTCAATGGGCCTACGCTGAGCAGAACGAGCACTTACGAGAGTCCTGTGTTTCTTATGTTTTATATAATATATCCATCTGATCACACTGCTAACATCTTCTCTCCCTCCACCCATGTGTATATATGTACCTGTCAATAGTATTTCATGCATCTGATGAAGTGGGCTCTGGTCCACAAAAGTGGCACCTAAATTTGCTTTTTTCCTCTTCCCTTTCCATCACCTTTTCCTTTTGTGTTGCATCTTTTTGATTTTAAATCTTTGCGTGGGAATGGTCATGTTTTAGTTGATTATCTGTAAATCGTGCTGGGACTCTTTTCACCTGAAGAGCAGGACACAAATGCTCTAAATAAATAAAAAGACTAACAAATTTATTACAGCATAAGCTTTCATGGACTTAGAGACCACCTTGTCAGACACATAAAGCAATTTGTTCGCGTTAGTTAGCTCAGAGCAAATTGCTATCTGCCATGAATGTGCCCAAATCGTATTATTACTGTTGTCAGTTACATCAGTTCATTAAGCTTCATTAGTTTAAAAAGAGACAAGAGGCAGCCGACCAACCTTTCAGAAGGTGGCGGAACAGCTTTGCTTTCAAAGCACAATAGTTTATGCGCCAGACCAGCACATGGCCATTCTTCTGCCTCGTTTCCCACACTGAAATTGTCAGGATAAATTTCCACCAGGCTCCATTTATGAACGGAAAGGGCAATTAGATTTGATGCCACGTGTTGCCCTGGGCTTGGAACTGTCTATCCGGATCTGATCTGTAATCCATTAAGCCCATAGCCTGCTATCAGTCCCTTCTTACTTACACACAGGGATAATCCAGTTCCACATAGATTATCACACAGCAAGAAGCACCTACCTGTCCTAATTAGGCTCATAGATTCTGAAAGGAGGACTTTATAAATGCTCCACTAACCCAAGGTCCTGTCCCACAACAAAGGGGTCCTGACTCCTGTCCCCTTAAAATTTCCCCCCAGTCCTCCTGGGATATACTGGGAGTCTTTTCTAACTGGGGTGGGGAATTTTTTTTACAGCTCAAGGGCACATTCAATTCTCGGCAACTTCTCAGATGCCTCATGCCCATGACAAACAGGGCTAGAGGCAAAAGTGGGAGGAACAACAAATGCAAAAATTCACCTTTGTACAATAGGCTAGCTTACACACTCTCGCACACCCCTCTCTATTACTATTGCTGCCATTGATAGTAATGAAATCCCGGCATGATCTATAGAAATTGTGGAACACTTTAGAGCTACTGAACCAACTAATCAATCAATACAGCAAATTGATTATCCTAGGCCAGTTTATCGAGCCAAACAGCACCATCTATGAAGAAGAGTGAAGTAGCAGCAGGCTTGGTGAGATCTCAAGACTTGCAGGAGTACAATAAATATTTAAAAAGAACCCCCGGCTCCCAACACCACCTCCAAACACACACAGGGGGCATGGAATGGTGGTGACTGACTCCTGGTGGGAAATGATGGGGAACTGAGACGGGGTGGGGAGATGGAATGGATTATGGTGGTAGAGGACATGGCTGACTGGCTGGCACTCTGAACAGGAAAACACTCCACTGCAACTTTTCGTTGCAGGTTCCACTTATATGGGAAAAAAGTTACCGCATCAGTAAAGACGGGGCCTCACATCAACAGAAAAGCTTTACACATACAAATCCAGAAGGCATAACTCAACAAGTCTTCTTCTCTATCACATGTTGTAACTACTGAGCACTCTTTTCACTTTTTACTCAATTATGAGGCCACCTCCTATTCTGTTTCTCTTCCTATTCTGCAGCCTCTCATACCTCAATTTTCATCTTTGTCCCCATTTGCATGCCTCCCCTGTTGTCCTTTTCTGCATCCCCTCCTTTGCACTCCCCTGTTTTCATCTGCACCTTCCCCCCTCCTCTTGCCTCCTTTTACCCCTTGCAAACAGACCATCACTATTTCCACACCACCTCCTCCCTATTCTCCTACTTCTGCAGATATACCGTATGTTTCTACATGTTTAAGATGAATAGCTATTAAAAGCAAGCTCGTTCAGTTAAAGAAGGCTAAGTGATGAATGCTGTACATACACGAGTGTTTGCTTGTTAATAAAATACTTGCTGTAAATTACTACATTCTATTTGGAACTTGATCTTGAAGGCAACATTTGCTACCAGGAGTGAAGTGATATTTTAGCGCTACTTTATCACTCACCCATGCGGCAGCTGAGGAAAGGAAGAGGGGGAGCCTTAAGTAAAGCAGGGATGGAAGGACAATGAGAAGGAAAAAGTTGCAGTATAAAACAACAGCAGAGGTTTGAGTAAGGCATGGATAGAGGAGGAATAAAGTGGTGGTCTTAAGCAAGATTTCAGTATAGCTAGAAGGGAACTGAGAACATCTTTGTTGTGTAAGCTTTTTCGTGCTGGCTTCTGTGTTGTACCCATCTCCACTATATCTCCTTGTTAAAACACGAAAATAAAAATCAGTATTTCTTTCTCCCCAGTCTATTCAAACCTCTCCTGTTGTTTTAAACCTTCTCACTTCCATGCAATGGTCTCTATGAATGGGCTATTAATAACAATAAAAATAACAATAAGTACTGTAATCAGTTGTGTCCAACTAAGTTCTACTCTGCATTGCCCCACTGAAATTAATGGACCCACAATAGTCATGTCCACCAATTTCAGTGGGTCTACTGTGAGTAGGACAAGCACTGGTTTCATCATCATCATCATCATCATCATTTCTCCCGTATCGGTCTCTACAGCCACAGCAGGCGCTGCAACCTTCCAATAGCTCGCCTGTACCCCCAAAGGCACACTCCTCCATTGTCTCCTGAGACACAAGGATGCCAACCAACTGAGAATTCCATTAAATCATTTTTGTAATGAATTTATTTTCTTTTAAAAAATCTCTTTAAGAATCATACTTCAGCTGTCATTAAAAACATCCTGCTAAAAAGAAGGTAGCAACTACCATCCATTTGTAATGAGACACAGCAGAGCAGATACCTTATTATTGGTTTAGCTAGGAAGTTTGGTTGGAGAGGAGCGGAGTGTTGGGGGGGATGGAGGGGAGTTTGTGACTCACTTAATCTTGCAAGAAGCCAAGAAGTTGACATATTCCGCCTCTGAAGGTGCAAGGATGAGCAGGCTGTTCCCGTGACTGCCAATCCGAGCTGTCCTCCCAACACGGTGGACATATTCGGCAAGCGAAGCTGGAGGATTATACTTTAAAAAAAGAAAAGGAAAAGAAAAAATAATGTGTGAGAGAGAGAGGAAGTTTGGAGTGGAGGGGAAGAGAAGGAATTAGCAGATTGCATGGGTGGTTAATTATCAGAGAGAATGCTGTGTCGGAGGTCATTTAGAAAAATAAATCCCAGGTCACATCAGCTTCCTTTTCCAAGGAAAGAAATGGCTTATCAGAACCCATCATCCTCATATTCCCGCAAACATCATTCACAGCTACAGTGATAACAAGGGGTTTTTTTTGACATATGAATATGACACATTGGCCAAGCTGTCTTCTCACCAATTTTTTTAAAAAAACAAAATTTGTTTCTATGCGGGTGGGGTGGGGGCATCAGTGACCTATTTGCTTCCTTCCTTAATATGCATCAGCTGCTCGCCATAGGCGCGAGACAAATAAACCCAGAGAGGGCACCTGAGTTGGTTCCCCTTAAAATTATATTGGCTTAAGTATACAGTAATTGGCTTGCTTAAAGCTTTCCGAGACCTGCTACTCAGCGGAGAGATGCATTTACATAGGCTTAGCTTTACAGTGGCATGGCATTTGATGGCTGATTCACACATTACATTGCTACCGTATATGTACCGGTACACTGAGTACACGCCTCAAAATGTTAAAAAATGACAAACAGAGGGGAAAGCTGCATTCCATACACTTGCAGGACTGCTTCACACATGCAAGGTCAATTCCTTAGGATGGACTACAACACGGGGCAATCACTCATACAGTATGTGCGAATTGGGTTTCGCAGACCGACTGATCGGGTTTCCTGCCCCCCCCAAATAATTTCAAAACACGCATCTTCTTTTTTTGTAACAGGTTCCAGTTTATGCTTTCAATTAGCAAGCAAAGGAATGAAGGGCAGGGAACTCAAATGACACCTGAAGGTGAGTGTCGTATTGTAGCGGCACCATATTTATTCATTTTATTTCTGAACTGCCTTCTTTGTGGGGGGGAAACTGTATGTAGCCGAGTGCCAGAGAATCTGCTCTGCACACAGAAACTTCCAGGTTCAATCCCCGAATTCTCCTGGCAGGGCTGGGAGATATCCCAGTCTGAGGGGAGAGGAGATAGCCATCTTCAAATATCTATCATGGAAAATGGGCGGCTTGTTTTCTCCTGCTCTGGAGGCTAGAACCCCAATATATAGATTCAAGTTTCACAAAAGGACATTCTGACTAAACACCAGGAAGAACTTGCTGACAGTAAAAGCTGTTCAACATTGGAATGGACTCCCTTGGAAGGTGGTGAACTCTCCTTCACTCGAGGTTTTCAAGCAGAGGTTGGACAGCCACCTGCCATGGATGCTTTAGCTGAGATTCCTGCATTGGAATCTAGACGACCTGCAGGTTCCCTTCCAACTCAATGATTCTATGATTTTATGATTGCATGAAAACCTGGAGAGCTGCTGCCGGTCAGTATAGGCAATACTGCACTAGATAGATCAAGGGTCTCACTCCATATAAGGCAGCTTCCTATGTTTCCTGGAAAGTACCGCATAGACTCAGTAGCAGAGAATCTGCTTTGCATGCAGAAGGTCCCAGGTTCAATCCCCCAACGGCATCTCCAGCTAGCGCTGGGAGAGACCCATTGCTTGAAACTCTGAAGTGTTGCTGCCAGTCAGTGTAAACAATACTTAGCTAAACCAAGGGCCTGAGTTAGAATAAGGCAGGTTCCCATGTTCCTATCTAGTATGAGTTTACTCTGCTGTTTGCTTATTCCCTCATCAGAAACCTAAAGACCGATCAGCGACAGCCCTGTTCCATCATTTCCCCCTGTGCCCTCTGGCATGCCTTCGACAGGCTGCAGGGCCACCCGAGACACACAGAGAGTAATCTAATTGTTTCCCACAGGTCTCTCCTTGGGCTTATCCGGATGACCGAGCCAAGCCTTCTGGACAAGCAGCAACTTCCCCAGGGTCTCCAACACACTGTCATCTAATATGGTGTGTGTGTGTGTGTGTCAACCTGCAAGCTAACCCTGCACCTGAAAAGAGGCATGAACATTCAGGAAGGAGGCAGCATTTTATTTATTTATTAAATTTCTAAACCACCCTTGATCTGATGGCAGAAAAGTACTGCTCTCTTATTTACAGGCCAGTGGGACACCTGCTGTTAGGACTGGCGAAAAAGCATTTATGTTTAGAGGGGTATGTTGGTGAGATGTGAATGCTCATACATGGGGGGCAAGTGTGTGCTTGTATGCCAGAGGTAGGGAAGCTGAATGCAGCTTCCTAGGCCTCTCTGCCTGGCCCTTGGACACTCCTCAGACCACACCCCTCACTTGCCCTGATTTGAACAGTTTTGCCTGGCTGGGATATGTCCTTGCTCTGATGCGTAGCATAGGAAACTGCCTTAAACTGAGTCAGAGTATTCGGTCCACCTAGCTGGTGACTGACAGCACCTCTACGGGATTTCAGGATTTCATTGCCCCCCCCCAGTACGCTGCCTTGGGAAGGGGGTGTAGCTTGCGACGAGCCCTCTCGACGACATTGCCAATAGATTATGAGACGAAAGGGTACAGTAGTAAAGCAATCGCCCCTCAATTCCTTACGCCTTAAAATAAACCCCTCAATTCTGGGCTTCTCAGTAAAGAGAGTCTAATTCCAGCTTTCACGGCCTGATCTCACAAACACTCAGGGCTATTTGAATGAACAACCCCTTGCCTACAGAACAGGGACTCCCTCAACTCAGACCCCCAACTGTATCAGTCTGCCATATCACCCTGGCAAACTTGTGGCACTCTAGGTTTTCACCATACTGCCCTTCCTGTGTGTCTCTAGGACACAAACTATCCCCTTTTCCTTAGGTTAAGTTTTGCCCTCTTCAGAGTCTCCACCTCAGTGAGTTTTAATACGCTGCTGGAATAACCAAGACGATACTCTTTGGCACAAAAAGAAGATGAATTTTATTTTCTTGAGAACATAGGTTTTTCTTTTCTTAATGATGCATAAGTTTACAAGCTTAGTTACAGTTAATACATTAACTCTGTCAGACTTTAACTTCAAGTTATCCTAAGCCTAATCTAAACCACCACTATCCTGGCCCCTTCTTCTTCCCTCTTCGTCCCCACACTCCCCCTCTTCCAACTGCCAAAACGGTTATTCCCTCCTTTTTAAACTGGGTACCATCCCACCTCCTAAAGATGTCAGTTAAACTGGAGGTGGATTAACTCTTTCTAATCCAGGGTGTAATAAATCTTCCATCCTGGGGCTAATCCGTTACATAGCTCAATCACAGAGCACTTGGTTTGCATGCAGAAGGTCCTAGGCTCAATTTTTCCAGTCTCTCCTGTTAAGAACCATTCTGCACAGCAAATGACCTTTGGGAAAGAATTATGCCAGAGGCTGAGTCTGGTTTTTAGATCTTGAGAGGTCTAGCTAAAAACCTAAGTAGAATCAACAAGCTGGATGCCTGCCCCCTCCTGATGCACAACCTACAGCATTCCAGAGCTCTGCACCAGGTTTCTGTGAGGTTGAGGATTGATCCCTCTACCCATCAATCACATAACACACACATGCACAGGAAATAAAGGAAAGAAAAACTTACCTGTACAATCCAGGTAACCTGTGGCAGGTCTAATCCACGAGCAGCAACGTCCTTTGAAAAGGAACAAGGTATGATGAGCTCAGTTTTTAGACTTACGTTCACTACATTTATTATGGTTTATCCTGTTATTCATCCAAGGTGTTCAGGAGCAGATTACAATCAATCAACTGTGGAGATGTTACACTAAACTGGGGTTTGGCACTCTATGGGAAATTGGGGCGGGGTGTAGAGAAAGGGGAGAACCTTAACCTCCAAAAAGCTATTGCAACAAAGAAGGAAACAATTCTAAACTCAAATAAGAACATCCCCTATAGACCCACAAAATGAAAGAGCCAAACAAAAATGCTAGCAAGGGCCCGTGAACAACAATTCCCAGCAAGTTGGATAATTAAATCAAATAAATATATGCATGATCATATGTTCATAAGTTGTTTTATATAAAAAGATATTTCAACCCAAAGCACTATGAATGCATATCCACAGCCCTTTAAATAACATACTGTATTTCAGGAAAAATACGAAAAAATGCAATATTAAGAATGAGTCCTATGCTCATTAACTCCCTTCTCCACCTAGTTTCTTGATTTCAACAAATGATACACTACATCTGAACCAGCAGCTATGGCTTGCATTTTGTTTCTGAACACTAACTTAAAGCAGATTTTGCAAGGCAAAGTGCAAACCATTGTTTACTAAGAATTAACTCTCTTGAAGCCAAGCAGGAAAGGGGAAGTGTGTGCAAACAAAGGACTTGTTCCCAGAGTAACAAAATTTTACACCTGAACTAAGCCAGAGGTGTGAGTCCTAACCTGTATCTGTCCCTTTGATCTCTGTGCTGAAGCCCAAGTAGTATGAGTTACATTGCACCCTCTTCCACTTTCTCTTGGACCTCTAGCTGCGAAGTCTACTTGGATATACCTTCTTGAGGAGCAAACTGGCTCATTTGTTTCTCCTAGTTAGTTAGCTAGCACCAGAGAACTTCCTATCAAAAAATGGACTTCCCTTGATAAACAGAAGCTTTCTTATTTCATACTGAGTCTCAGCCCGAACACTGTCTGTTTAAAGGTTTGCTCCAGCCATATGCCAACAAAACTTGGGATCTTAACAGCTGCAGAATCTGGGGCTGATGCATTCCTCAGCATGGAAACCTATACTGGCGGGTGAAAAACCCCTAACGCCAAATAAGAACACAAGAAAAGTCCTGCTGGATCAAGCCAATGTCCCATCTAGACCAGCCTCATGTTCTCACATGGCCAACCAGATGCTTCTAGCAAACCCGCAAGCAGGATCCAACCACAAAAGCCCTCTCCAACTGGAACTGCAATTAGCGATCACAAGTGTTGGAATAGGATTTTCAAATTTTGTTTTTATATATAAAAAAGCGCGACTATAAAACAACACTTTCCATCCAGGTCCAACCCAACCCTAGTTGAGCTTTCCTTTCGTAGCGCCAAAATAAAAGGGGGGGGGGTTAAGGGATTTAAATTGGATTTGACCGATCGCTTCAGCTTATTAGATGCCATTATGCCAAGATATTGGATTTAGTTTTAAGGAGCTGCCAAGTTAAGAAGGGGGATTTATTACACCCAGCCGCGACCGGCGTCGAGTCGCCGCCTGTTCCCAGTCCACTTGATGAAGCAGATACACTGCCAAAAGAGGTTATTAGTTTAAGCAGATCAAGGCACAACACCATGCAAAGCCGTAATGAGTATGCAAATATATCATCTCTGGTTACAGCTCTTCGCCAGCATGGTTTTCGCTCTCTTCTCCTGCAATTAAAACCAGCTGCCTCCCAACACAAATCGCACTTTCATTCACTCACACTCCTCACGCACAGTCATTCTGATTCTGCAGGTGCACTAGAGTCACATCTGCACCACACATTTAAAGCACTATGATACCACTTTAAACAGCCATGACCTTCCCCAAAGAAGCCTGGGATCTGTTTGCTGTTAAGGGTCCTGGGAGTTGTTATGAAAACCCCCTTCCCCCTTCCAGAGAGAAGTTTAACAATCAATTCCTCTTCTCGGGGCTCTCGGGCAATAGTAGCTCCAGAAGGGTATCTCTTTAAATTCTCAGCACCCGTAACAAACTAGAGTTTCCATCATGCTTTAAGGGTGCTGAGAGGTTTCCAGAGAGTCATATTTCCCTCCTGGTGCTACAGTTCCCAGAGTCCCCTAGGAAAAGGGACTGATTGCTAACACATGCTGGGAATTTGGAAGGGGAATTGGTGAGTGTTCTCTAACAACTCTCAGTACGTTTAACAAGTGACAGTTCCCCCAAAGGGAGGGCTTGACTGTTTCAAGTGGTATGATGTTGCTTTAAGTGTATAGCGTAGATAGGGCCAGATTCTCTGCGAACGGCAACAGCACTCCTATAAAATGTTATGAGACTTTAACTTAATGGTGTGTTTGTGTGTGTGTGTGTGTGTGTAATATCGCACACCAACCGAATAATCTCATTTGGCTAAAGTTCCCAGGAGAAGAGAAGGCGGATGGACACTGTTGGCGAGAAGTTGGGTTAAATGAGCATTCCAAGTAATCGAGATCTCTTGTCTTACCACCCTTCAAAACAGGCACAAAACCACCAAGGAGGACGAAGCCTGAGTGAGGCCTTGAAATGAAAACTGAAACAGGCCATGAGGGCCCCATTCCCTCAACCAGGCAAAGGCAAAAAGGGATCAGGACTCTGGTATTGATGCTAGTCTAGCCAACCCAGAGGATACATTCTGCCAGCCTGGGGCAGAAGGTGCTGCTCAATTAACCTTCTCCCCTAACCCACCAATCAGGGCACTGATAGTGGGCCTGACCAATCTAGATGTTTCAAACAGCTAGCCAATGGTAGGAGCTGGAGTTGTAGGCTGCTATTCCCTTCTGGGCCCTTCTGAGGCCCCAGGGCACACAGTCCATGGCAGGGGTCGGCAAGGTTTACTGCCCATGGGCCAGATCACTCCCATGGAGATTGTCCGCAGGCCGGACTGGCGCAGCGAGATGCCGGAAATTGTGTCTGCGCATGTCCGCGGCCCCGGAAATCGCTTCTGCGCATGCCCAGACGCTGAAAATTGCACCTGTGCAGAAGCGATTTTCGGCGCCTGGACCTGCATAGACGTGCTTTCTGGTATCTGCGCGTGCGCAGATGCGATTTCTGGTGCCGCTCGGCGAGTCCCTGCACCGCGCCGATTTAGCGCAGCGCGTGGGGGACTCACCGAGTGGCCGGATCGGGGGCTGGTAAAATGGTCTTTGTGAGCCACATCTGGCCCATGGGCCGCACGTTGCTGACCCCTGGTCCATGGCATGAGTTTACTGACTGAACCTTCTTCCTCTCTCTCCAGCATTACACTCACTGCTGAGACTGCCCCCCCACCCACTTGAACTTTTGTTTTAGAGGATATAGCTTCCAGGACCACTGAGCGTGCCATTTTGGCAAGGAATGAAGATTGTGTCTCATTTTAGAAGCCAGTTCCTAAATGGGTGGCGTGTGAGACAACAGGGTCTAGCTGCTGCAATGCTCATTCAAGATTCCTTGTCTTGTTGCACCAAACCAGGGACAGGAACCCAAGGGCCACTTTCTCAATTGTTCAGGGGCCTTGTGCCAGTGGTGGGCAGACAAGGAGTACAAAAAATTGCCTTTGTACAGCCAGCTAATTTCTAAACACACTTCTCTTTATTATGCTCCATCCAGAAAATCAAAGGTATTATTAGAGTTCAAAGACACATCTCTGCCAAGCGAAAAACACTGGAGAAGCATTTGAAGCAAGGTTGCTGAGAGGGCGTGGTCTGGAGGAAAAGAGGGTGTGGCCTGGGGAAATAGGGTGGGGCTTGTGAAGGGGTGCGACCTGGGGAGACTCAAGGATCAGACCTGTAGGCTGGAGTTTTCGCACAGGAAGTAAAATAAAAATCAGTGAGCCTGGTGTCTTAAGAGGCAACAAAATGTGTTATCAGCAACCTTGGGATAAAAAAGGTCCCTTGTGAGCAAAGGCTGGGGTCTACATGCAGTGACTGGGACTATGTGCACGTAAAGCCCCCCTTAGGTGGAGAAACGAACAGCAGCCCCCATGTCTTACCAGTAGTATGAAGCCTCTAGATTGGCCTGGCCTGGTATAAATACCATGAATGGGCAAGAAAGTTAGTTTTCTGTCTTTGCTGCACTTCCATCTCCACCTCTGGAGCTGAGGCAGGGGTGTTTTAAAACTCTTTCCAAATTTGGATCCTGTGTACAATCCCAATGCTCAGGACCCACCAAAATCCCCAAGATTTAGGGACAGAAGAGAGAGAGAGAAATCTGATGAAGTCGTTCCTGAAAGGCCTTGAAGGCCTTAGTCTTGACAATTGGCAGCCTCCGCAAGGCCTAGAAGGTGCAGATGGAAGGCAGCTCGTTCAGGTGCCAGGCTGTCAGTTGGATTAAAATGACTCATTTATTTACCAAAAAGAGGCACACACAAAGCGCTTTAGCTAAAACAGGGGGAAGCGAGAAAAGAGAGGCAGAGTCGGGGGGTGGGGAGAGAGAGGGCCAAGCGGAAGGTAGGAGCTCTCATGCCTTCCCAGCCTGCCAAGAGTCATTACAGCTGAGTGTCGAAAGCCATCAGCGGGGAAGGGACCCCCGTCGGCCAAGTGACAGATTGGGCTGCACGATTGGAGGAGGAAGGAGAGGGGGAGAGCGCAGAAAGCTGTCAGAGGGCGAAAGCGTTTGGCCGCGCCCGCCAGAAAACTGGCAGGATGAGTTAGCGTGATGGAGTTAACAGGCAAACAAATCTCCAAAATGATCTTCCTCTCACTGAACTTGCTTCCCCCCCCCACTAAAAAAGCAGGAGCACCTCCCTGAGAAAGGCAAGCAAAGAACTTCAGTGAAGGAGAAAGCACAGACGTTTTGCAAGAGAAGCCCTGGTCTGTTTTTCAAATGTTAATTGGGTGTGTTTAGGCAAAAAATTACAATTACTGCATAGGAACAGCATAGGAACCTCTGGTGGGCCATCTAACTAAGTATTGTCTACATCAAAGGTTACCAACCTTGAATGTTTCCAGGGCTGCCTCTGGCCAGATGCCCCAGACCAATTTTTCATTATTATTTTTACAAAAAGCAAGCCTCTAGCTCTTCTAGAAAGAAAGTTATGCGGCAAAATGTGCAGGCACACACTAAGCGATTTCTTTGTGGCTACCTCATATATTTTTCCTCATATTGAGGAATGCTCCTTGTTATTAGACAGCAACAGTGTGTGTGTGTGTGTGTGTGTGTGAGAGAGAGAGAGAGAGAGAGAGAGAGAGAGGGAGCGGGAGAGAGAGAGGGAGAGATATGTCCATATTCAGGACCAACAAGGCATTGCTGACTTCCCATGGTAAGCATAGTTATTTGGCATAGTTCTCTCTTTAATTCTGTGTTATACTGTGCTCTACAGAAGTCATTTTTGTGTCATGACACGCCCAATCCACGGCAGCCATTTTTTAACTTGCACCCCGAACACTCTCAAAATTTGAAAAATGCCCACTAGTCAAAGAAAGGTTGGCTTCTACTATTAATTCCATAGTTTTGGAGGGGTGTGACTGCCATTATTGTTTTTGTGCCATAGAAACTGGCGCAGGGAAATAAACAGGAGATCCAGGGGAAACATACTGGTTAGCACGGCAAACGGCAAACACAAGGTCATGGGACTCATGCACTCTAGAGAAACAAGAGAAGATAATTTTGGGACCTGAAGGCAGAAAATCCAAACAGCTTTCCTCACTACT
Source organism: Zootoca vivipara (assembly GCF_965207765.1). Taxonomy (NCBI): domain Eukaryota; kingdom Metazoa; phylum Chordata; class Lepidosauria; order Squamata; family Lacertidae; genus Zootoca; species Zootoca vivipara. The sequence continues at coordinate 35,862,742 of NC_142585.1, forward strand.
CAGATAGTAGGAATTAAAAAAACAAACAAACAAAAACCACGCAAAGTGTCTTTCATTGGAGGTAGACTGCTGTAGCTGCACCAAACGGTCCCAAACGGTACGGCTGGCCAATCCTGCTTATTCGGATCAAGGGAGGCCAGGTTAATCCAGCATTCCGTTCTCACAGTGGCCAACCAGATGTCCCAATGGAAAGCCCACAAACAGGACCTCAACCATGGCAACTGGAAATCCTTAAGGACTAGCCACATTACAGCTCTGGCAATTGGAAATATAGCTGCTACACCCAAGGACAGTCTGCTGCTAAATATGGATGCTGAGGACAGACAAGAGGAGAAGGCTGCACTCTTCCTGCTTGGTTAGCGAGGAACTAAAGGCACTGGAAATTATCAGCAGTGGAAGGGAATTAGCTGCTGGACCTTTGGGCCTGATCCAGCAGGACTCTTTGATGCCCACCTTGCTCCTGTTCCCAAAACGTGCAACCACTTTCCAATTAAAATAAAAATAAAAATCATCAAGCAAAGCCACGTTATGGCAACCCAGAGCGTCAGAGGTGGCCAGAACTTTTCAGCTCCAACGGCTCCTGATAGCTGTTAATTTACACATTTATGGTAGGCAGCCATCACTGAGACACACAGATTTCCCAGGCTTAACAGCTGCCATGGTTAAGTGAGCAAATTGTGTAGTGATGCAGCAGTCTGAAGCAGTAGAGAGAGAGGTTACTAGCATCCCGCAAACAGTGATGGTCTTCTATCCGCCCTTGAAGCGAGTTTGAGTTTATAATAAAACAGGTCATTGTGCTTTGATCTCAGTATTCTTAGTTAATCAGGACTAGACAGACAACAGACATGGCAACTGGAAATCCACTGGGCATGCAGTCCTCACTCCTCCTCTATTTTGGACTCCTCTTACCCTAAATTCATTCCATGTCCTTCCCTGCCAGATGACAAGATAAACTGGGTGTCAATTAACCCTGCTCATATTCAAAGCTATACCAGGGACTGGTTGGATGCTAAAGAATGGTGGGAGAAACCAGCTGGGGAAACCCCAAGGGAAGAAGGCTCAGAACTGTGGTATTGGGGGTGGGATGATGATGAGTGGTCAGAGAGAGAAGAGGAAGAAGGAGGAGGTGCCAGAAGCTGAAGAGGTAACAGGGCTTAGGGAGCAGGGAGAGTCTGTGGCAGACAGCAGACCGGAATCAGAGGTAGATGCTGAAGTAGAAAAGGAGGGAAGCAAAGAAGTGGAGATGAGTCAGGCTTGTGAAGAGTTATGAGTGTCTCCCCCTCCTGCTGTGATAAGCTCCTCCCCCCCCCCCCGTCTCCCAGAACCAGGAGAGGCATAAAGTGGGAGAAGCAAAGACAGGCACACAGGCGCAGTCTCTGACCGCTTGGGGGAAAAACCCTGCAGTGGAGGAAACATAAGCGGCTGTGGGGAGGCAGGACCTTTAGTCTCAGCAACTGCCTCATGGGGGCAAGACCTGAGTTGCTGTGCTCATTAGACATGACACTCCTGTGCAGATCCTCTTTTGCTAATGTAAACTCCAGCTTGCTTGGTGCAATATACCGCTCAACCGCTCCTGTCAACTTATAATCCAGTAACTTACTGTGCAGAGTAAAATGCTCGTCTTTGATTGCAAGAAGTCCTGGAAGACAGATGTCCTCTCCTAAAAGAAATGAAGGGATTTATGAGGCAAGCATCCATGTGCTTCGTGAGCAAAATTAATCCCATAGATGGGCAGGACATGGATCATGAAAGGTTACAAAGGATTTGGGGGTTTGGATAGAGCCTATGAGACCTGTCAATGTGAGAGGCTGAGGAAAAAAAGATTATGCAAACTAATTATAAATAACCAAGTATGATGCATGTTTAATTGGTTTTTAAATTATTTACACTGTAAGCTCCTTGCAGCAGGGACTCTAACGAAAACTGTGCTTGGATAGCACTACACAAATAAGCAGATTAAAGCCATTTAATTGGTTAATCATTGAGGGGGGTTTCAACACAAGGGGTTGGGCAATGGGAAAACTTGTTGGTTAGACACTATCTTAGTTCTGCAGCGGGGATGAAAGAGGAACTCTCAGACATGGCTTTCCCCTCTAATATTGACTGGTAGATTTTAAATTAATTAATTTACTGTCATGCTAGCCTTCAAGGGCTAGTATGGGCTCTGGCTACAAATCCACTTAACAAGTTACCTCACTCAACTCACATCTTACCACCTTCTTTGCAGGAATATCATGGGGGATTTTGCCAAAAGCCTTACTGAAATCAAGATATACTATGTTCACAGAATTCCACCAAGCTGGTAACTCCACCAAAAAAAGAAATGAGATTTGTCTGGAGTAACTTGTTTTTGAGAAACCTCTGCTGGGTTTTCTAAGTGCTCACAGACTGACTGTTCCAGGACCTTTCCTGGTATTGATGTCAAATTCAAAAGTCAGTAGGTACCTGGGTCTTCTCCCCCCCCCGCCCCTTTTTGAAGAGGGGAACATTTGGCTACCTCCAGTCTGCAGAGACCTCACCTGTTCTTGTTTACTTAATGCTGTTCATTGGCAGTAACAATAAAGCCTTGACAGACCAATGGTGTCACTTGATATTATATGGCAATTTCCTAGGAGCCAAATCTGCATATCATATTAAAGGCACTTTTGCACCTAAAGTGCAGAGGTTTTAAAAATAAATAAATAAACTCTGTCAGCTTGGGTAGGGGCTAATAATTAATGAGAGCAGAATAGGCATGGAAGAGGACAAAACTAGATGCACCAGTGTGCGCCAAATAAAGCAACTAGGCCAAGCTGCAATCAAACCCCAAGCAAAGGACCTTGTATTGATGAGACCAGCCTGTGCCCAGCAGCGCCATATGGGAGGCACAATTTAGTACCATTAATGCCCTTAATTTGAAGATAAAAAGGTAAAGGTAAAGGGACCCCTGACAGATAAGTCCAGTCGTGAACAACTATGGGGTTGTGGCGTTCATATTGCTTTAAAGGCGTCTGTCCACTTTTCTAGGTCATGTGGCCAGCATGACAAAGCCGCTTCTGGCAAAACCAGAGCAGCACACGGAAACGCTGTTTACCTTCCCGCCGGAGCGGTACCTATTTATCTACTTGCACTTTGACATGCTTTTGAACTGCTAGGTTGGCAGGAGCAGGGACCAAACAACGGGAGCTCACCCCATCGCAGGGATTCGAACCACTGACCTTTCGATCAGCAATCCCAAGCGGCACAGTGGTTTAGCCCACAGAGGGATAATTGCACACTGGGCCCTAAAAGGCAGGATCTTCCCTCTGCTGCTGGCTTTGGAATGGTATTTTGGTTGTCTTAACAGCTGGGGTTTGCATCAGGCTAGGCCAAGCCCGCTCTGCCTCTGTCGGGTTGGAGAGAGCTTGGGAATTCCAAGGACAAGAAAAGTACATTTCCAGGTGCCACAGGGAAGGAGCAGATGAGGACATAACTGCAGCTTCTTTATTTCTCAAGGTGTACCAGTTGCAACACAACTTGGAAATGTGACAGAGCCTCTTCCTGTTTATGCACCCCACTGAGGCCCCCAAAGTCCTTTCGAAAACCAAAGTTGTCCAATGACAACTTCATAGATGAGTGAGGATTTGAACCCCAGTGACTCCTCAGCCCTAGCTTGACTCTCTAACCACTACCCGACAGCTCTCACATTTCCTCCTTCTCTCACACACAAGAAGCAGCGCAGCTCAGTGGCAGAGCAGCTGCTTTGCATGCAGAGTCCCAAGGTCAATCCCCGGGACTATCAGGTAGGGCTGGGAAATGTGCCCTGTATGAAATCCTGGAGAGTTGCTGCCAGTCAGTCAATACTGAAGCTAGATACGGCCACTTACTCACTATTAGGCTGTGGATAGTATCCGAGAATAGACCCACTGAAAGAATAGACCTAATTTAGCCAGGGCTATCCGTTTGTCTACTCTGAGTAGGACTAAGCCCCATTTCTTTTTAAAGAACCATTTCCCAAAAATGGCACGTGGAAAAAGCAGGGTTCCTGACTGCCTTTGAAAAAGCAGGGTTCCTTCAGCTCCTGAATACATAGCTGCCAAGTCTCCCGTTTCCCCCGGGAAACCCCCGTTTTTAAAGCCGTTTCCCACTGTCATCCCGAATGGCGAAATATCCCGCAATTCCCCCGGATTTCTTCCGGTGCCACTCTGCCCATGTCTGGGCACCGGAAATCGGCCAGCGCCGGTACCGGAAGTCGCCTCCACGCATGTCTACGCTGCTGATCCCGTATTTTTCTAACCGGGCCTTGGCAGCTATGCCTGAAATGGGGCGTTGGGGGAGTGGGCCATTCACCTCTTGCTTCATGTCACCATGCAAGCGTGCGAACGTCAAGAGCGAAGGAGGAAGCCACGGCTGCTCAAGGTCCGCAGCCAAGACTTTGTGGAAGAGGGTGTGGTGAAACTCCACCTGCTCACAGCTGGAGAAGAAGACAATCATCTTGTTGCATTTTTCAAACTGTGGGAATAAGAACACAAATCAAGGGCTGAGTGTACTGTGGAATTCCGCAGGAGGGGTGGGGTGGGGAAATCAACAGAAGAGAAAGCTATTGGAGGCTACTAGCAGGCCTCTAAATACCAACTGCAGGGAACTGCAGGAGGGGAGAGTTGCTGTTGAACTCAGGTCCTCCTTGTGGGCTTCCCATAATGGGTATCTGGATGGTGACTGTGAGAACAGGATGCTGGACTAGATGGGACACTGGGCTGGTCCAAGCTGGATTGAAGTGAAGTGGAAAGAGTCTCCCCCCCCCATATAATACAAAAATTCAAGGACATCCAATGAAACTGATGCTGGGAGATTCAGGGCAGACAAAAGAAAGGACTGCTTTGTACAGCGCTTGTGAGACATTGCTCTCAACAAGATGTAAAAATGGCTATGAGCTGGGGTAGTTTTCAAAGAGGAGGAGACAAATTTATAGAGGATAAGGTTATTATTGGTGGCCACAAATCACAATGACTATGTTTGGCCTCCATGGTCAGAGGCAGTTAACGCTTTTGGATACTGGTTGATGGAAGCCACAGGATGGGAGACTGCTCTTGTGCTTGGGTCCTGCTGACAGGTTTTTCTCATTGGGGGGCATCTCATTTTTGTCCGCTGTGAGAACAGGATGTTGGACTAGATGGGTCACTGGCCTGAGCCATCATGAACATCTTATGTTATTACATTCTAAACAATAAACTCTTAAGAGAGGGATCATGTTAAGTCTATTGTAGGAAAAGATATGGGGAAGGCCCACCGATTAACCTGTTAGCCAACAGAACTAGAGCCTCACCTTCAACTTCCCAAGGATAAATGCAGCCAGCGTCACAAGCCTTAGCTTGCTTGGGACAACCACAACATTCTGCTGGAGGTTTTCCGGTACAGCAAATCCCCTTTGTTCCAGGCTCACTGGAGGGACACTGGCATCCTCCTTAGCACACACTTCTGCCCTGGAAGTGTTTGATCCTTCCGCAATGGAAATGTAAACAGGATCATGCAAGCTGATGTCAGCTAACCTTGAGACTCCTGTTTCATACAGGGGAGGAATATTTATTTAGTATCACTGTTTCTTTATCCTGTTCTCCAACATGAAATAGTTCCCAGAGGAGCTTACAAATATTATTGAGATACTGGTTGAAAACTGTATCTCAGGGGTGGGGAACCTCAAGGCCAGGAACAAATGTGGCCCTCTAGGCCTCTGTCTGGCCCTTGGAACTCTCCCCAGACCACGGCCTTCACTGGCTCTGCTTCATACCCTTCTTGAGTGCTTTAGCCTGGCTGGGATGTATCCTTGAACTCTGATCATGTGTGTGTGTAGAAACTAGTGTATTCTAAAAAGGTAAACTTTACATTTGCGCTTAGCCCACACTTTGCCTCTGGCTCCACCCACCACTGGCATGTCACCCCTAGAAAGTTGCCCAGAAAGGAATTCAGTCCTTGGGCTGAAAAAGGTTCCCTCATCCCTGCCAGAGCTGCTGGGGGCCCACTCAGGTCTCTTGCGTGGGTGAGGGTAGGGGTGGGGGAAGAAGTTCCCTGCAACCAATGACTTTCTGGTCAACAGCTAGAGCTGGAGTAGAACAACAACTTCCCCATCGGCTCCTCCTCCCACAGTGGCTGCTGCAATTAAAATATTAGCACCGATGTAGCACTTACCTTCTGTAAGCGTTGCCGACAAAAGAACGTTTTGCCGCTTCTCACAGCCAGCATTTACAGCATTCAGTATCGCAGTGACTGCCTTCTCAAAACCCAGATCCAGGATCCTGAAACACAGGTGAGAGATAAGGAAAAAAAAGGAACAGCATCAGGATAAGCAACACATTCAACTTTCCTGGTTCATGGTGGCAACCTGGCATTATGGGAGCTCAGTAGCAGAGCATCCTCAGAATTCCCCAGGCTCAGTCCCTAATCTCCTGCCAGGAAGGGCTGGTGAAGACCCTGGAGAGCCACCCCCAGTCAGTGTAGACAGTGCTGAGCTAGACACTCAATATAAGGCAGCTTCCAATGTTCTTACCTGATGTGTGTTGCCTCATAAGGATTGCAAAGATCCCACCTCCCTCATGGGCAGGTATTTCCAACAACTGAGGATGCAGCCAGGACTACTTACCTGTCCGCCTCATCCAGGATCAGCCACTGGATGCGGTGGAAGTGAATGCATTTGGTGGAGTTGATATGGTCCACCAGGCGGCCAGGAGTGGCAATTAGGATGTTTATTCCTTTGCGTAATCTATATTTTTTTTTTAATTGAAAAAAAAAATCAGAAGAAGAGTGATTGAACACATGGGTAAAACAGGCTAACTGTTAACAAAAGATCACACCTCGCTCATAAGCCCCTCCCTCTCTTTGTGATCTCTAATCCTGACACAGGGACCCAGGTGGCGCTGTGGTTAAACCACTGAGCCTAGGGCTTGCTGACCAGAAGGTCGGCGGTTCGAATCCTTGTGACGGGGTGAGCTCCCGTTGCTCGGTCCCAGCTCCTGCCAACCTAGCAGTTCGAAAGCACATCAAAATGCAAGTAGATAAATAGGAACCGCTACAGCGGGAAGGTAAACGGCGTTTCCATGTGCTGCTCTGGTTTGCCAGAAGCGGCTTTGTCATGCTGGTCCCATGACCTGGAAGCTATACGCCGGCTTCCTCAGCCAATAATGCGAGATGAGCGCGCAACCCCAGAGTCGGTCACGACTGGACCTAATGGTCAGGGGTCCCCTTTACCTTTAATCCTGACACATACAACACACTGAACCTCTTTGTTTGCCAAGGTTCGTGGTTTTCGTATCGCAGGTGAGCCAAGCCAGCCTCGGTTCTGCTTCCAAACCAGAATCCTGGAGGTGTCCTGGACCCAAGTTGTTCAGGGCTTTGTAAATCAAAACAAGAACCTTGATCCTGGCTCAGTAGTAGACAGGCAGCCAGTGCAGCTTTTTTAATACTAGTGTCACATGTTCTTGACCTGAAACTCCCACCAGCAATGTGGCTGCAGCATTCAGCAGCAGCAGCTGAAGCTTCCGAATCAGACAAGGGCAACCCCACATAGAATGCATTACAGTAATCTAGGTTCAACGTTCCCAGTGCATGGATGATGGTGATGCTACCCCTGTCCAAACCATGACCTTAGTCCTTCAGAGGAAACACAACCCCATCCAGAACAGGTAACTTGCCAATTTTCCAAACATGGGGAAAAAAACCCCTCAACCCAACCCAGAGAGCCTCTAAATAGAACACAGCATAAAAATAGCAAAAATCATGGTGGAAATAAATAAATCCGTAAAACAGTAGCATGAAAGCATGTAAAAACAAATTTAAAAATAGAGAACTCAAGATAAAACTTCAAAGGGGTCCAATCTTATGGGTCGGGGAAAAGATGAGTCTCACAAGATGTTTGAAGCAGCTGGTGGCTGTTGCTTCACAAATGGCAGTGGGAAGGGTGACTGTATAGGGGTGACTGCTTCTTGTTTAGCGCCCTGTGATAGTCATAGAATGTGGCACAAGCAGAATTTCCCCAGAAGATCTAAGGCAGGGATAACCAACATGCTGATCCTCTGGATGTTGCTGTGCAAGAGCTCCTGTCTTCCTTGACCATTAGTCATGCCTGAAGGGCCCGATGGGAGTGGAATCTCAAGGTAGTTCCAGACACATAATCTAAGCTGCCCTTTTCTGACTCTTAAGAAAGACACACACACTTTCTTACTGCAAAATGTTAACATAGGAAGCTGCCTTATACAGAGGTCAAATCATTGGTTCAAGCATAGTATTGTCTTCGTTGATTGGCAGCAGTTCTCAAAAATTTCAAGCAGGGGTCATCCCCAAACCCATTTGGATTTAACCTGGTACCTTCTGCATACAAACAAATGCTCTAGCGCAGGCACCCCCAAACTTCGGCCCTCCAGATGTTTTGGACTGCAATTCCCATCATCACTGACCATTGGTCCTGTTAGCTAGGGATCATGGGAGTTGTAGGCCAAAACATCCGGAGGGCCGCAGTTTGGGGATGCCTGCTCTAGCACTGTAGGTGCAGTCCTTCCCTCTTAAAGAAGCATGACATGGTTCCAAACAAATAGAAAGCTGTGTTATACCTAGTCAGACCATTGGTCCTTCTAGCTGAGCATCATCTAGGGCAGTGGTCCTCAACCTTGGGCCTCCAGATGTTTTGAGACTACAATTCCCATCATCCCTGAGCACTGGGCCTGCTAGCTAGGGATCATGGGAGCTGTAGTCCCAAAACATCTGGAGGCCCAAGGTTGAGGACCACTGATCTAGGGTTTCAGGCAGGGCACATTCCCAACCGTACCTGGAGATGCTAGGGATTGAACGGGAGACATCCTGTATGCAAAACAGATGCTCTACCACTGAGCCATAGTCCTTTCCTCTAAAAAAATAACTTCCAAGATCCCAGTTCTTGTCATTCTGAATAAGAAGTTGCCTTATACCGAGTCGAACAATTGGGTTCATCTAGCTCAGTATCGGACACTGAGAACATTCCCTGTCCAACCTGCATGCCAAACCAGATTCTCTGCCACTGAGCTATGGTCCTTCCCTGCCCCATCAGTTGAGCAAACAGAAGAGCTTGCAAGAGACCTGGGTGAAACAGCAGATCTTTTGGGGAAGGAGGGGAGCAGAGAAGAGAAAGAATCTTACACACACCGACAGGGATCACAGGCTAAAGAAGCTCATCAACATTTTACAACCAGAGAGAGAAAGATGAACACACTTCCTGCTGGCTCAGCTGTCCGTTTTTTGTAAGATCCACAGTGGGGGGTACTCACAGCCTGATCCAAAGTCACTCTCTCCCCACTAATAATAAAAAAAGGCACCCTGGGAGAGAGAGAGTGACAGATGAAAGGGACTGGAGGAGAAAGAGTGAACTAAAAAAAAAAACAACCCCTACAGGTTTTATGAAAGTGATGTCCTACCTGGCTTTCTCAGACTTTTTCTTCTCTCCTCCCATCAACACGCCAGGAACAATCCAGGTAAAGGGCTAAATGGAGGAGGGGGAAGAAAGGAAGAGTGGTGGATAACTGAAAAAGTGGGGCACTCACATTTCAAACCAAGTTGCAAAGGCAGGGAGTTCGACAATGAGCGAAAGGAAGCAGACAGGCTTTCCTTCGAAAACAAAAACAGTCCAGCAACACCCCAGGGGTCCTCTCGCACTGATTCCTGCATTGGCCAGGAGGGGTGGGCCACATGATCACTGAAGTTCCTTTTGACTCTATTATCAGGTGTGGGGAACCTTTGGCCCTCCTCCTGCTGCTGAACTACAACTCCCATCAGCCCCAGCAAGCATGGCCAAAGATAATGGGGGCTGAAGTACAGGAACATCTGGAGGGTCAAATATCCCCCACCCCACTTGCTCTATATATATGATCCACATGCCATCTGCAAAGCTCAGGGGGAGAGTTGGATATGTTCTAGCAAGCCCCCTCATTTCACACAGCTTAAGATAGAAGGGGCACAGGACAGGACGTGATGTGAATCAAGTGGGTGCCCTAGAAAGTGCTCCAGAATCATCAGGGGTTTTTCCAAAGCAGTGGAGACTGGTCCATTAGGATAAATGGGGACTGCTCCCAGACAGTCCACCCCTGCTTGCCTTCTCCCTTACAACATGTCCAGGGGTGGTGGCCCTGGCTGTCAGTTTCTGCCTCTAGTGTTGCCCCTTGAAGAATAATTATCTTTACCTTTAACAGTTTCTGGACAGTTTCAAAGCTCTGCAGGGCTAGCTGGAGAAAAGAAGGGATTGAACCAGATTAATACAAATTCACACACAATTTGCATTAAAACATCATTCTCCTTTGGCATAAACCAGTGGTGCCTTGATTGATGGCCAGGGATGTTGCAGGCAACACTGGCCTCTGCCCCTCTTTCTTTCCCTCCTTCCCTCCCTTGATGCCCTCTCATCTCTGCCTTGCACGGCTGTTTGTTGCAGCAGCCCTGGCTACAAGCTCCCCAGGCAAATGCATAGCTGCCAAGTTATCCCTTTTTAAAAGGGATTTTCCCTTATGCTGAATAGGCTTCCTCGCGAGAAAAGGGAAAACTTGGCAGCTATGCAAATGGTGGCTCTGGGCTGATCAAGGGGTGCTGGTTGCAAGGAGCTGAGGAGGCTTCAGAGTAAGCAACCAGATGAGGGAACCCAGCCAGCCACCAACCTTGCTGTTGGGAATGGACGGACAAGTGGGAGCAGACAGGCAGGTGCTGTGCTGGCCTTTCGTGTGCTTGCTGTGTGCAAGGGCCTGCCTGGGAGCTGAGTGCTTGGTGCTGAAGGGGAGCTTTTCCGCCATGCAGGCCCAGCAGCACCCACTGCTGACACCCAAGGTAAGTTGCTGGCCCCATGTTAACCTTTGGGCAATCTCTGATGAGCCACTAAGGCTGTGAGCATCCGCTTCGCAGACCCTTGTGTGATGAAGCACCTCTCCTTGGGGGGGGGCAGCTCAGAGATCAAGGGCAGTAACAGTAGCTGCCCGGAGGACTCCCGAGAAGATGAGAAAGGAAAAAAAGGCTGAGGGAACACTCCACAAAGGAGGGTGTTCGAAAAAGGGTGGGAGGCTGACAGCTCTGCACACAAGGGGTGACATAACTGGGCTCCTAACCCACACTAGGGGTACCACTGAAGAAATGGAGTTGGTCAAGGTAACCATGGACTCAAAAAGGTTGAAAGCCATTGGTTCTCTTCGTATTGTTGTTGTTTGTACCCCCATGTGCCATGTGCCAAGTCAAACCACTGGAGAGTTACGGCGCCTGCTATGGCTGTAGAGGCCAATATGAGAGAGACATGTTTTATTGCAGGTGGGGCTGCTGAAGGCGTCCGGTTTCACTAGTGCAAATGCACCATGGCATTTCTTCTTTCTGCACTCCTTCCAGTGGTATACCCAGTCAGGCCAGTGGGTCCAGCCAGCTCAACACTGCCTACACTGATTGGCACCTCCTCAGGGTTTCAGGCAGGGAATCCTTCCCAGTCCGACCAGGACCTGTTGGGTATGGAGCCTGAGATCTTCTGCATGCAGAGCAAGCACTCTCTACCACCCCTTCTTTCTCTCCCTTCCCCTTCTCCCCACCACCCCTTCTCTCTCCCCTCCTTTCCCCCTTTCAACCACCCCTTCCCTCTCTCTGTGCCACTCTCCTTGTTACCCACATGCAATTAGGTTGAAGGCTGCCTGCTGCCCCCCTAGCAACATTACTAACCATGAAACCGGTGTGGTTAGGAGTTAACCAAAAATGCCCGGCAACTTACCTCCCTGGTTGGGACCAGTACGAGAGCATACGGACCATCACTACGCTATGGAAACAAGAGGTGTAGGATAAGTGGCAGAATTGCACACAGAGGAACACAAGAGAGAAGGGAAAGAGCCCTTGTCATCTTCAACCAACCCAGTATGCCGCAATTCCCCGCAGTACCAGAGTCCGCTCGGATCTCTCTCTTTTCTCCCATGGTGCTTCCAGAAGAGCTTTTTAGGGACTATCAGAAAATCTCTGAGGGAGCCACAAGTCATGCCAATGAACTCAGCCTTCATAGTATTTTTTAAAACAGCGAGCATCTTCCCATAAGTGAAAGGAGCAATAAAGGCAGTCTTTGGTCCAGGTGGGGGGGGGGAGGAATGCTCTCTGCCTTAAAGACATCATCCAAGGTTGTTGTGGGAATTACTGATAAATATGAAGTGGTTGGGAAAACCTGCTATTCTTTTTTACAAGGTGGAGAGAGAGAGAGAAAGCCCATTTCAACAAACCCACCTGTATTTTCGGCTCTGCTCTTTGCAAGGCCTGTACTAGAGGGATTCCGTAGGCCAGAGTTTTACCTTCGAGAGAAAAGATATTAGATTTTAACAGCCATAAGCAAAAGTGTGTGGAGTAAGGCACAGTTGCCTTCTACACCCAGAGCACATAAAAGACCAATTTCACATATCTCCTCATTCTTCAGATCAGGAGTGGGGAACGCTCTGGATGTTGCCAGACTACAGTTCCCATCATCCTCAGCCTGTTGCCCATCCTGGCTGAGGCTGATGGGAGTTGGGAATCCAACAATGCATAGAGAGAAACAGGTTCCACAGCCTCCCCCCTGTTTCTCTCTGTATCTCTTGGGAATGTCTCTTCTAAATAAGAGGCATTCTTCCATCTTTTGCATCCATCTATCTCTCAAGAGGTGCCACCACACAACAAGATTGATTCCTTACAAGTGCAGAACAAGTGTTTTGTGGCACCTGTAACATTGCCAGTTCCAGTGATTGAAGTGGTTGAGTGGGAACATATGGGGTTGACTCAACAGAACTACAGATGCTGTTGGACTCTAGCTTCCATCTTCCCTGACTACTGGCCATGCTGGCTAGAGCTGACAGGAACAGCGAGTTCCCTGTCCCTGCACCAGACATTTAGCCATTGACACGCCATGTCAAAGGTGGCTTCCCAAATCTAGCATAGAGCTTGCTCTCTTTCTAATGACATCACCACTGTTCTTTCCCCATGGTGGGCCAGAATCAATCAACTGCCCTACTTCTGTCAGATCCCTGAGACAACATAGTGCCCACCACAACTGACCATCACGCAATGCAGTACAACCAAAGGGTCACTTTACACCAGGTGAATCTTTGACCCCCTCCACGTGTTGCTGAACGACAACTCTAATAGTCGCTGCCTAGTATCTGGAGGTCCAAAGCTCACCTACTACTCCTTTATATAGTGGTACCTCGACTTACGACTCGACAACCCAATTTTTCGACTTACGAATGGGGCAAATGGCCGCACGCTTACGAATTTCTCGACATCTGAATGGAAACTGCGGCTGTTTTAGATAGGTTTTTTTGACTTACGAATTTTTAGATGGGGTTGCTTCGACTTACGAATTTTTCCGTTTCCAATGCATTCCTATGGGAAATCGTGTTTCCAATGGCGCTTTTCGCCTTACAAATTTTTCGACCTACGAAGGTGCCTTCAGAACGGATTAAATCCGTAAGTCGAGGCACCACTGTACTATATTTAAAATTATTTGTAGGCCCCCTTTTAAAGCAAAGACCAAACAAGCAGCCTACATACATACATACATACACACACACACACACAACCCCTCCCCCACACTTACCAGAACCTGTCTGCGATCTCACCAGCGCATCTTTTCCTTGCAATAGTATGGGAATAGTTTGCTTCTGAACACTTTTGCAACAACAGGAGAAGTTAAGAAAAAACAAGACGTTGTTGATTTTAAGTCAAAGTATTAAGAATGTAGCAGTTGCTAGTTCACCTAATAGTGCTGGCTGGTCATTAGTGTAAGCTAGAGAGATGCTAGTTCAGTCTGTTAGATGATAGCTAATTAATAGTTAGATAATAGACAATGAGATAATAGTCAGTCTGTTAAGTAACTGTCAGTTAATAGTTAAATAATAAAATCCTAGGGTTGTAGAGCTGTAAGGGACCACAAAATTCATCTAGTCCAGGCATAGGCAAACTCAGCCCTCCATATGTTTTGAGACTACAGTGGTGCCTCGCTAGATGAATTTAATTCGTTCCACGGGTCTTTTCTTATAACGAAAAATTCGTCTAGCGAATCCCATAGGAATGCATTGAATTTTTTTGAAATTTTTTTTTTGCCCATAGGAACGCATTAATTGAATTTCAATGCATTCCTATGGGAAACTGCGATTCGCTAGACGAATTTTTCATAAAACGAATTCGTCTAGCGAGGCAACCTCCGCTCGAAAAATCCTTTCGTTAAGCGGAAATTTCGTTAAGCAGGGCATTCGTTAAGCGAGGTACCACTGTACAATTCCCATCATCCCTGACCAATGGGCCTGTTAGCTAGGGATGATGGGAGTTGTAGTCCCAAAACATCTGAGTTTGCCTATGCCTGATCTAATTAATCCCCCACAATACATAATAGTTGGTTAAGTAACTAATATCTGCTAAGATAATAATATGTTAACTAAATGCTGTGGTGCAGCAGTGGGAACCTCCAGTCTGGAAAACATAAAGGGTCCCAATTGCTGTGGCTAAGCTGTTGATGGGTAGCATGCAACTCCCTTATGGAAACAGCTAAACTGGTTTCCTGTTTGCTTCCTAGACCAACCCAAAGTGCTGGTGATGACTTCTAAAGGACTTTATTGTTTGTAACTGGGATGTCCAAAGGACAATGCGCCTGCCTATTGAGACCGTTCTCCAAGCTCCTCCTGTGTGTTCCAACATCCCCAGGAATACACCCTGTTGGGACCTGGGACAAGACCTTCTCAGTGCTGCACCTAGGCTTTGGGATTAAATCTTAAGAAGAGTTTGCCAGCCATCCAAAATTCACATTCACTGGATATCCCCGACTTCTAGTATCACAAGATTCACTTTCTCCACACCATGTAGAATTACATATTTATCATGTCTCTTCCAATTTGCCTTTCCTCCAAACAAAATTTAATTTGATTAATTGATTTGTTAAGTCATCAAACCCAGGGCATTCTCTAGGCAACTTACAATAAAAACTTCTATTCATGCAATAATTACACACCCACACACTTACCTGGTCATGCTAGATATTTTTAAGACAGAGATTAGGGTTGAAACCTGATGGGGAGGCAGAGACAAAAAATAAAACATTTAGGACATAACATGTTTGATCCTAGAATAGGACAGAAATAGCCAAACCAATATTATGTCAAAAATGTTAAAACAGAGAGGAGAATGAAGAAAAAGCAACAAGTATTTTAATGGGAACAGTCAACATTAGGGAAAAACTTCTAAAGCATGGGTAGGCAAACTAAGGCCCAGGGGCCAGATCCGGCCCAATCACCTTCTAAATCCAGCCCATGGACCGTCTGGGAATCAGTGTGTTTTTACAGGAGGAGAATGTGCCCTTTTGCATCTCTGGGTTATTTGTGGGGCATAGGAATTCGTTCATCCCCCCCCCCCCAAAATAGTCCGGCCCCCCACAAGGTCTGAGGGACAGTGGACCCGCCCCTTGCTGAAAAAGTTTGCTGACCCCTGAGTGTAATAGCTGTTTATTAGTGGAACAGACTGCCTCAGGAGGTAGTGGGCTCTCATTTCCTGGATATATATAATCAGAGGTTGGGTGGCCATCTCTCCAGGGAGAGGGAAACTTTTAGGCCTACAGGACCAGATATTTTGTCTGCCTCCATATCTGTGGGCCAACTATGGCAGGTTAGTGGGACCCTAAAAAATGCTTCTTTGCCCGATCGACACCAATGTGCTGCCCCACAGCCTCTGACACAAAGCTATGTGCTGCTTGCAGCTTGAAGCCTCCAACACAGCTGCCAGCACGCTACAAAGGTGGCAGAACTCAGTTCAAGTTCCAGCCCCCCCCCCAATCCCTGGTAACCTCAGATGATCGACGGGGGGCATGGGAGGGGGGAATCCCGTCTACCTGCCAAAGTTTTCATAGAATGAGCTTAGTACCCCTTTCTGTTTTAGCTGCAGTTTCAATGCAAGCCACTTTGTACTAAAGGAGTAACATATGATCTGAGGTTTGGAGTGTAGCCTTGCAGGGAAAATTTGGCCCATGGGACAAAGGCTCCCCACTTCTGCTGTAGATGCTACATCCTGCAATTCCGATCCTGCATTAAGCAAAGGGTTAGAGTAGATGATCTCCAAAGTCCCTTTTAACTCAATGATGAGAATGCTCTAATTCTGGGGAACAGAGGAAAGGAAAGGTCCAGCTAACCCACCCCACAAGGTGAAGTGTGATACAGCTGGGGAACCTGTGGCTCCTCATATATTTGGTGGATTCCAACTCTCTTCAGCCATAGTCAGCAGAGCCAATGGTCAGAGATTGTGGTAGTGCAGCAACCTCTGGAGGACTGAAGATTCCCCATTCCTGGACTAGATAAAACATAGTATCTACCCTGTGATCTTCAGACACAGGGTGGTATAAAAATTTAATTTAACACAACAATTCCAAATGAGGCAGCTGGCTCCTCTGCACACCAAAATAGTATTGCGGACATTATAAATAATGCTTTAGTGCTGTATGCTGGGAACTGAACAGGAAATTTTGTAAAGTTGCATTGGATCTTTGAGGAAATGCATTTAATAAATTTCATTAACTACTCCTACTGAGACACAGCACAAAGAAATGAAGTACCCACCAAATGGGGATGGAGGCCCAGCTGATCAAAGGAGTCTGAAGTGAAAACTTTCTCTTGCACTTGCTTCACTGATGTTCTGTAAAAGGGATTAATTTATTAAGTCGCAACCTTGAAAGGGAGAGCGCTTCCAGTGTGCTAGAGGTACACCAAACCTGGGACAAACATATGCATTTGTGGCAAGGACCCCAGGCACTTTGGGAGGGCAGGGTCAGAGGCAAAAGTAGGCAGAGCAATTCATGTATTATTGTTGTTGTTGTTATTTTGATAACCTTTGGAACAGGCTACTTCCAAACACACTCACACATCCCTCTCTATCCAGACAAGCAAGAGTCGTTATTACAATCCAGCCTGGCAGGGGTATACCCAGGATCAAAACTGGGGGGGGGGGAGAGGGGGGAAGAGAGAGGGAAGGAAGGAGAGAGGGAGGGAGGGAAGAGAGAGAAGGAAGGAAGGAAGGAAGGAAGGAAGGAAGGAAGGAAGGAAGGAAGGAAGGAAGGAAGGAAGGGGTGTGTGTGTGTGAGAGAGAGAGAGAGAGAGAGAGAGGGGGGGGGGGAGAAGGGAGGGAGGGAGGGAGGGAGAGAGAGAAAGGAAGGAAGAAAGAAAGAGGGGGGAAGGAAGGATGGAAGGAAGGATGCAGATCCCGTCCGTCCGCCCCCCCGTTCAGGCTGCTCCTCCCCCCTTCCACGGTCTGTCACTGGCTGCAGCCGCGGAGGGGGCGAAAACAACTTTTCCCCTTCAGTTTTTGGAGGGGAAAAGTGCGGCTTATGGTCCGTAATTTTTTATTTATTTTTTGCTTCTGGGAGGCAGCTGCCCCCCTGCCCCTCTCTGGGTACGCCCATGCAGTCTGGCAAAAGCAGCAAAGGGGGCTGTGAAGAAAGACTAGTTAAGGGTGTGGCTGGGGAGGGTGGTCTACATGAAACTTCTAGGGCTAGACAGACAGGCCTGGAGGGCCACATTTTGCACCTAGGCATGAAGTTTTCCCTCCCTGTGGTTACCCACATTTTACCAGAAAAGCGGGATTAAAAATAAGTACCTCTGAATGTCTGGAATTTCAGGGTTGTTTTTGAAGAGGCAGGAAGTCTTAACAAAAGGTCTGTTGCTGCTGGCGTCACTGTCCTTTGCATCAGTTAAAGGCTTCTCTGAACGAGACTTTGGCAACCCTGCTTCTTTGATGCCACTTTTAGCTTTCTTCTGTGGTCTCCTGGTTTGGGGTGAAGGTGGAGCTGCCTTCCGCTTTAGTGGAGTCCCTTCCTGGGGGCATTCAAATTTTATTTGCCCAGACTTAAGGAAGAAAAACAAATGAAACAAGGGGACAGATTCAGCAACAAATTTCGGAATGAGCCTAGGCTTGTGTGGTTCCCACCTCCCATGTGGCTGGGACTTGGCATTCATCATCAGCATCCTTTTATTCGACCGTCAGTCAGAAAAAGATACATTTATCCATACTAAGTTAAAACATCTGAAAGGGTTTTTAAACAGCCAACACTAAAAAGGGGCTACGGTAAACAGATAGCCCCAAATCAATACAGTCAATTTTAGTCTTACAACGCTTGAAAGCTAAAAGAAGAAATTTGGCCATCAAGGAGGCTGTATTTCTAGTAGCATTATTTAGCAAGTATAAAACCTGATTTTCTCTGGGTAGAAAGATAAATTGGAGTAGAAGTGGAGCTATAAGATTTTGCCTAAGCTCTGTGTAAGAAGGGCAAGTTAGGAGAATATGTTTGGTGGACTCAAGGACGCCCATGGCACAATGACAAGTTCTCTGGGCGTATGGTACGCCCCCATACCTACTCCACAGTACCGCAGAATCAAGGGCATTTAATCTAGCCGCTGTGAGAAGTCTATGGTATTCCACATAGTGGATTTCCGCAAGGTAAGGGGCTGGTATGATCTGGTAGATCTGGTCCCCTAGAAACATCCCTGGTTTTAGCTGGGCTATATCTTCTTGCCTAGCAATATCATATCACTCAGTCTCCAGGAGATCACAGCTCTGGCTTGAATGTACATCATAGACTCGAAGTAAAGGTGTGACAATCCGCAGGAGTGAACCTCATTAGTGACTTCCCTTTCCCACAATGATTGAAAATCATCCCTCAAAATCAAGGGGGTGATACCCACTGGTTTAAAGGAAAGCTTGAGCCATAGCCAAAGCTTTGTCTTCAGGGCCACATACCGTAGGGCTTGCCAACTGACCTCCAGTCTCATAGCTGTGTCCGCTACGGAAGGAGGAATCCTAAGAATGGCTCTAAGAAATCTCGTTTGGATAGAATCCAGTTTCAGAAATTCCCTACGGGAGCCCAAAGAGATACCCACCAAAAGAAGGGGGAGGGCTTTCATTTGAAAGTCTCAAAGCTACCTTCACTGATTGCGCCTGGTTCTTAGCATATAGAGATCTAATCTGCGTGGCTGCTTTAGATGCATTGGTAGTTATATAGTCTCTATGGGCCAGAAAAGACCTATTTGATCATATTACTTGCCCCAGATATTTAAAGCAGTTAACCTGCTCGGGGGATCCCATTCATCGACCATCGATGGGGTCTCAGACGAGCGGAGAAGACCATAATCTTAGTCTTGGCATAGTTAGGTTGGAGCTGCATACAGGAGAACATTCAGAGAACGGCCTGCTAATTTGGGAGGATGGAAAGCTCATTGGCCATATGAGTCACCAGTGAGTTAATGTAAAAGTTAAACAATGCTGGAGCCAATAGACAGCCCTGTCTTAACCCCCCCCCCCAGAGGTGGTAATAGGGTTGGAGATAGCCTAATTCTCAGAAAGGTGTTGGTGTGCAGGTTGATAATCAGGTGTAGGAGGCTGTGATTGATTGGTGTAGCAGCCCATTTTGTCCATAGCTGCTTTCTGGAGATTCCATCAAAAGCCTGCTTAAGGTCAATAAAGGCCACATGAAGAACTTTTGGGGCTTTGTCGGCATACTTTTCTGCCAGATGGTGCAGGGTTAATATTTGGTCCATTGTAGATCTTCCAGGGCGAAAACCCGCCTGCTCATCGCCAATGATATTGTCATCCTCCATCCATTTTGATAGTTTGTTTAGCAAGTACCCAGAATAAATCTTCCCAATGTCATTTAGCAAGTTGATCGGCCTAAAGCTGTTCGGCTCTGTACGTGACTTGGCATTCAGAAGATTTTGCCTAACCATATTTGTCATGGCATTTGGACTGACAAACCATGGTTCATACGCAGTAAGTATGGTTAGTTTCAAACCAACAACTTCAAACCATTGTCTGAGACAGGATACTTCTAAATACCAGTTGCAGGGAATCACAAGTAGGGAGTGTTACTCATGGGTAGACAAACTAAGGCCCAGGGGCTGGATCCGGCCCAATTGCCTTCTAAATCCGGCACACGGATAGTCTGGGAATCAGCGTGTTTTTACATGAGTAGAATGCGTGCTTTTATTTAAAATGCATCTTTGGGTTATTTGTGGGGCATAGGAATTCTTTTTTTTCCAAAATATAGTCTGGCACCACACAAGGTCTGAGGGACAGTGGACCAGCCCCCTGCTGAAAAAGTTTGCTGACTCCTGGAGGGCTTTTTTTTTTTTTTTACACAAACCCTGAAACTCGCCAACCAAAGCCTGATACAAAAGGCATAAAATTAATGTTGTGCTCAGGAATTTGTCTTAGTACCAGAACTTAAACTAACTTCACAATCCTGCCACATAAAAATCCATGCCCCTGCTCCCTAGAAATCGTAATTATATTTCAGCAGTATAATGGGGAGGGAAAATTTATTAATTATGTTATTAATAAAAAAAACTAGCTCTCCTAGTTTTGGGGCATTGCCAGGACCTATCAGAGGCCAGTAAAGCCCCACATTACTTCTAGCTTTTCAGGCACCACATTATAATAAACATGGCCACAAAAGGATTATGACATATGCAAACAAAATATGTTTAATTTAGCAGATACTTTTCTAGTCTTTTCTGTGATATGACATCATTTTTGAAGGAAACAAACCTTAGTTTCATGCAACATCACTGTTGATCTTATGTACAGAACAAAATCTTGCACTGCAGGATGTTGGACCAGATGACCCTTTAACTCCCAACTATGATTCTATGACCCTATGATCTATATCAGTTTAAAAAACTTATACGTATTTTACAAAATCACGTCTCTTATTTGCTTAGATGAGTGTCACCATTTACCGTATTTGCTGCATTTATATCCCATCTTTTTTTCTCCAAGGTGGTATACATGATTCTCTCCCTCCTTGTTTAATCTCCACAACAATGCTGTGAGGTAGGTTAGTTAAGCCAAGAGGCAGTGACTGGCTCCCAAGTCATAGCATAGGAGAGATTTGAACCTGGACTTCCAACACCTCTAAGCACACCACCACACTGGCTCTCCAATATGATCTAGGTCAGGCATCCCCAAACTTCGCCCCTCCAGATGTTTTGGACTACAATTCCCATCTTCCCCAACCACTGATCCTGTTAGCTAGGGATCATGGGAGTTGTAGGCCAAAACATCTGGAGGGCCGCAGTTTGGGGATTCCTGATCTAATTCATATTGAGGAACTTTTCAAATTCCCAAAAAAACCAAGTGTCATAATGTGAGCCCCCCCCCCCCAATTGAGATTGGGGCCCTAGGGCCAGATCACTCCCCTAACCACCACCACTGTACAACTTGTGGGAGCAAATCCCATAGTTTAATTGTGCCCTATGTGACCAACTTAGTTGGTCTCTAAGGTGCTGTTGGAAGGAATTTTTTTATTTTGTTTCGACTGTGTGAAAAAGTCCTTCTTTCAGTCTGCCCTGAATCTCCCACCTTTCTGCTACTTTGGATGATTCCAGGTTCTAGTATTATAAGAAAGGGAGATAAACCCATTCTCCACATTATGAATAATTGTATACACCTCTACCATGTCTTCCCCCTTACTCTGCCTTTTCCCTTAAACAAATTAGCCTCAAATGTTGCAGCCTTTCAACTCTATGAACTTAAAGACGCTGTATGTATTTTTGTAACACAATAAAATCTTAATAAAACCATTAAAACATGTTGCAGCCTTTCCCAATACTAGGGGAGTTCCTCCAGCTCCTTGATCATATATATATATATATATATATATATATATATATATATATATATATATATATATATATATATATATATATATATACATCTCACTCACCCACCCACATCCTTACTCAACTCCCACCCTAAACTAAAACGCCCCAACTGAGGTAGGTACAGAAGCTGCTCCAACTCCGTTCACTCTGGCGGCCCCCTTTCCCCCAAAACGCTTTTTCCCTCACCAACAACCTCAAACAAGCATACCTTTTTTGCCTTGCCATGCTGTGGCTTTGAAGCTGTCCTCTGCTGAGTGCGGGGCCGCAAACTTGAAGGAGGCTGGCAGACGTTGATGAACAGCCCCTCATCGCATTCCATGGCTGGTTGAAACGAAGCACTTCTGACAGGGAGTTAGGGGACCCAGAAATCGATTTAATACCAGGCTTTTAGGGGAACAGCAGTAGAAACTTCCAATACACACTCCCAGAGTTTTGCACACTTGAGTCGTTACCCCACCGGCACCCACGTGCGTATGTTGGAAGGAGAAGGACCCCAAACATAGGTGTCTAATAAGATGCCTTGCAGAAAAGCAGAGGTGTAGTGGATACTGTTAGGAAAAGTTATACATCGAATCATGTTACTTAGGTTGCGGACACACACAAACATGATAATGGGAGCTGTGGTCTTTATTCCCCCCCCCCGCGCGCTTTCGACAATTGAAAGGTATGTTTCTAGGTCCCATCTTATGTGATTCCAAGTCGTTTTTACCATAGCGTTTTGTTATAACCCAGGCATCCCCAAACTGCGGCCCTCAGGTTTTTGGCCTACAACTCCCATTATCCCTAGCAAACAGGACCAGTGGTCGGGGAAGATGGGAATTGTAGTCCAAAATATCTGGAGCGCCGAAGTTTGGGGATGCCTGTTATAACCTGTCCTATAACCTGAGGCTGGTTGTCTCATAAATGATGTTAATAATAGAGTCGGTGTGCTGTAGTGGTTCCAGTGTCGGACTAGGACCTGGGAGACCAGGGTTCAAATCTCTCTACTCGGCCATGGAGGTCACTGGGTGACTTTGAGCCAGCCACTCACTCTCTCAGTCTAACTAACCTACCTCGGAGGGTTGTTGTGAGGGCAAAATGGGGAAAAGGAAAAGTAGGTGAGGTATAAATAAAAGCAACATAAAATAATAGCGTAACCTAGCAACGCCTGGATAGCCACTCCTTTTGTTCTATATTTTTTACGCTGGTTTTAATGTATGTACATCGCTTTGAGTTGCCCTGGTTAAAAACAAAAGCGAGTAACAATAACAAAAATTAAAACTAATACTTGGTTAAAGCTCCCCAGGGATACTAAACAAAATAATACCGTAATTGCCTTCCTCTGCTAAGACCAAAAAACACCCGCACTCTCAAAAATCCAAATTCGTTTTCTCAGGCACCAAATTAGACACCCCTCGAACGGGTTATCCCTCCCCACCATACGCGCGAGAGATAAACTAAGGTCCTTCCTCGCAGGCCACACTACGCGCGGCGGCGCATGGGCGCTCTGTGCTCGGATGGTGGGCAGTGACGGTTGGCCGCGGTGGAGCGTCGCGGGGGGGCGGGGGAGAGGGTCGCGCGGCCTCTAAGGCGGCGACAAGATGGCTGCGGCTGCGGCGGCTGAGGGAAACTCAGCGGTGGAGCCGGCAGAGTCGCCGCTGACGGAGGGGAACGACGACGAGGAGGCCGGTCCGCCTCAAGAAGAGGAGGAGGAGGAGGAAGACGACGAGTCGGCGGCGGGACCGAGCAGCGGCAGCGCGGGGTTCCGCTTGACGGCGGTGCGCCGTGAGCCGGCAGTGCGGCTGCAGCACAGCGTGAGCGGTGTGGAGCCGCTGGCTTGGTCCGAGGACCACCGCGTGTCGGTCTGCACAGCCCGCAGCATCGCCGTCCTGGAGCTGCTCAGCGACGTCCAAGGCGGCGGCGGAGGAGGTGGAAGCAGCGGCGCTGACCTCGTCATCCACCGCACGGCCGTGCCGGCCCCCTCCGCCGCCTGTCACCTCAAGGTGGGGAATGGATGGCGACCGCTGCAGGGTGGGATGGGCAGCCGCGCCTAGGCATGCACGGCGTGTGCATGATCAACCAACGGAACCCACCGCCACAGGATGCGGGGGTGTGTCTGTTTTAAAGGAGTTCGCTCTCAGTAGGCTCTCAGTTAAGCGCAGCCTGTGCTCTCAAATGACATAGAGTTGGAAGGGACCCCCGTGATCATGTAGTCCATGGGTAGGCAAACTAAGGCCCGGGGGCCGGATCCGCCCCAATAGCCTTCTAAATCCGGCCCGCAGACGGTCCGGGAATCAACGAGTTTTTACATGAGTAGAATGTGTGCTTTTATTTAAAATGCATCTCTGGGTTATTTGTGAGGCATAGGAATTCATTCTCCCCCCCCAAAAAAATAGTCTGGCCCCCCACAAGGTCTGAGGGACAGTGGACTGGCCCCCCTGCTGAAAAGTTTGCTGGCCCCTGATGTAGCCCAACCCCCTGCAGACCTTGCTTTTTCTGCATGCAGACCTTGCTTTTTCTGCAAGGGGATCAAGGTAGCTTAACATGGTTCTTCCACTCTCTGCTTAATGAAAAAAGTTAAATAAGCGATCCTTATTCTCACAGTAATCCAGCATGTTAGGTTAGGCAAAGAGACAGAGGCTGGCCCAAGCCGCATAAAGCCCACAAATGAGCTTTATGTGGCTGAGTGGTGATTTGAGTCTTCCAGATCCTAGTCCAGGGTTAGGGAACCTCAGGCTCAGGAGCATGAATGTGGCCTCAGGCCCCACTCAATCTGGCCCTTGGAACTCTCACTAGACTACACCCCCTATTCAGGCCACACACCCTCAGATATCCTACTCCACACCCTTTTTTTTTTTGCCTCACTGAAATGTGCCTTCAAACTGCCTCTTGTCTGGGTAGAAAAGTCAGATAGTTGAAACCTTTGATATTTGAATGACTAGAACATGCAAAAGTTTTGTTGTTGCTGCTCTGCCCACTTGTCCTCTGGCCCCATCTACCACTGCCATATCCTCCCTATGAAAGGATGAGAAAGGTTTCCTGCACCTCTTCCATAGTCCAACACCATCCACTTCACCACATGGTAGATCTCCTGGTAGATCTCTGGGTGGTTTGCAGTAATGCTGGAAGGATTTTAGGTGTTTTAACAGAAGCAGTGAAAGGAGTCCCACCCTTTGCTACTAATGAAACGAAGAAACTTTGGGTAATCAGAAGTGGATTTTGGGGTAAAAAGTTAGGAATTCTTTTCATTTCCTGACTCAGATTTTATTGTGCTTGCCTTCCACAACATAGTTGGTTTGGTTGATTAACTCAGAGTTCTATTTTTTAAAAATAACTAAAACAAAGTAGATCCCACAAACCTGAAGTCTGTGCACCTCTTTGCTTCACATATCTAGAACAAGGCATGGCCAGCATGTGGAACTCACTGCTGCAAGATGTGGGCATGACTGCTAGTCTCATTCTTGAATGACTGGGCGTGGGGAGAGATGGTAAGAAGGCTCTTAAATGAAAGTCCCTCCCTCCTGCTCATGTCAAATGACTTAGTCAAATCAGGAATGGGAAACTTACTGCTCTCCAGATTTTGCTGGTCTACAGCTCCCATCATCCCTGACCATTTTCCAATGTGGCTGGGACTGATGGTGATAGGAATGCAATGGCTTCTGTTTCTGGGCCCTCTTCAAGGGCCCCAGGATATCAGAAAGTTTTAATCCTCTCATATGAAATGGCTCATAGGTTACAATCACCACCTGAACAGGTTTGGCTGGCTGGGAATACCTGGCAGGGCCTTTTCTTCAGCAGCTCACGGCTGTAAAATTTGCTCCCCAAATAGGATTAGATTGGACCAATCCCAGTTGACTTTTAGGCAGGCACATAGCTGCCAAGTTATCCCTTTTTTTAAGGGAAATTCCATTATGCTGAATAGGCTTCCTCGCGAGAAAAGGGAAAACTTGGCAGCTATGGGCAGGCAGCTAGAAATGTTTTTATTTCATCTGATGTTCAGCAGTGGCTGATTGGGCGGTTGATATTCTCATTCCATTCTCCTTGCCTTTTTAGTCTCTGAATGATTCTGTTAACAGTGTTTTCGTTGTTGTACTGATTTTCAGTGTGTCACAAACTGCTTTGTCCTAAAAGGTGACATAAAAAATTTATTTATGAAAAAAGATAAGTAAAATAAAATAAATTTGGGTGGCCACTGTTGACAGGAAGCTTAACTCCATAGATTTTTAGTTCAATCCCACTGACACTTTCTTACTTTCTGACAAGGACTGGACAGATTCATGGAGGATAGGGCTATGGGGTCATGTTAATTGCCTCTGAACTTCAGGTGTTAAGGACAAACGAGGTGATTGTCTTCATATCCTACTTCTGAGTGTCCTTGGCTTGCTTGCAGCAAGAAACAGAGGAATGTATCCAACTTGTTGTTGTTTAGTCGTTTAGTCGTGTCCGACTCTTCGTGACCCCATGGACCATAGCACACCAGGCACTCCTTTCTTGCACTGCCTCCCGCAGTTTGGTCAAACTCATGTTCGTAGCTTCAAGAACACTGTCCAACCATCTCGTCCCCTTCATGGATCAATGCCTTGTCGTGGCGAAGGGGCTTGAATAACTCAGAGAAGCTATGAGCTATG
The DNA here is from genome assembly GCF_965207765.1 of Zootoca vivipara. Lineage (NCBI taxonomy): Eukaryota > Metazoa > Chordata > Lepidosauria > Squamata > Lacertidae > Zootoca > Zootoca vivipara. Next base: position 35,888,987 of record NC_142585.1, read on the forward strand.
CCATGCAGGGCCACCCAAGATGGACAGGTCATAGTGGAGAGTTTTGACTAAACGTGATCCACCTGGAGAAGGAACTGGCAAGCCACTCCAGTATCCCTGCCAAGAAAACTCCATGGACAAAGACAACAGGCATATAAAAGTATCCAACTTAGTTCTACTTAAATTTAGGTCCCCTAAAATGAATGTATTTTAGTCCTATCTGCTTTTAAGGTTTTGTTTTTTAAAAAAAATCAAGCAGTACATTAATTTTATGAGATAAATAAAATATGAAATAAATTTATCAGTGTCAGTGAGTATTCTGAGTAGAACTAAGTTGTAATAAAATCCAGAATGCTGAATTGCATGGCATTGGGTCTGATCCAGGAGGGCAATGGCTATGTTTTTACAAAGCCAGAAGGAAATGTGCTAAAAATAACAGTTTGTATTTCTATCATTTTATATTACTTTGATCATTGTTTGCCTCTTTATGGAGCAAAAGTGGGCAATAAGAATAAGTAATAATAATATTCTCCTTTTCTCATAACAATAGAACCCAATGGGGTCATGCAATAAAACAGAATGGTGAGAGATTCAGGACAGACAAAAAGAGGGACTACTTAAAACCATGGAATCTGCTGTCACATGGTGTAGTGATGGCCACTTACTTGGACTGCTTTAAAAGGAGATTAGTCAACTTCATGGAGAATAAGGCTATCAGTGACTACTTGTCATGATGGTTATATTACCTCCAGGCTCAGAGGCTTCTGAATACTGCACCAGCTGCAGGGGAACAATGACAGGAGGTAGCTATTGTGCTCATGCCTTAATTGTGGGCTTCTTGTAGGCTTTTGGTTGACTCCTGAGGGAAAGAGGATGTTGGACTAGATAGGCCAGGGTGGTCCAACATGCAGCCCAAGGGCCACATGCAGGCTTCAAGGCCTTTTTTGGTGACCTTCAGCTATATTTGACGCCCTCCCCCAGCCAGGTAAGTGAGGAGCTGGGCTTTGGAAAGGAAGCTTGAGGTCTTTGACAGGGTCCTAGAGTCCTCCTTCCTCCAACCCAAGCCTAGTTAGGGATTTAGGAAGGAGGTGGGAGAGCTCTAGAGCCCTGTCAGAGCCTCTAGAACCCTGCCAGAGCCTCGCACCTCCTTCCAAAGCCTGGCACTTCACTTAGCTGGCTTATAGAAGTCAGTGTAGGGGGCTGGTGGGGTGCATCAAATTTTGGCCTTGTTCCACTCATCCCCACATGACAAGGAGTGCGCTGCTCACAGTCTCTGTGTCAAAGTACTACTGCAGCCAACTTGGTATAAAAATTTGGACCTCTCTAAGATAGGCCTTCAGTCTGATTTTACTGGGCTGCTCTTACTGTATTTAATGCTAGAGTGTTCAAAGCTGTGGCAAGAGCTTGCTTGATCAGATGTTTGCACCAGTATTTGATAAAATAGGCTTTTGCTAATAGTAGCTCATTTATATACCTTTAAGCTGCTACACAAGCCTTAATTTTGAACAAGCTAGTAAAATGTTTAATTGTTATTTTTTTTAACACACTGATTCTTTTTCAGGTTGGTTCCAAAAATGAAGTTGCTGAATGTAAGGAAAAGTTTGCCAGTTCTAAGGATCCAACCATGAGCCAGACATTAATGTTGGACAGGGTGTTCAACCCCGAAGGGAAGTCGCTGCCGTCCATGCGAGGCTTCAGATACTCCAGTTGGTCTCCACTGGGCTGTGATGCAAACAGCAGGTGCCTCCTGGCAGCATTAACCATGGACAACAGGTTGACCATCCACGCTAACCTTGACAGACTTCAATGGGTGCAGTTGGTTGACTTGACTGAGCTCTATGGAGAGCGCCTGTTTGAGAATGGCTACCGGCTTTGTAAGGGTGAGGGTCCCAGGGTGGATTTAGGGGACTTCTCCGAATTCCAGAGAAGGCACAGCATGCAGACCCTGGTGCGCATGGAATGGTCTGGAATCTGCACCACCCAACAGGTGAAGCATAATAATGAGTGTCGGGATGTGGGCAGCGTGCTGCTAGCCGGAATCTTTGACAATGGCAATATCGCCATCTGGCAGTTCCAGCTCCCATTTGTGGGCAAGGAATCAATCACATCTTGCAATACTATTGAGTCAGGAATCACTTCCCCCAGCGTATTGTCATGGTGGGAATATGAGCACAATAATAGGAAGATGAGTGGTCTCATTGTTGGGAGTGCTTTTGGACCCGTTAAAATCCTCCCCGTCAACCTTAAAGCAGTCAAGGGCTATTTCACCCTCAGGCAACCAGTGATTTTGTGGCAAGAGATGGACCAGTTGCCTGTACACAGCATCAAGAGCATTCCTCTCTACCACCCATATCAGAAATGCAGCTGTAGCTTAGTGGTGGCCGCAAGAGGATGCTATGTGTTCTGGTGTCTTCTTTTGATCTCCAAAGCAGGTTTAAATGTCCATAATTCACATGTTACAGGGCTCCACTCTCTCCCAATCATTTCCATGACAGCAGACAAACAGAATGGGACTGTCTACACATGCTCTATTGACGGGAAGGTCAGGCAGCTGATTCCCATCTTCACGGATGTTGCATTGAAATTTGAGCACCAGCTGATAAAGTTGTCTGAAGTGTTTGGCTCTGTGCGGACTCATGGGATTGCAGTGAGCCCGTGTGGAGTGTACCTGGCGGTAGTGACCACAGAAGGCATGACCAGTGGCCTCCACCCTATCACCAAGAACTACCAGGTCCAGTTTGTGACCCTTAAAACATTTGAGGAGGCAGCAGCTCAGCTGCTAGAATCATCTGTCCAAAACCTTTTCAGGCAGGTTGACCTCACAGATCTTGTCCGCTGGAAGATCTTGAAAGATAAGCACATTCCACGATTCCTACAGGAAGCCTTGGAGAAAAAGATTGAGAGCTTTGGGTCCACATATTTTTGGCGCTTTAAACTGTTTCTCTTGAGGATTTTGTACCAGTCACTGCAGAAGGCTCCCTCTGAGGCCCTGTGGAAGCCAACCCATGAGGACACAAAAGTCTTAATAGCACATTCCCCTGGGATGGGCAGCAGCGAAGAGCAGCAACAAGACAAAGGCACTTCAAAACAGGGCAGCAAGCAGAATCCAAGCGACATAATCCGAGGAGCAGATGTGGATGATCAAGCAGATGACTCTCTTGTCTACTCCAGTGACATAGGAGGACGGGAGCCAATGGAAGATAAGCTTCTTGAAATCCAAGCTCAGATTGAAGCAGTGGAAATGCATTTGACACGGGAACATATGAAGCAAGTGTTGGGGGAAGTCTACCTGCACACATGGATTACGGAGAACACCAGCATTCCCACGAGGGGAGTCTGCGACTTCTTAATGTCTGATGAAAGTTATGATGACAGGACAGCACGGGTAAGTGCATCCCAGCATAAAAGCTGTTGGGTTGCAGTAGGATAGCATGGTTTAGTTTGCCCTATCAAATCCTGGTTTAAGAAACCAGGATATGCACCAGCTTCATGTATGCACATACAGCCCCATTTCTCTCATTTCTCTTCTATCTTTGTGCCATCAGCAAAACAACCATAGTTTCTTGTTATGTGTTGACAAACAAACCACAATTCAAAAGCCAACTGTAAACCTTGGTGCATATTAAAAATTTAAAAAGATGGTCTCTGATCTGGAAAAGTCAAATGCTACTGTGTCTAGATCATTGGTGCAGGCCTTCTGATGCCCTTCAGTGTTTATCTGTCCTTACTCACTAGGCAGATCTGGTAGCACTGACTGTGGTCTTGTCAAAGAAAGCAGGTCCCACCTGCCCATATTAGCAAGTTATAGTTTGGATTCCTAATAGTTCATGAGGGTCTGCCAGAGGATCACAACTGCTGTTACTGGCTTCTGTAAATATTGTGGACTTGTTGATTAGATCTAATGCCAGATTCATCAGGGAGCAAGGGGGAGGTGCTCTTTGCTAAGGCCAGAACTACCACAAACAACTCTGCGTCACTCCCCTTCCGTGACGATTCAAACTACCATCAACTCACCTGCCTGAGGAAAGAACTGTGTGGCAGGAGCGGCCTTGTCCTGCTGGCCTGGGCATTATCTGATCCTAAATTTGGTCTCGTGGGGTTGGGGTGGGAAAGGGTTGCTGGTCCCCCCAAGACAGGTGGCACCTGTGTAGACAGTCTGTAAGGCAGAGGAGACTGCTTACTTATGCTAAACTGGACTGTGAGCAACTTTTCTTGAAACCAACTTGTAAGCCACTTTTTCACAAATAAACTGCTTTCAAAACTTGTGAGTTACCCAGTGGTATATTAATATCCTAAATAAAATCAGTAAATATTTGTAGAAGTCAAAACATCACACTTTTCAGGAGGGAATGCTGGGGCCTTCCCCTGCTGCCTCTCCAGTTGACATATGAATTGTAAAATCCTTGGGGCAGGGGACCTGACCTTTTGCTTATGTATTATTTATTTATTTACTTTCATTAATGTATTTATATACAGTCCTTCACAATATTCAGCTTTGGGTGCTTACAGTATAGTTTAAAACATAATAGTAATAAAATATGCAATAAAACCAAATGAAGGTAACAAATAACATAATTAGCAGAATACTGGCAGCCCCCCATTTACGCAGGGTTATGTTCTGAGGCACTGCACATGTTGGTGAAATCGGGTGTAATTGAAACCCATCGGAAAAGCCTGCAAACGCCATGTTCCACCCCTGCTCTCCCCTCATCCCACCCTTTTAGTGATGTTTTTATGACCTTTCCAAGTTACTTCCAGGTTCGGTGCGATTCCTGTATACAGAACATGAGCAGACATACTAAATGTGCATAAACAGGGCTGCCTGTATACAAAATGGCAAACTGGAAAGTAAAAAAAGACTTCAATTCCAGTGGTTTTAAAATGTATATTCCTTCAATTATGATCTTAAGGTACAAACCATTACAGTGTCTGGGAGAATACAAATGTATGAAGCTGATGCCTTCTAGATAATAAAGTGGGGGCCAGGTAAGCTTCCTTGAGGCTGAAGCAGGCAGCAAGGCTTACTTGGATTCCCAACACTGAGATTGCTGCCAGGTACCAGGGGAAGGGTGCAGGTGGCCAGGAGGTTGGCATGGTGTGGATGCAACGAGTCTGGTGCCTGCACCATGCCAACCTCCCTTCTTCCTCTTGTTAACTAGCAGCAACCTTGGAATTGGGAAGCCAGGTAAGCACTACCACCCTGCCCTACTGACCACTCCTGACTTCAGGAGAGTTCCCCAGCTTGGGGTACCCTAGATGAAGAAGCCTTCTCTTTTGTTTCCTTTTTAATCTGTGATGGTTGCAAAACTCTTAAGAGCCACAGCAAAAGATCTTTCTGTTTGGTTGATGTGGGAGCAGGTGGTCCATAGAGCCCTGCCTCCATTGATGGTTCTACATAAATAACAATTGTGCCGTTCCGTGGTTGCCACAATCCTGTATTTTTCTGCAGCTTCCTAAGTAGCTAAGACTTGAAACTCTGCTGACATAAGAAAGAGTGTTCAAAAATATTTTATCATGTTCTCTTGAGTGGTAACATGCGCTTTGAGCTAAAGCTCCTCTCTTTTCGATTTACCTTCAACCATCAGTTTTCTTCCGAAATGCATGGGGGGTTAGGGCAATTAAGTTCCTCAGACTACCTGAGCGGCATGCGGAGAAGTCATTCACTCTGCGTTTTGCATGCCTGAGACGCCTTTGTTGCTTTTTCATTCTGTTGTATTCCGTTTTAAGCAGGGCTTGGGCTTTTGCATCTTGTGTTCTTCAGAAAGCCCGCCTCACAACTCCTGTGAGATTTCCCCACCTTTCAGCAGGCAGCTGTCTCTTCCTATAAGTGCTGCTACTGACTGCTGCTGCTGTGTGTTCCCAGGTGCTGATTGGGCATATCTTAAAGAAAATGAACAAACAGACTTTCCCAGAGCACTGCAGCTTGTGCAAAGAGATCCTGCCGTTCACAGATCGCAAGCAGGCAGTTTGCTCCAACGGACACATTTGGCTCAGGTAAGCCCAACTTCAAGCAAGCGCTGTCAAGTTCCCTTCTTTCTGATTTAGCCAAGTGGAGGGAGGGGGCAGGTGTTTATCAGTGGCTGTGAAATGCCTTTCTGCATGCCGGGGGAGCAGAGAGTTGGAATCATGTTGATCTCTGCTTGCCTGAGAAAGTCTGCAAACAGGCAGGGTGCTTGCTTGCAAGGGCTGGAGAAGTACAGTATGGCTCTTAGGCAGACAGTTTGAAATTCCTTTACAATGCTATTTCTGCCTGTTGGCAGTTGTGTGCCTGAGTGCCTAACTTTTGCCACTTCCTTCATTGCCATCTTGTTCACAACAGACACCAGAATGTGGTGTATCACTTTTGAGGTTCCTGGGAGGCAAGTGGGCATTCAGCACCCAGAGGTGTTTCCCAGCCTGTGCTATTTTGGACAGACCTGTAAATCTACACACCCACACACCCCTGAACTGTCTTTAAAATTGTGTCAGAACTTAAAATGGTTTTAACTTTCTGCTTGCTTCTTGGTGTGTGTGAAATGTGTTTTATCTCAAGAAGCTACCTTGGCAGCCTAAGATGGGCTGAAATGAAGGGTATAGATTCATTAAATTGAAAGAAATTAGCCAAAGGGATAGGAATCAGAATCTGACCATGAAACTACAAGTGCTGAAGCTGAATATTGAGCCTATTTGGAGTATTTCATCTGCCTGTGCTCAAGTAAAACTTCATTGGAGAATTGTTTGTAGCTGCCAGATTGATTTGAAACCTGTGGTAGATCTGACCAAATGGATTCTTTTCCACCAAAGTTTCTGCCATTATAGACTTGTAAGCCTTTGGATGTGCTGTTGAATCTTGGCTGTTCTGATTTGAAACTAGTGTTTCCCGATTGCCTCCCTGACAGTGATGTAGTATTTTTTGATACAGTTTCCCAGTATTTTCATATGTACTCGTTTTAAAAACTTTTGTATACCCCTAAAAATGTATGTATAAACCAACAATGTGGTAGTCTCAAATACTGGTGGGTGGGCAACGTGGCCAGTTAGTTTCAGTAAGGTGGGTAACTGGCATCACTACCTCAGATTATGCAGGATAGTTCTACCATGCCAACAGTGTTTGAAAAATACAGTAATGTCATCTGATTCATTATTTGGTGTGTATTTGCTAAAAGATGCTAACATTCTGTGCCCAGGCCATCAAAACTGATCTTGAAGCCTCAGGGCAGAAGTAGTGGAAATTTTGCTTGACAAAATTTTGAATTTTGATATTTGAGAGCATATCATTGTAGCTACAGATTTTTGAGATTTGAGAGCATATCATTGTAGCTACAGTGGTTAAATGTGTTCTTTTCCCACTTTATAGGAGAGCTGAATTATGTGTCTTGCCTGCTTTCCTGCCCAGTCATGGAATTCCTATTTTTCCTGTACTAGTCTTGGATAATCTGATTTGCTTTCATTAGTTGTATTCTACATTTACATCCAACTGGTGATTTCTGTTTAGAAGAGTTTGGATTTAGACTAAGTTAGTTCATCTTAGGCCCCACTGAAATTATTGGGCAAGTTACTCATTACTTGTCCTGTTTATTCCCATGGGAGCAGTATTTCCTTTCTTGGTATCCTTTCTTGAAACAGGGCTAGGGGACCTGTGGAGCTCCCAACAACCCTGACAGTTGGCTCTACAGGCTGTGACTGATGGGAGTTGGAGTCCAACAGCATCTGGAGGGCTGCATGTCCTCCAGCTATGATCTGAAGGGTGGCACAGATGGCATTCTGAGAAGCATCTGATCCTTTTAACCACAAAGGCCTTTCCATAATTATTTTCCCACTTCTGCCACTTCTACAGGTGCTTCCTTACCTATCAAGCCTGCCAAAGCCTGGTGTACAGAAGATGCTTGCTTCGTGACAGCATCGCACGGAATCCAACCCCAGAAGGTGAGCTCTTTCCTTTAGACCTAGGAGTGGATGATGCGGCAGAGTCTGGATGAGTTTCTGATCTGGGCAAAGATGCAGGCTCTGCATTGATCCACCCTGGGCACCTATCAAGCATTCCTATCAGCTGGGCGAGGGCTAAACACCCCAGATATTGATTTACCTTGACCTTTTTGTTAGGTCATAGATTCTCATTTCTCCATTTCAAAATCCACGTGAGATTTCATTCCAGAAGCTGCATTTCTTGGAATGGGGAGTCATCTTTTTGTGTGTCATAATGAGACTGAAGTCATCCATGAAAGAAAGGGCAAGAAGATCCCAAGTTGCATACAATGCTGTTTATTTGGTCCAGTATGTTTTGAAGCAAATCTTTGCTCCCCAATAACAGTTTACATGTGTGAAGAATATTTGCGACCACAGAACACTCTGCTTTGTGGAGCCTCCCCCTACCCTAACCCCCAGATGATTTTCTTCAAAACACTTTAGACAAAATAATTACCGTATTTTTCTGTGTATAACATGCCCCCTATTTTAGGGGACTCAAAATTAAGAAAATGGGATTGCCCCCGTGTATAAGACTACCCCCCTTTTTAACATTATTTTTTAGTTTAGAAACCTTGAGTTATGTACGGAAAAGTACGGTAGTATCCTGTTTACTGTACTGTGAGGCATTTTCCCCTATTGTCTCATGACTAGCCTTCTCTTTCGTTATCGCCTTTCCTCATTAGTTCTCCAACAACCTGTTTTCTTATTTTCAGATCCTGATTGGATCAAGAGGTTGCTGCAGGGGTCTTGCAGTTTTTGTGACTCTCCCGTTTTCTAAAGAACAAGATTGAGAGCCTGATGTATTTTTTTCCAGCGCACAAAGCACCACTCTAACCCTGGAAACTGCCTGAAGGTGCAAACATGTAAATTACCCAGAAAGGAACTTTTTAGTAGAAGACAGTGAGCTGGACATGCTTAGTGGTCCAGCATCCCATTTCAAACCTGAGAGGAAGCAGAAAAGCCTTCTGTTGGGAAAGCTTCAGCACAGACACTTTGGAAACAGCTCTGACTCATCCCAGTTAAGCATTGGTACTTGACTCCTTTCTTTTCTTGGCAAGTAGGGTCTGGAATTGGAGAAATACACCGGTGCTGACTCCACACCACCCTCCAGCCCACTTCATTTGGCCATAGGATGCTTTTCTTGCAAAGGTGGAATCCCAGCAGTGGGGGATACCACTGCTGCTGCTGCTACTTCTACTACTACTTCATAGGTCAGCAGGATTTGAGCCTACTTTTACTCTTTCATTCATTTTCAAACAAATGTTTAAAACTGTGCCAGAGACAATTAAATTTTTAGAAATAACATGCAGGTTTAAGAATATTTTTTTAAATGTCCTGCATGCCCATTACATGAGGGTGAAAATCCTGACCATTTCACACCTACAGAAGTTGGCAATCAAGTCAGTGGCTTCTTATAGGAAACATTAATCCGCCTGTGCCAAATGTGGAATGGTAAGTTTTAAAAGGCTAATCAAGTTATTTCACCAATGGAGCATGTCATACTAAAAGCATCAGCATTTTTGATCAAACTCTTCTTGCCAGTGAATTTGTTCCCCCTTGCTCAGTTCCCCCTTCTAATCGCATAATCCCCTCCCAAATTTTTGCCAGTGCCTTTTTTTTTAAAAGCAACAGTTTTGCTTGCCAGGAAATCTTCTTCTTCCTCCCATTATAGATGGATACATTATTTGTAGATGTTGGCTTCAGCAGTCAATATGTTAGAAATTGCAACCAGGCAAATGTCTAACTATCCCACCAGAGTTCTGCGGTCATTCACTCTTGTCTTATGAAATGAAGCTATCCAGCTATAAAAACATTTGCAGCTTGCTGTGGCAGAATCTACAGCTGGATCCCTCCCACAGGAGGTGGTGATGGCAACCAACTTGCAGAGCTTTAAAAGAGGATTAGACAAATGGATAAGGCTGTGTTCTCCCTCTGTTGAAGGCAGTGTGCCTCTGAATACCAGTGGTTGGAAACCGCAGGGAAGGGGAGACAGAGGTGCCAGCTTCTGAAGGCGTGTGTCGTGGTACATGACGTCACAATGTCGGAGGAGCTGGGGGCAGAGCCGAACGTGGCAGCAGTGGAGTGGCAGCCCAGCTTCAATGGCTGTATCTCCTGCTGCTGCTGCTGCTGCTGCTGCTGCTGGTACTGCTACTGCTACTGCTGCTGCCACCGCCAGAGTCTGTTTCCCTGCTCCTTCCACTCCATGACTGGAGGAGAAGGAGGAGAAGCCAGCTACTGAAGCCACGCCACACTCGGCCGCCTCTGCTGCTCGGCTCCTAGGAGATGGTACCCTTGAGGGGAGAGTATTCTTGTACTCAGGTCCTGTTTATGGGCATCCCAGAAGGGGCATCTGGTTGCCACTGTGAGAACAGGATGCTGGACTAGATGGGTCATTGGCCTCATCCAGCAGGGCTCTTATTATGTTCTTACAAGATGCAGCAGAATAAATCAGAGGTCCTCAGAACTACTTCAGACTGTGGAGTAGGGAGCACATTTGTAGCACTTCTTTCTGTAAATAATCAAGTCACCAGTAAAAAGTTCCTGCAGGTTAAAATCAAGTACAGTGGTGCCTCGCTAGACGAATTTAATTCATTCCACGGGTCTATTCTTATAACGAAAAATTTGTCTAGCGAATCCCATAGGAATGCATTGAATTTTTTTGTATTCTGCTGCATATGTAGGCTAAGCCCTCTGAGGACATGCCCTTCATAGGAGTGAGCAGGAGTTCTCTAGGACTCCGTTCATAGGCTGTAGGTACATTTTTTAGTTGTTTGCTGTCCTTGGCCAAAATACTGCACTTTAAAAGGTGGAGGTCAATTTGGATTGATCAACCAGTTCATGGAAATAGGAATTTATTGGCAGGGTGAGCCAAAAGGGATCATAAAATGATGTTGGTTATGTTAATAATTTTGTGCTTTGGGGCTGATGTTTTTAGTGCCTCTGATGACTTTGTTCTAATGCTTTCTCCTGAAGCTATCTACTGCTCTCCTTATACTTTCCAAGAAGGTATTTCACTCTGTGGGTATGAAAGATCCATGTAAGTGGGTCAAGATGATTGTCCTCACTCCACAACCCCATGAAGGTCTCCTCTAGATTAAAAGGATATTGAATAGAACAGTGATTTCAGTCTAGAGAGTCACTACAAATCAGTGTAGACAACACTAGGCTCAATAGGTTGATGGCGAAGTGATCTACTTTTTGTTTTTTCATTCTGGAGATGAGTAGACCTGCTGGAGGAGGCAGTGCTATTTCCCAACGATTACTCCACACCCACACCCACACCCACACCCAGCTCTGCCTGTTGGAGCCCATTCTCAGCCTATTGAGAGGACCTAAATAGTACACATTAGGCAGTATGCTGGGTTAATTGGATTAAAACAGTGGAAAAGGCTAATTAAATATTGAACAATGTATTCTTGCTATGGTAAGCTGAACAAGAGAGTGGAGTGTATGGAGCTGAATTCTCATCAATCAGCACTACTGAATAACTCCACAAACTGCTGTAATAGATTTGGTGTTGTGTGTGGGGTTATATGCGGGCAAAATACAGCACCTGTACTTCTACTAGATGGACTTCAATTCTTTCCTTTATCGACTTTCTACTTCCTTCCAAAGGTAAATGCCCAGTATCTTTCGTTGCAGAGAGATTTAACAATGGGAGGAACCCACTGAACCCTCAGAAGCACATGAGAACTGAGTTCAGACTCAGTTCCGTTTTTCAACTGTCTTAACTGTGACAAAACTTTTCAAGGGGGCTGACTCAAGCCCATGGCAGTTGAAGGGGCCAATTTCTGATGAAGGAACATTGTAGAATCAAAATGGGGGAGCACCAGTTTGCTGCTAACTTAGCAACTTAGCAAAGTCTTCTGTCTTGTGACTTATTTCTGAATGCAGCCCTCCTAACCAAATGACTCCCACTTCTGCTGTGTGTTTGTGTGTGTTTAAAAAAAACCCCACACACTGAATGTAGGAGGAGTTTATCCATCCCACTTTAGTTTTATATATATATATAAATAATTTTTATTAAAGATTTTCCTCATTTACAAAAGCACATGCATTGTCTCTTTCTTCAGGTTGTGTTTTCTACAGATCAGTTACATTTGTTTTGAGACAAATGTGTTATATGCAGTATAGGGTTGGGAAGAAAAGAGGAAGATGGGAAAGGGTGGGATGGTAAAGCTTATGTTCTTTTACTTAGTGTATGTGCCAGGGTTTTGTGTTAGTGCCACTTGGGTAGGTTCTCTTTCTATTTATTCACTTTGGACATGACTGCTCTAGGGCAAGTGTGACTAACTTGTGGACCTCAAGAGGTTGGATTCCCAACTCCCATCAGCCCCACTCAGCTTGGCCAGTGGTCAGGGGCAATGAGAATTGGAGTCCAGCAGCAACATGGAGGGCCAGTGGTTTGCCACTCCTTCTCCAGGAGTATCTCTGACTGATCTAACCTTTAATCTTAGAATGGGTTTCCTGTTTTCTTTATAGCTACATTCAAAAGCTTGAATAGATTTCTTCTGACTCATACACCCCATTTGAAACAGGTGAATACAGAACTTTGTGCCTATTGAATTAATATCAGTGTGGCTGTGCCAGTACTTTCTCTGAACACTGGTTGTTGGCCCGAGATTTAATGAAGGCCAGCACAGCTTGAATGTCTAGACAAAGTCAGGCTGCTCTTCCTTAAAGAACTGAGTTTCTTGCAAGAATTAGGGCAGATATTTCTGAAAGGCAATATGGAGTTCATAAACCTGCCCAGTCACATTGGGGTGGGGAGTTTTAGTCACAGAGGTGACTCTTATGTTGTATTCAGCTCCAAAAAATAGTAAATTCTCAACAGTAGCTTAACATTTGATCACCTTTATTAAAGGACAGGGGGATGGGGAATGCTTCATTGTTATTTTTATGAAGTAGAAACCAGTGCCTGCCAGTCTGGTGGATAGCGTGGGTCTGGAAATAGGGCTTCTGTCTGCCAAGGATGCTGTCACACAAGGATGGCAAGGGCCACATTCACTCAGTGGGTGCAACCACTCCTCTCTCCTCTTTTCTCTTGTGCTTTTCCTCCCCTCTCTGCAAGGTTTCTGGGGAACAACAACACAGGTCACTCTTGCCAGTAATCTGCACTCTTTTCAAGGGCGGTGCATGAAATTAGAGTAAGGGATGCAAGTTGCCTATGCATAGAACCATGGAAAGGTAGAGTTGGAAGGGACCCCAAGTTTCATCTAGTCCAACCTCCTGCATGCAGGGATCTCAACTAAAGCATTTGTGACAGATGGCTCTCCAATCTATGCTTAAAAAGCTCCAATAAAGGTTGGAGTGTGAGACCTAAAATTGGGGTGAAGTGCAACTTTGTCTTTACTGCAGGTTCTCCCCAAAGCAAAGATTTGCTTTTCTCCATGGGTGTGAATGGCACCAGAGACTTGTGAGGGAGCCTTAATCTGGTCCCAGCCCCTGGTGGTCCCATTAAAGTGCCAACCTGAAGTTCATTTAGAATCAGAATTGTAGAATTGTTGGAAGGGACTGTGAGAGTCTTCTAGTCCAGCCCCCTGTGATACAGAAATCTCAACTAGATCATACAAATCTCCAGGGAAGGAGAGTCCACTACCTGCCGAGCAGTCTGTTCCACTGCTGAAGTTCTTCCTGATGTTTAGTCAGAATCTCCTTTCTTGTAACTTGAATCCATTGGTTCAGGTCCTACTCTCTGAAGCAGGAGAAAACAAGTTTGCTCTGCAATCCATGTGACAGCCTTATAGGTATTTGAAAATAGCTACCATATCTCCACTCAGTCTCCTCTTTCCAGGCTAAACATACTCAACTTCCTCAACCGTTCTTCATAAGGCTTGCTTTCCAGACCCTTGATCATCTTGGTTGCCCTTCTCTGTACACGTTAAATTATGGTGCGCAGAATTGGGCACAGTATTCCAAGTGTGGTTTGACCAAGGCAGAATGGAGTGGGGCTATTACTTCCCTTGATCTGGACACTATACTTCTATTGATGCAGCCACAATGAGCTTATGATCATTGCCCAGTCCAGCCCAACCCACCCCAAATTCGTAACATAAAGATCAATACTGTATATAGTCAGTATTTTTTAATTAATTAATTACCATTACTGGGAGTCAGAGCATGTAAAAAATAAGGAAGTAAAACAAGCATAAATAATGTTACCAGAGGTTACTCGTTGATGAGAAGGGGTGCTCTCTGCACATGCCCACATCCTTTATTTCTGAAGCTTGCAGTTCCTAATTAGATTTTTCACACTATACCCCACAGGCTTCTTTACAACTCCCAGGTCCTTTTTGACCCTCTTTCAACTGCTTATTCAGCCACTGCACAGTCCCATTTACCATGTTTGTGAATATTGAAATATTGACCACTTTGGGAGATCCTGCTATAGTGGGACAGAGCAATCTTGGGAACTACCCATTACTGATACAGTTAACCCTTAACAACATGTTTCATATGGCAAAGGAACAGTTCCTTCTGTTTCAAGGCACTTCATGCAAGTTTTTGCCAGAGAAGGTGGTGGGGTCTCTGCAATACAGAAATAACTCTTGAAGGAATCCTTCACCCCAAAACACTATATCCCTTCAACCCCTCCTTGGTGGTATGTGGGATGCTGGGTCTGATGACACTGCAAGATGGAGCCAGAAGAGAAAATGTTTTCTGTGTTGCTGTTCTGCGGAAATGGGGTGAGGAGGAACATTAGCCACCCCTCGCAATATCGGTCCCCAATAAAAGTGGGCTGAGATTTCCTTTTTAATTAGATTTCTGGTTGGAAAAGCTCACCTCCTTTTCTGGCCCTGTGTTACAAAAGTTAAATAGCACAGCCAGAGGTCTGACAAACCAAACCATCAATTCTGAGGAGAAAAGCCATAAAAAAATCATAGTCATTTGTAAAGACATTAATTATCCACCCGCTCAGCATAAATATAAAATATGTGTTATGTCTGTGCGTTGTTTATTTCTTAAAATGCTATGGTGCAATAAGGGAGTCTGATTAAGGGTTCATTCCTTAACCCAGTTAGGGCTTTTGCATCTTGGCTTTTAAACAAAAAACAAAATCAATGTGTTGGAGAGAAGAAATGTTAATCAACTAGCTGGTTCTTGTGTTACCAAGCTGACCGCATTAAGCCTATGTTATGAAAATGCTCTGGTTCCCTTGAGGACGGTACATTACTGTGAATATTAATGCTGTATATATGGTTGACTTCTTTTGTAAATGTGAAACAGAATCTGGAGAATGTGTTTTGTATACTGCAACAGTAGCACTGTTAACACGAATCACTTTCTAAATACTGTAAAGAAACACACAACTTGTGTATTGTGTTTAAATAGGTGCCTTGGCAAAGTGAAGGAGACATTGGATTCTTGGCCGATAAAGCATTATGCTGATTTCTTGACCAATTTGGATTGCTTTAAAAGAGAACTGGACAAATTCAAGGAGGAGAAGGCTATCAATGTCTGCTAGCCATGATGGCTATGATCTACCTGCATGGTTGGGGGCGTTAAAGCTTCTGAATACTGGTTTCTGGAAACCTCAGGCGGGGAGAATGCTATTGCAATCAGGTCCTGCTTGTGGGTTTCCCACAGGCATCTAGCTGGTCACTGTGAGAATAGTATGCTGGATTAGATAGAACACTGCCCTGACCCATCAGTTTTTCTTATGTTATGACAATCAGCCCAACAGAAGAGACAACAAGCATGACTATTTGTTACTTCCATCCTATGTGCAGTAGCCATGAGTAAGCTAGGGATTGAAGAGACGGAGGATTCTGAAGGGGCTCCCAGAGCCAAAGCAGAGAAAGCTGGAGGGGACAGTAGCACTTCCGGCCACCTTTCTCTGTGCTTTATTCTCCTTTCAGCTGCTACATAGAGGTCCTTCTTGCTTTTCAGCATGCAAAAATGCCATCAAGCCCCAAATTTTGAATTAAGTTGTAACCCTGGTAGCAAGGACTCCAGGAAAACCAGACAAATAAGAGTCTTACTAAGATGAAAGCAGTACAGTGGTACATCGGGTTACAAACACTTCAGGTTACAGACTCTGCTAACCCAGAAATAGTACCTCGGGTTAAGAAGTACTAAGGTTAAGAAGTTGCTTCAGGATGAGAACAGAAATCGTGCTCCGGCGGCGCGGTGGCGGCAGGAGGCCCCATTAGCTAAAGTGGTGCTTCAGGTTAAGAACAGTTTCAGGTTAAGAACGGACCTTTGGAATGAATTAAGTTCTTAACCAGAGGTACCACTGTACTTTTATGGCCACTTTTAAGAACCAGAGGAAGAATGTTTAAGGACTGAACACTCAGCCTCACCCCATCAGTATCTATTGATGGCCCCATCCATGTATAGGCCTTATTCCATCCCTGTTAAATGACTTGCTCGAGTCATTGCATGGCTTGGTCAAGCGGAGATTCTTCCCTGACCTGGCATGTAAGCCACCAGGAGGTGTGAAGTAACATTGGTGTGGTGTGAACACACTGGCCAAGCCAATCTGGTTCAATCTGGTGACTGAACCTCGTGCACAGCGTGACTGGGGAGGTATGTGCAGGACTGGGTGTTGCCCTTTGCACACTGAGCCTAGGCAGTTTTGGTATCGTGATGGTTTGTGCTGTGAGCATATTGGATATTGTCACAGGACTAGACATGAGTAACCATTGTTGTCTTGCTTTTCAAGGGAAGTCCTTGACATAGCTAATCCTCTATTGAAAGCCTTTTTCTCCTCCCCACTCTCTTCAGCAGGAATTCCCACCAGAATTATGGGACATGATTGCAAGGGGTAATAAATTCCACGGCTGCAGGTTCCCGTGAGCCCAAAACTCTCGCCCACACAGAGGAGTCTGCCTGCCGCATCTCTGAATGACTTTGCTCGGGCCTTGCCCCTGCCGCATAAAGGATTCTGCTATGTCTCTGCCTTGGGCATGATGAGATCAGTTAAGCTCTTGTAATGCAGGCATGTAAGCAAATTGGCTGCCTCTTCAGCCTCTGCCTGGGGCCATTCTGTTTGGCATTCCTCTATGCAGTCAGGAGGCACACTCACAAACAGTGATGTGTTTTTGCACAGGGCAAAAACAGGTTGCCTCCTTCTGAAGTCAGATTATTTCTTACCCTTTTTTTTGTGCATGGCATGTGGTTCCAGTTCCAAATCAGACAGGAAGATGTATCCCTGCTAGCAGAATCTGGGAAACATTTCTCTTGAGAATGTAGCAAATTGGTGGATGGGACAAGAGTTGCATGTTTTAGGTGCCACACAAACATCCAAGGACTAGTTGTTGTCACCTGATGCACTCCTAGCTTGCTTGCTTGCTTGCGCTCTCCTTGCCAAATGTTTATTTGGCTGGAATCAGATGCTAATCAAATCCAGCCCAGCTCCCAAATTGGTTTTGAAGCATCGTCTTCCAATTATAAAAGTAATTCCTCCTCTCACCCGCTGAACCTTTTGTAGCATTAACGGGGCCTCTTACTATGCAAAGTGGATGCAAAGGCCTCTTTCGTTTCCCCAGTAATTAAATGAATGTCAATTGTTTTAGTCGTTTCTGAGGGAGAGTCCTACAAGAGTATTAGCATGTTCTGCTAACCCAGACGGCCTGCACTCCAGGCCTGGCGGAAGCCCTTGGGGGGTTGACCACTGACCCGAGAACTCTCTGGGCGGACACACTGGCTGCATCTCAATGAGCCGGCCTCATTCGGTTTCTCTGCGACTGGCTGAGCGGAACTAATATTGCCGACGCATATAGATGAAAGAATGGGGGGAGTAGCTTTATGGCTAAATTAATTAAGCAGATGTACCTGTCTAATTAAAGAGCCACTGTCCCCTTTGTACCCTCACTTGCACGGCAAACAGTATTTAAATGCGCGGCCGAGCCGTTTCGCCTATCAATATTTAGTAGGAACACTCTGATGGAGGTGATATTAGCAAGATGTACTCTCCATTTATTATTAATAGCCGCCATTCCAATTTATGCACGGGAGCGGCAGTATAGCTTTACAAGCACTGGGCCAGGGCCTGGGGTGGAAAGGAGGCAGCTGCTGAGGTAAGCAGTGACACATCCCACCGGCAAGGGGAAACCCTTCAGAAATGCCCCAGGGTTGAGCCACTGCAGCCCTTTCACAAGTGCCTGCTGACGTCATGCTGCTGGGCTCCAGCAATCCAAAGGTTGCCCTTGGCCTGATGTCACAGCCAGAAGCAAGAGGTGAGCAGGGGCTAGGGGGCCATGGGGATTGCTAGGTGACACCCCCCACACCCACACCCGTTGGGCTGGAGAGGACAAGGAAAGAAACCCTTGTTTACTGCTGATCTGGAGTCTTGCCTCCTGGTCGAAGATTGCAACCACGTCCACAGCAAAATGGCAAAGGGGGGGGGCAGGTGGCAGTGGCTGGAGCTGCAGTTGAAAGCCCATGCACGGAGGCACGGCAATGGGCTGAAGCCAGAATAACCAGCCTGGAAGGGTAAGAATGTAAAGCAGCATATTGAGCTTTGTCATATCCGCTTCCTGTGAGGTTGCGGGCAAATATTCAGGAAACATGAAAAGGACTTTGAGTCATTGAGGCCTGAGCTGGAAGCACATGCATGGGTGTCAAACACAAGGCCCGTGGGCCAGATCTGGCCCGCCAGACCTCGTCATGTGGCCCGCCGAGCGCCCCAGCCAGCGGGACCCAGCAGCGGGACCTTGCTGCTGAAGCGCGGCGCCGACAAAGCGCCGACAAACAGCTGGGGCCTGGGGGGGTAGAAAGGCGGCCGGAGCAGCGCTGTGTGGAGCACCCCGAGCCACAGCAGAAGGAGGAGGCAGCTTGCCGGGTCAGCGCCCGGCAGCGCCGCACGGAGAGTCCCGAGCCTCTGCGACGCAGCAGTGCTCTGTAGCACTTTGAATCCTCCTCCTCCGGCCACGGCTCAGCGCCTGGAAACGGCTGCTGCTGCTGCTGCTGAAGCACAAACAAAGCACCCAGCAGCGCCGCGTGGAGGAGCAGGAGGAGGCTTTACGCACGTCTCCTAAAACGGACACCCGCTGCCTCATGCTGCACGGGAAATGCTTTTTGCCCCTGGGTCCCTTCGCGCTCTTTTCTGGCGCTGAATCAAGGCGGCGACCCCCCTTCCCTTTCTTTCTTCCTCTCTCTTGTTCTTATTCTTTCTTTCCCTCTCCTTCCTTCCTTCTTTATCTCTGTCTTCTCTCCCTCTTTCTTTTTCTTTCCTTCTTTATTCCCTTCCTTCTTTCCTACTCTTCTTTCTCTCCCCTCTTTCCTTCCTCTCTCCCTCCTGCTTCCTCTTTTCTTTCTTTCTTTCTTTCTTCCTTACTTCCTTCCTTTCTTTCTTCCTTCCGTCCTTCCCATCTTTCTTCCTCTCCCTCATTCTTATTCTTTATTTCCCTCTCCTTCCTTCCTTCTTTATCTCTGTCTTCTCTCCCTCTTTCTTTTTCTTTCCTTCTTTATTCCCTTCCTTATTTCCTACTCTTCTTTCTCTCCCCTCTTTCCTTCCTTCCTCTCTCCTCCCACTCCCTCTTTTCTTCCTTCCTTCCTCCCTCCCCTCCCCTCCCTCTCCCTCTCCTAAGAAACATAGGATGCTGCTTTATACTTCTGGCCCTTAAACCCTGGAACCAGGAGAACAGCTCCAGTGAATCAACCTCAGCCAGTCCCTTTGGTGAAGGGTGGTGGCTCACTGGCAGAACATCTGTCCTGCATGCAGAAGGACCCCAGCATCTCCAGGTATCAGTAGCTCTGCAAAGCTCCTGCATGAAACCCTAGCGAGCCTCCACCACCCAGTGCAGTTACCAAAAATCATTTTTCAATAAATTGTACAATAATTGTACATTTGAATATCTACTTGCCATTATTCTGACTATGTTAGTTATTACTTACATTATTACAAAAAACAGTAATAATTGAATGCAGTGACAATAATTTATGATAATAAAGAGTGGACACATAGTCCTACAGATACAACCGGCCCTTTGAGGGTGACCAAACTGCTGATGCGGCCCTCGATGAATTTGAGTTTGACACCCCTGACATACAGTATAAGAAAGAGCCAGGGGGCTATAACAGGAGGTAGGGAACCTCAGGCCCAGGGGCCAGATATGGTCCTCCAGACCACACCTGCTGTCCCCGGGCCACACCCTTCACTGGCCCTACTTCTCCCCCCTGAGTGCTTTTGCCTGGCTGGGATATATCCTTGAATTCTACTAATGCTTCTTTTGTGCATGAATGGAGCATAGAGAGGGGTGTGTGAGTCTGTGTAGAAATTGGACTACTGCACAAAGTGTAAAATCCACATTTGCCTCTGACCAGCACATGGTCCTCAACAAGTTGCCCTGAAGGGAGTGTGGCCCTCGGGCTGAAAAAGACAGTCAACCCTGGGCTATATCGTAGAGAAAGATGGACCTGTTGGGGGCCTTTTAGTGCAGACGCTGCCTGGGCCTGCATGGCTCAGTCCATGCTCTCCATTCCTTTGGTCAGAAACGATGTGGCAGTGTGTAGATAAATCCCTTAGGTCATCGGCTAAAGACCGGAGAGGAGACCTGCTGGAAAGAAAAGGAGACTTCTAGCTCAGACAGACAGTTCATGAGTTCTCTGGAGCCCCACACAAACATCTGCTGACTCAGCAGGATCCTGGCTCCCTCCACCAAAGAAGACGCCTGGTGTCACCAAAAGGGCACAACTGGAGTCCATCAGCCATCTGCTGTGAGATGCACAGACCCTTCCCCCAAATATGTCTGGCTCTGAGACAGGATTATGGCCCTATTGTTATGTTTCCATTATTATTTATCATTTCCTTTATAAACGGCTTTTATGTTCTGTTTTCCTCCTTCCCCCAACATTTCAATGGCACCTTTTAATTTTTTTCTTCCAGTGCAGGTCGGCCAACATCACACAATAAGGAGGCTGGAACATAAGTGTCTGCAGTTCAGAAAGCTTTTAATAGTCTGTCCTACATCTTCTGACCCAAGAACACACCAGGCAAAATTTGGGAGGAATCAGATTTACAGCTTGCCTTGAACAATCATCCATATAGGAAAGGACAGGATGGGGTTGGGGGGGGGGAAGGTTTTTCTTCTGTCACTGAACCACATGGGAATTAGCAGGACACAAAAATCCAAAAAGAAAAGAAAAATCCTGTTTGGTTGATAATCAAGAATGTTACCACCCCTTTAATTTATCTTGGGAAAACAAAACATCAAATTTACAGGGGAGGTGGGGATTTCTAGTCCACTTGTTTTAGGCCAGGGTTGAGGAACCTGCAGCCTTCCAGATGTTAGACGCCCAACTTCAACAACATCTGGAGGGTCACAAGTCCCCCATTTCTGATCTAAGGAGCGGCATTCCCTAGTGCATGCAGAGAGTGGAAGAATGTCTCTATTTAGAAGAGGCATTCCATCATGTGAGAGACGATGCTTCTTCTTGGATCAAAGTGGGACTCCCGACTCTTATCAGCCTCAGCCAAGCAGGGCAATGGTTGGGATGATGACAGTTGTATATATATGGATCCACAAAAGAGGGGGGGGAGTCCAATGCGATATGTGTACGGTTTTTGTTTTTGTTTTTAATTGTTGTTTGCAAAATTTGAATTTTTTTAAAAAAATTATTTTAAAAAAGTAAAGGGGAAAAAAGTAAAACAAAGCCAAGCCAAGCACTTGCCTAATCATTTTCAAGAAGACACTTCACACCATTTCTTGTGGCAAGCCTACGGTGGTGGGGCGGGGATTGACAATGTAGCTTTCGATGTACTCAAATACTGTCTGTGGGTCTTGGTCGCCGTTGATGAAAATGGCATCTTCGAAACAAGTCTCCAAGCCTTCGGCGATCCTCAAGTAAGCGTCCACTTTGAGTTTCACAGCCTCCTCCAAGTCCCTCGGATGTATCAGGAGGCGGTCACTGGCTTCCTTGGAGGCTGACGGTTGGTACAGTGTGTGGTACCTGGAAATGCGGGCAGAACAGTAAAAAGCTCAAAGAAGAAGCTCTACCCTACCTTTTTAAAGAGTGTCCAGGTGACAGCAGGAATGGGGAACCTTTGGCCTTCCAGCCCCTGTAGCCACAACAGCCAATGGTCCAGGGATGAAGGGAGTTGAAGTACAACAACATCTGGAAGCCCACGGGGTCCACCACACCTATTTTAAGAAACAGCATTCCCTACTGCATGTAATACATGGAAGGATGCTTCTCTTTAGAAGAGCAGTCTCTCATTCGAGAGAGGAGAGCACCTCTTCTTCCATCAGCAACTGTGTGGCACTCCATATATTGTGGGACTCTCACCAGCTGCAGCAAGCATGGCCCAATGGTCAGGGGATGCTGGAAGTTGAAGTCCAGCAACATCTGGAGGGCCACTGCTGACATGATATATAGCCATAATTCAGAAAAAAATACTCTTTAAAAACACAGGAAAATTGTTGGCAAAAGTGCTCACAAACAAACAAACCAAAGCTGGGGAGGCTTGGCCTACGGTTTTCTAGCCCCTGGACAAAGTTTTTTTTAAAAGAAAAATGGCAAGTCTTGCATTCAAGTTTACAATCCAATCCCAAAGGTAAATTCCCTGTCTGAAACCCTGGAGAGCCAGTGTAGACAGTGCTGAGCTAGATGGACCTATGGTCTGACTCCCATTTGAGGCTGCTTCCTGGGAGGTCCCCTGGCCCCTCCATTCACTGGAAGCTCGCTGTTTTCATGCTCCTTGGGGTAATTTATCTGATGCAGGAGCTTCCAGTATCTCCAATCACACAAATCTGAATGGAGCCTGGCTGAGTCTGTAGTGCAATGGGTCAGTGTGTCTGGTTGTTAACGGGAAGGTTGGTGGTTTGAGCCCACCGATGCAGGGGGATGGACTAGACACTCAAGGCCACTTCCAACTCTACAAATATATTCTATGCTAACAGAGGCTCATCAGCTTATGCATGGTGTGGAGATACAGAAGGGTGCCTCCCTCACCCCACCTTGGGATGAGGGGTCACCCAGTGAAACTGACTGGAGTAGCTTACAAGGAAGAAGCATACAGTATTTAATTAATTTACAAAATTTGCTACAATGTGGTGACAGCTAACTTAGATGGCTCCAGAAGGGGATTGGATGGAGGAGACAGAGATCTGTCCACACCTATTAACCACTATAGCTCAATGGTAAACGGTAAAGGACCCCTGAGCGGTTAAGTCCTGTCAGGCAACTATGGGGTTGGAGCACTCATCTCCGCTTTCAGGCCAAGGGAGCCAGTGTTTGTCCACAGACAGCTTTCCGGGTCATGTGGCCAGGATGACTAAACCACTTCTGGCACACCGGAGGACTGTGGCGAGTGCCAGAGCACACGGAAACACTGTTTACTTTCCTGCCACAGCGGTACCTATTTATCTACTTGTGTTGGTATGCTTTTGAACTGCTAGGTTGGCAGGAGCTGGGGCAAAGGAATGGGAGCTCACTCTGTCAAGCGGATTCAAACCGCCGACCTGCATGCACAGGGGCAATATACCTGGGAACACCTGTAGCTAGAAGACAAAACCGGGAGTAGCGGTTGTTGCCTTCATGTGCTGTTGTTGAGCTCAGACACAAGGATGTCAGTTTCGTTTTTGATTTCCATCCAGACTTGCTCACTATGGTTAGCACGGCCACTTACACATCAACACTGCCCCTCAAAAATGATTTGCATAAAATGTGCATGATGATTTGTATGTGTAGATGGGAAACCTCAGGCCACCTGGCTGAAAGTTGTTCTCCAGGCCTTTCTATCTGACCCTTAGGACTCTCCCCAGGCCATGCCCCTCACAGGATCTGATTGAGTTCCAAATTTTTTGTCTGGCAGGGGTGTGTTCTTGAACTCTGACAATGCCTCTTGCTTGTCTGGGTGAGGGACAGAGAAGAGTGTATGAGCATGTGATGAAATTAGCTTACTGTGTAAATGAGAAAACTGACACTTCCCACATTTGCCAATGGCTCCTCCCATCACTGGCAGGGCCGTCTTAAGCGCCACTGGTGCTGTGGTGCACCCTCCCACCCCGTTTCCCAGCGCGGTGGGCAGGTGGGCGCAGCGCGCACCACGGCTGCCAAAGGCGCTGCTGCGCGGCGGGCGGGCAGGCACAGCGCGGTTGCTGTGGGTGCAGCTGCGCAGTGGACCGGCGGACCGGTGAGCCAGCGGGCAGGCGGGCGCAGCTCGCGGCGCCCTCCTGGCGGGCCAGCGCCGTGGTGCCCTGCGCCACCCAGCCTGGCCGTAGGGCCGGCCCTGATCACTGGCATGCAGCCCTTGCAAGGTTGTCTAGAAGGGAAGGCAGCTTTTCAGCTTAAGAAGGGTGACCCACCCCTGGAGTAAATGCAAATGCAGACAGGGTTACTGTCATTCCAATGGAAATTCACCTCGCCCTAGTGGCGAAGGCTGTGACTAGGTTCATATGCCTGCTCAGTCTGCTGTCCAGGTGAGCCTGTCTGTTGAAGGGTAACTGAGGGCTAACTTTGAATTGCACTTGGACCAGACATCCCTTCAAAGAGTGTACTGTATTCTGCAAAACAAAAACAAAAAATATGCCCCCCCACTAGATTTGGATAAATTTTCCAAAGCAGTGAAGCTATCCCAAGCACACCTGCTACTAACCTTTCTCCAGTGACTGGGTCAAGCATACGGTAACACAGGCGCTCCAGAATGGACTCAGGTGTGATGTGCAGGAAAAACACCCTATTTAGAGAGGGGGGAGAGGGAAATGTTCAGTTAATGCCCCTAGCAGTAGCACACTGGCTGGTTTTTGAGAACAGCTGGATGCTTCCTCTACAGTAGGCCCGCAACTTATGCAGTGGTTATGTTCCAGGGATCAAGCTTAATGCCAAAATCACGTATAGTCAAAACACATTGGGTTCTGTGGCAGGTGGGACTGCCAAAGTCATTTCCACCCGTTTCTGCCCCCTTTTTGATTTTTAATAGGTTTTGTTTTTATTTTGCCATGCAAGTAAAGCTGAAAGCACACAAATTAAATGCACCCAAGTTGCCGGCTTGCTGTATCCTAAAGAATAATGATATTCAATTAACAATACAAGAAGCTGCCTCAGTCCAGGGCCAGGGTCTGTTCCCATCACCTGCCTGCACTTGGTCCTCTAGCCTGCAGAAGCCTTTCGGATGCTGCGGTCCCTCTCAATCAGCCTCCAAGTTAAGAGAGAGGACTTCTCTTCCAACAAAGGGACCCTGGCGGTCCTATCTGGCCGGAATGTTCCCAGTAGCACCAAAGTGCTGTCTCTAGGTGCCATTTTAATTTCCCATGTTTGCCCGCATTGGAGCATCATTAAAAGGGTGGCCCTTAAGGCAAACTGGAGTGTCAGTTGAATTCCATGCTAAGGATCATTAGGAAAGGAACTGAAGCTAAGAGTTAAACTGTGGAACTTGCTCCCACAGGAGGCAATTATGGCCACCAACTTGGATGGCTTTAAAAGAGGATCAGACAGATTCATTGAGGAAAGGGCTATCGATGTCCACTAGCCATGATGGCTATGTGCCACCTCCACTGTCGGAGGCAGTGATGCCTCTGAATACCAGCTGCTGGAGATCACAAGTGCTCAGGTCCTGCTTGCTGGCTTTCCATTGGGGCACCTGTTCAGCCCCTGTGAGAACAGGGTGATGGACTAGATGGGATCATTAGCCTGATGCAACACAGCTGTTCTTATGTCGGACCATTATCCTTCTTCAGGCATTACCTGTAAGCCCTCATGGAGCCCAGGAAGCTCAGTCCATTTGAACCTGGGGTTTCTAAGGAAGGGAAGGCCTTGGGAGACCTCTCCATAGAGGATGTGCCAGAGTTCCTTCCTGTGCTGGCTCCTTCCCTAGATTTAGTTTCTGGGCATGCCTTAAAGTCTAATCTACACAGAGGGATGAGCTGGAAGAAATCTGGCCTGTATCACTGCCAGTTGAGGGAGTTACACATTTTTAAATGCCCTCCGATATTAAAAACTCCTTGCCACACATAAATATTGTTTATTTATTGCATATATCAAGAAAAACAGAAACATAGGCACCCCACCCCACCCACTCCCCCATCCCGCCCACCTCTTCCCCCCCTTCTTCCTAATGTCCCAACAAGCAAGATTGATGTGTAACAATGGAAAAATTAATGAGACACTGCATTACCTTTGTAAACCAAGAAAATCCTCAATATTTTTTTTTTAAAAAAATAATGAGCACAACGGAGGCCATGAATGAACCTTTGTCCTTGATCTGCTAGTTTTCTCTTTGCATGGTGTGTGTGTTTTGTAAGGGAAAAGAACTGAGAGGAGCATTTGAATCTGGAACTCCCCCACCCGCAGGCTGAAGAAGGGCAATCTGTTCCACCACTCATTCATCATGTATATAATTTTGACCCTTGGAAGAAGAGCACCAAGACATAAACTCCTGGGCTATCCCAACTGACCACAGGAGTGTGCTCCTATTTTCAGATGCTCCCATGAGCCCAAAGCTCCCTGTCTGTAGTAAGCCAGCAACTGAGGGAGATGGCTATGTTAACCCTCTTTCACTTCTTTACTATACAGAGGGGGATTTTTTATGCTCATTCATAATTACAGCCACCACTTTCCAACCCTGAAGTATGAAGTGCATCCCAGGATTTCTCATACCTCAAGCTGCATAATGCAGGAAATATCTTTACCGAAGGGATATTGGAAGAGGTAACTTGGAAGAGGGGGAAATCTCCTGTTTATTATTTAGCTTTCTGTCTTTCTCCTGTTCCCTAATCCACTCCAAATTCTTTGTAGAAATGAACTTTTATTTTATTCTGGGAGGTAGGGAATAGGATATTTTGCTGGCTTTCCTCAGAATGCAATTTCTCCCTGCGGCTGGCTTCAAGACTATACTGCTTAGTTTTTATATTTCATTTCAATTCATTTGGGGGGGGGGCATGCACGTGCCTCTCAGACCGGTTAGTGTAAGCTTTAGACATTCACCAAAGGGAACATTTTATCCTTACTGGGGAGAATCAGATCAGATGAAAGCCGGAGGGTTCTATCACCGTGGCATGCACGAAGCAAGATTATTTGGCTCCTTTGTAGAACTTAAAGTTATGAAAATCATCTCGCTGGCTCTTCAAATGTTTACAGATAATGACTTCCACTTGCATTGAGTTGGGGGAAAAAAACACACCTCAGCCCAGCATTAAAAATAAAAAAAGCAGAAGATCTCAATGATTCCAAAGACAGGAGGAGAATATAACAGTTTTCAACAGTCTTTTATCCTTTACACTCCAAACATTTTGTTTCTGCTTTGTTTCTGTTGCCCAACAACCGTCTGGAATTGTGATTGTCACAACGGGTAACTAGTGATAAAGTGTATTGAGATGAATATTCTAGCAGAAGGCAGGGAAAGGAGCGGGGGGGGGCAACAATGTCTGCTTATACAGTCCTGATAATTGATACGGCTCCCCCTATTATTTTCCAAAATAAACAAAACAAAACAAAAAAGAAGGAAAGGATTATAACCTGCCATATCAAGGAGCCTTGTCGCTACTCATAGTCACTAAGTTGAGAAAAAGAGAAATGTAGCAGGAAACTGAGAAGGAAAAGCCACAGACCCACCCCTCGTAAGAAGCTGCCAGCAAGATGAACAGTGGAAGAGCCTTGTCGGAAATACACATTTTGTGTGTGGAGAAAGCGTGTCTTATTATTCAGTCTGGTGTCAGCAATAAAGACAAGCAGAGGGGAGGGGGGGAATGTTGTAGGGAGTCAGGTGGGTAATTCCTGACTCAGATGTGTTCATTGCCTAAATCAGCCATGGGGGAACGTTTGGCCCTTTGGGAGTTGCTGAACAACAGCTTCTGACAGCCCCAGGAAGCATGGCCAATGACCTGGAATGGTGGGCGCTGTAGTCTATTAACATCTGGAGGGTCAAAGGGATGAGCCATCGTCAAGCCCCTGCTACAGGCTTCCTCAAATTCAGTCCTCCAAATGTTTTGAGACTACAATTCCCACCATCCCTGACCACTGGTCCTGCTAGCTAGGGATCATGGGAGTTGTAGGCCAAAAACAGCTGGAGGGCCGAGGTTGAGGAAGCCTGCCCTATTATATCCTGGCAACACCCAGCAGTTGAAGAAGAAGGCCATTTAAATGTGTCTGTGGGAGAGGGGTTATTGGCATACCCTCCAACTACCAGATTGAAAAATCTGGGGTCAGCGGCCACCCGGCACTGGAAGTCGCTTCTACGTGGTGGCATGGCAGCGTAAGTCACTTCTACGCATGTCCAGACATGCATAGAAGCGACTTCCGGTGTCAGTGCTGCCCAATTTCCGGTGCCCAGACATGGGTGGCATGGCGCCGAAAGTCGCTTCTACGCATGGCCAGACATGCGTAGAAGCGGCTTCTGGTGCCGGGCTGCCCATGTCTGCATGTCCAGACATGCACAAACAGCCGGGAGCTGGGACATGGCCATCGGCAGGAGCTTTACAGGATATAATCAATTCGGGATAACAGCGGGAAATGGTAACAAAATACGGGGGTTTCTCGCGAAAAACAGGAGATTTGGCAGCTGTGGTTATTGGTTTGTTCACTTTTGTTTAGTTTTATTATGTGTTTTTATGTTGTGAACCACCCTGTGATCTTTGGATAAAGGGCAGTATACAAATTTAATAAACAAACAAACAAGGAAACAAACAAGGAAACAAACAACCACGTTCTGGAGAGGATTACAAGGCATCTTTCTATGCTGCCAGAACTGCACAGCCCACCCTATTTATTGGTCTCCCAGGATAATCAGTTTGGTTTCCTGAGCAGAAGATTCGGAGCTGGAGAACAGAGGACAGCTCCAGCCCTACCATTAGGAAGAGCAGCAGGTGCTTGCAGTGGGGCGGGGGGCATACACATGTAAGCAGACAGCAATTTCCACCCAGTCCTTTGTTCTTCACCATCAGCACTGTTTCCATTCTGCTAAAGTTCAGCTTCCACAAAACCTACATTATTACTCCCACTGTCTGCTAAAACATAATTAATTACAAAGAGTTGTATCCAACTAAGTTTTGCTCTACCACTGAACTACAGCCCTTCCCCAATTGTTTTAGCTTTTATAGATTACATTAGAATCATAGAGTTGGAAGAGACCACAAGGGCCATCCAGTCCAACCCCCTGCCAAGCAGGAAACACCATCAAAGCATTATTGACATATGCCTGTCAAGCCTCTGCTTAAAGACCTCCAAAGAAGGAGACTCCACCACACTCCTTGGCAGCAAATTCCACTGCCGAACAGCTCTTACTGTCAGGAAGTTCTTCCTAATGTTTAGGTAGAATCTTCTTTCTTGTAGTTTGAATCCATTGCTCCATGTCCGCTTCTCTGGAGCAGCAGAAAACAATCTTTCTCCCTCCTCTATATGACATCCTTTTATATATTACGGTAGTATTTTTACTGTTTAAAATTTTTGAACCAGCCCCAGCGGGCA
The DNA here is from genome assembly GCF_965207765.1 of Zootoca vivipara. Taxonomy (NCBI): domain Eukaryota; kingdom Metazoa; phylum Chordata; class Lepidosauria; order Squamata; family Lacertidae; genus Zootoca; species Zootoca vivipara. The sequence goes on from NC_142585.1 coordinate 35,918,261, forward strand.
TGGTTAATAAGTGCCCTCCAAAAATGTATAGGGTTATTTCTACGTGTGTAGAGCAGATATCTGCATAGATATCAGGAGTGGATGCAATCAAACTGTGATGCTGAATAAAAATAAAAAATCCTTCCAGTAGCACCTTAGAGACCAACCAAGTTTGTCATAGGTATGAGCTTTCGTGTGCATGCACACTTCTTCAGATACCATGTGATGCTGAATGATGATTTGGGCCTTGAGGTGGACAATGAAAATCTGTTGGATGTGGACTAGAAGGAACAGGAACATTCTTGTGGGCACAAGTCAATGAAGCTCTTCAACCGGGACTCCTGGGTGCTAAACCATTGAACTCACTTCAACAGGAAATGAGTTGGTGATGGCCACCAACTTGGATGGCTTTAGAAAAGGATTGGACAAATTCATGGAGGAGAATAATGGCTACTAGTCATTCTGGCTAAACTGCCTCCACTTGGAGGCAGTAATGCTTATGAATAGTAGGAGGGGAGAGAGCTGTTGTGCTTGGGTCCTGGGAGTACAGGATGTTGAACTAGATGGGCCATTGGCCTCATCCAGCAAGGCTCTTCTCATGTTTTTAGTGGTGGTTGTTGCCCATTGGGCCCTGTAGGTCAGAAGGCAGTGGCCCTGCCAGTAGACACAGCCAATGACAGGTGAAGCTGGAAGCAATCAGAGGTGGGGCCAACTCATTCTAGTTCTGTCCCCATCCTCCTCCCTGATGAGTTGTAGAACACTGGGCAACACTGAAACTATGGAGGAAGAAGCTGGCTGGCAGAGCCAACCCCTAAAGAGGAAAAGCAGGCAGGTGGGGTAGAGGGGCAAAGGCAGGCTGTGGTTGGTGGGGCAGTGCCCCTATATGCCCTAATGGACCAGTCTCCTCTGGTTTAAAGCTACTTTTAAACTTCTGCTTTTATTGTGAGACAGCAACTTTCAAAAATAGAAGGCCATTCATCTTGTTCTATACATAGCCTATACATCTTCCCCTTGGTAAGCAGGGACCAGCTGACTGCTTTCCATTCTGCATGCTCTCCACTCGGCAGGGGGTGGGGGGCACTGGCTGATCCTTGCTTAAAATGGGAGCATAACTGATAATGCCACAACTTCCCCCAGCTGTGCCTAAACCTGTGTGTGTGTGTGTGTGTGTGTGTGTGTGTGTGTGTGTGAGAGAGAGAGAGAGAGAGAGAGAGAGAGAGAGAGAGAGAGAGAGAGAGAGAGAGAGAGAGAGACTACAGTGGTACCTCGGTTTATGAACACAATTGGTTCCGGCAGTCTGTTCATAAACTGAAGCGTTCATAAACTGAAGCGAACTTTCCCATTGAAAGTAATGGAAAGTGGATTAATCCGTTCCAGACGGTCTGCGGAGTAACCGTTCATAAACTGAAGCGAACTTTCCCATTGAAAGTAATGGAAAGTGGATTAATCCGTTCCAGACGGGTCCGCGGAGTACTTAAACTGAAGCGTTCATAAACTGAAACATGGGTGTAATTGGTTCCGGAAGTCTGTTCATAAACTGAAGCGTTCATAAACTGAAGCGAACTTTCCCATTAAAAGTAATGGAAAGTGAATTAATCCGTTCCAGATGGGTCCACGGCGTTCATAAACCGAAAATTCATAAACCGAGGTGTTCATAAACCGAGGTTCCACTGTATTCCTATGATTACTGCTGTTAACTACTCAGTTGCCAAATGTTGCAGGCCTGCCTTGCCATGGCCCCAGAACAATATATATCCACAGCGGGGAAAGAGGCAGTGAAATCCAGTCTTCCTTCTTAGCCATGTAAGGCTGCCATCTAGGGCAGGTGCAGGGAATCTTTGGTGTTCCAGATGTTGCTAGACTAAAATTCCCATCAGCCTTAGCCAGCATGGCCTGGGATGATGATGACAGTTCAGGAATATCTGGAGGGCCAAGGGCTCCCTCCCCCTTGATCTACGGTGACACTGCAGAATGAATAGCTTAAGAGGTTCCCACAGATACACTTCCTGCTCTGCCTTGCCCATTCTGCTTCTAATTAGGAAGGAAGGATTTGATACAGTTCACGTTCAAATTCACACTCTATGATACAATACATAAACTGCAACACAGCCCTCCTTCAAAATTCACACCACCAAATTTTGCAATGCAGTCCTCTCTAGTCAAGTGATGTGTACAAAAACGCAAGGAGAATCTGCTTCTGCTTTTAAACTAACCACAGTTCTCAGTGGGAATTTGGTAACTGTGGTTATAGCCAAACTACAGTTTAGTGTTACAAGGCTTTCCTCTTTGCCGAGTCTGATGACTGGCGAACTGAAGAAGGGGAAAGGAGCCTATTCAGGACATCACACTCAGCCCAACTGATTCACAGCTTTTTGTACTTCAAAGCGGAAAAACTGACATGGCCTTCATGCAGGAGAAGTCTCTATCTCATCTTACCAAATCCTGAACATATACAACTTTGTTCTGATAATATTATATAGGGGATCAATCAGCTTCAGGGCAACATGTCCAGTCTAATCCTCCTCCCCACCCCACCCCGTTCCCATCACTAAATCTGCAAGGAATCGGGAATATCTGGTTGTATCCAATGAGCAAACCCATTGAAATTACCAGATCTAAGTTAGCCATACCCATTAATTTGATAACTCTGCTCTGTATGAAGCATTGAATACATCATCCACTGAGGGGGGTGTTATATAAGCATATGGGGGGGAGGGGAAGCACAGGCAATGCAAACATTTTAAAGGCTTTTCAAGATGTCCATAAAGTTCCTTTAGAGAAATTGCTCATAATGCCCCACTTTTTTAAAAAAGAAAGAGGTAGGAACTGGTGGTATCAGCAACTGCTCCTGAAATGGCATCACATCTCTTCATGCAAACACACACACACAAACACACACACACACACACACACACACACACACACACCACCTCTCTCATTTTTATTCTCTGCCTCCTCCTCCCTCCCTCTCGTTTGTTATTCCATCATTGTCAGATTCCCCCCAGAGTTTGCTCCAATGGCACTTCACAGATCAGGAATAAAGATGGCAGCAGCAGGGAGCTCCTTCGGTGGACAACTGAGCTGGCCCCATTTCCCCTAATTGTGAGCTTAATCGCAGCTCGTCTCGGCAAGGAGGGAGCTTCTGTGGCTTGGAAGGGAGCAGAAAAGACAGAGCCTTTTGCTGTTGGAGCCACAGGCATAATCTGGATCCCGTACAATGCCAGGAAAGGACTTTTGTGATGCTGCAAATGATCCTGAACACATACAGGGAAGGGATGTACCTCAGCCCCTAGAGCACCTGATTTGCATGCAGAAGGTCCCAGGTTCAATACCCAATGGCATCTCCAGGTAGACCTGTCTGAAATCCTAAGGAACTGCTGCCAGTCAGTGTAGACCAGTGTTTCTCAACCAGTGTGCCTCCAGATGTTTTGGGACTACAACTCCCATCATCCCTAGCTAGCAAGACCAGTGGTCAGGAATGATGGGAGTTGTAGTCCCAAAACATCTGGAGGCACACTGGTTGAGAAACACTGGTGTAGACAACACTGAGCCAGGTAGAACAACTGTCTGGCTTGGTATAACACAGGTTCCTATGTTCCCATATTATGTGGAAGGGCTGTAACTCAGCTGCATGCTGAAAAGTCCCAAGTTGAATCCCCAAAGGCATATCACGGTAGGGCTGCAGCTGTCCCTTGCCAGAAACACTGGAGAGGTGTTGCCAGTCAGTGCAGACAATACTATGCTAGATGGACCTATGTTTCTATTTAATTCAGCCTGGTATTCAGAACCAAGAGGACTAGAATCTTACTTTATTTTTTTTTTGGGGGGGGAGGCCATAGCTCAGTGGTAGAGCATCTGCCTTGCACATTCAAAGTCCCAGGTTCAAATCTCAATATCTCCAGGTAGGGCTGGGAGACTCCTTGCCTAAAACCCTGGAGAACTACTTCCAGTAAGTGTAGACAGCACTGAGTAGAAGGACCAAAACTCTGGCTCACTACGGCAGCTTCTTATGTTCCCCTTGGGCTGCCCAACAAACTTTCTACCGTGCAATTGGGGCTGCTAGTGAATTGTCAACTGGCTTGCTTGCTTCCCTACCTGCCTGGCTCTCAGTCGGCAGCCCCAACAGAGATGCCTTCCAAGCCTACCATGCTGTCTTTAGAGGCCTGAGTGCTTAGGTTTGGTCAAGGACAAATATGATGATATCACACAAGGGCCACTAGACAACCTCTCATCACTCAGCCATAAGGTGAGGGGAAAGCAGGTCAAGACAACTGAACAGCATCAGAATGCTGACGTTTGCTTTGGCTACATCACCTGTGCCAATTTTCTGCATTAACAACAAAATAAGATGATATTTGGCACAGCTGAAATGCAAGCTGAGAAGTCCCAGGTTCAGATGTCACCTCGGCCACAACCTCATCCACTGGCCTTTTGTAAGCCACTGCTTTGACCCATCACATTCCCGGGCCATCAGCCATGCTTAGTGAGAGCTGATGAGTTGTAATTCAGCAGCATTCAGAGAGCAAACCCCCCACCACCACCACCCCGCTTTAAATACCTGAAAAATGCTATTTAAATTGCCAAGTATTAGTATAAAGAAATAGCGTGTTTTAACACTGTCTGTGTCCACAAAGCAAAGTTAACCCTTTGGCCAAATGATAGTGGCAGAAACTTTTCCAGGGGCAAGATCTATGCCCTTGAATAGTCTTAATTTTTTTGAAGAAGAAAAGGAGACACATTGCAAATGCAAAAGAGGGAGAAGGGGGGGGGAGGAAAAGAGCCGATGATGTGTCACTTTACACACGTGTCAAGAGTAACCAATTTCCTAATGGGGAATAAATTTCCCCCATTTAAATACTGTCAAACAGAACCTCTCCAGCCTAATAGGGTTCGCTTCTGGGGAAAACGCAAAATAAATCGGATTAAATATTTATATTTCATAGTATTAATTAAGAGGCAGGAGGGAGGGAAAGAGTGGGGAGGAAAGCAGTCCATCAAGAGAACCCCAATATGTTCAGCGCGTCCCCAGGAAGCCAGAGAAAAGGAAATTTCACAATCAAGTGTGTAAGTGTTCCAAAAAAGGGTGCTGAATATTTTATGAATATTTGTCATAAGACAGAAATAATAACCACCGTGCAGAGCTATTAGAATTAATATTTATGCTGCCCACCATGAAATATTCATGGGGACAGAGAAACGGGGGGGGGGAGAGAGAGACGGGCGCCCGTTAAGACAAGAAATAATTTACATTGGGTTCGGTTTACCCGCCGGCTTGATGTTTAAAGACGGGTTGACAAGGCTCCGTATGAATCCGTCAGTCACTTCCAGCCAGTGGGTGGGGTGAAGAAGGGAGGGATGGCAGAAGCAAAAGTGGGGAGTGGTGCCAGGGGGGAGAAAGGGTCCAGGCTGCTGCTGACAGCTCACAGATTGAGTTTCTGACAGCCCTTTAAAAAAAAAGGGAAAAAAGACCCTAAACGGCCCCCCCTTCTTCCATTGCCAGAGGCGGTCGGTATTTTGCCACACCGTACATCCGGCGCTCTCCCCTTCCATCTGCTGAAATTAACGAATTAATGAGTGCGATCCATTTTACAGTGGGGCCCCAGGAATGTTTACTGGTGATTAAATTATAATGCAGGAGGAGCTGTATAATTCATGAACCAATTAAAGGAAGTGTTAGTTGATTTGATGGGAAGCGCAAATACAAAAAGCATTTAACTAATAGGGAACCGCGGGCCGCCCACCCGCCTCAGCTCTCTCGGATTACGCGGCTAATTGCTCTGCTTTATAGGGCTGTCACAGATAGCCATGCATATTTCATTGTTCTCAAAGACTTCAATTGTTTGCATGCGTGTCTCTACTGTAAGATGCAGAAGCCTGGCCAAATTTCGGTGTAGTTAAGGTACTCCCCCGCTTCAAAGGCCATAGTGGAGGATGTGGAGGTGCACCAGGTAGAGAGGAGCGGGTGCCTGATGCTGGGGGGGGGGAGAAACTTAAGGCCACCGAATTGAATGTCACTCAGCAATTACGTGATTAAAAAAGTGTGGCGTACACACACAGCCATCTTTTCCGTTGTGGCCTTTTCTAGATGCTTGTTTGCAAGGCGCTCTCTCCAAGTTTATTACTGTGTTTGCTAAATGCTCCCATTTCCAGCACCCCCCCTTTTTTAATAACAGAGATTGGGGTAGTGAGGGGCACAGGGAAAGGTATGAAAAAGTGGGGATTCAAATCACTCCAGAAAGTACAGCCTTCTGTGGCTCACACTGATGGCCACCAACTTGGGTTTGAAAGAGGATTACCGTACATTAGACAAATTCATGGAGGAGGAGAGGGCTATTAGCCATGATGGTTGTGCTCTGCTGATGCAGTTGGATGGAGCATTGCTTCTGAATATAGTGGAACCTCGGTTTATGAACACCTCAGTTTACGAATTTTCGGTTTACAAACCCCGCGGACCCATCTGGAATGGATTAATTCACTTTCCATTACTTTCAATGGGAAAGTTCGCTTCAGTTTATGAATGCTTCAGTTCATGAACAGACTTCCGGAACCAATTACATCCATGCTTCGGGTTAAGTACACTTCAGGTTGAGTACTCCCACGGACCCGTCTGGCTTGGATTTTTTTTTTTTAAACATACTTTTTATTAATTTTACAAAATACAAAAAAACAAAAAAACGGTACATACTTAAACCCCTTTTCCACCTCCTTCCTACCCACCCACATGGGTCCTCCCCTGCCACAGAAGTATCCCATGTTTGTGAACAGTCAGAAATGGTCCATTTTATGCTTGGATTTCTGTCCTCCTCCCCCTCCCCTGACCCCAAAGCCCCCCCCCTGCCACCAGGGAGCTCCAGCAAACCAGGGCAGTACGCAGGAGGACATCCATCCAACCATCTATTGTTATACCAAAAAAAGAGAAAAATAGAAATAGGAAAAAAAGGGGAAAAAGAAAGGGCGAAAAAAAAAAAGAAAAAGAAAAAAACAATACAAAACAGAAAAAATTTTCTTGCATTCATAGTTGAAAAACCATATTTTATGGGCTTCCCCTCCCCCCCTTCCCCGGTTTTCATCCCTTTTTTATCATCTTTCGGCTTTCCTCTTTGCCGTCTGGCTTGGATTACAGTGGTGCCTCGCTTAACGAATGCCCTGCTTAACGAAATTTCCGCTTAACGAAATGATTTTTCGAGCGGAGGTTGCCTCGCTAGACGAATTCGTTTTATGAAAAATTCATCTAGCGAATCACAGTTTCCCATAGGAATGCATTGAAATTCAATTAATGCGTTCCTATGGGCAAAAAATAAAAATAAAAAAAATTCAATGCATTCCTATGGGATTCGCTAGACGAATTTTTCGTTATAAGAAAAGACCCGTGGAATGAATTAAATTCCTCTAGCGAGGTACCACTGTAATCCACTTTCCATTACTTTCAATGGGAAAGTTTGCTTCAGTTTATGAACGCTTCAGTTTATGAACAGACTTCCGGAACCAATTGTGTTCATAAACCGAGGTATCACTGTACCTGTTGTTGCAAACAACAGAAGGGGAGACTGTTCTGGTGCTTGAATCCTGCTTGTGGGTTTCCCACAGGTATCTGGTTGACCACTGTGAGAACAGGATACTGAACTAGATGCTCCACTGGCCTGAACCAGCAGTCTCTGGGCTCTGGGCTCCCAGCCAAAATGATTAGCCAGATTGGGTGATGAGGGCCCATTGAGGCAGAGGCCTAATGCTCCACTTGTACAATAATAATTGTACTGGCCTTGAAACCTGGAAAGTGTTGGAAATTGGGTAAAGAAATATTAAACAGATTATCCCCTGGCACCTTAGATTGGGAGAAACAATACACTGTGATAATAATTTCATATTTTAAATTAACAGCATTCTTTGGGGGTTTAAGACTGAGACTAGGAAGAGGGTAAGACTCTTGATGGCTACTGCTCATTCTAGCTATACACAGCCTCCAGTCCTGCTTGGCTGCTATGAGAACAGGATACTGGAGTAGGTGGCCTGATTCAGCAGGCCCTTCTTATGTTTTCATGTCTGATGCCTTGGGCCAATGCTTGAGCTAATAGGTCTGCAAAGTAGACATGCAGTGGACTGGCAAAGGAATTGGTATATTGGCTGGTTTAGGAGGCATGTTTCTCACTTGCCCCTCTTTGCACTGGCAGGGCACTCGGCAAAACGAGTCTGCCATCTTGGCTCAAGCTGACCAGCCACAGCCCCTAGAAGCTTAAGAGAAAACTGATTCTTAACGAGAATGAAAAGAATGTCACTTTTCACACAAAATGTTGTGGTGTGAAAAACAGCCAAGAAGATTTTGAGCTGAATGATAAAATGATGAGTGGAATTTTAGTACTGCTCTCCTGAGAGGCAATGACAAGATGCATCAGGAATACATGCTCTCGGAAGAAACCTATGCATTTCTTCTATAACTTCTGGATTTTGCTCTCCTCTGATAGAGGTGGCCCCAATGCTTGCTGGTTTGAATTTAAAGCAAAAACTACTTGATATTTCTCTGGGGTAGGAATTTCTCTGGGGGCAGGGGAAATAGGTTGTGCAAAGAGTCCTTCTTTTGATGACACTGGAAAGTACCATTTTCTCCTGACTTGTGCTATTTAGTGATACCCCAATTTCAGTGGTTTGGGGTGGGGAAGGTACAGTTGGAGGGCCTGACTTCCATCTGGGATGGAGGCCTAGATGGTTAGTCTCTGCTCCATGTTCTAGCCTTCTCACTCCTCTAGAAGGTACTGTTAGCATATCCACTGAGCAATCTGGTTTGGTGCTGCTGTTGCTAAATGCCAGATCAATCCATAACAAGGCCATGCTCATCCACAATGATCATGGATGAACAGGCTGCATTACTGTGACTTAGATAAGTGAGCTGGGTTGCCTTGATTTTACGCAGCTGTGTCCACCTGGGTACTCAGTACAGCACTAGGCTAGAATTGGGGATGACGACTTGGAGGGAGGTGTTGCTATTGTCCATAAAAGCACTACCCCCTTGACCAGAAAGCCTCTTGATCTTGGGACAGGGTTAGAAGATCTGAACTTGGATGCCAGGCCAAGAGATGCTGCTGGTTTACTGACCATCCTGTTGCCCAGCAGCATCCCTGAGAATCACTGGCCAAAGTGGCCTCTAGGGTATTGTCGGAAGACCCCAGGATGATAGTCCTGGGTGACTTCAATATCCATGTGGAGGCTACCACTGGGTAAGCTCTGGACTTCATGCCCTCCATTACAACCAGGGGTCTCTCTCAAATGATTCAGCACATCAGGTACGGCACACTCTTGATATAGTCTTTTCCCTGTACAAAAGGGTATAGGATGTTAGGATGTTAGTCAGCCAAAGGCCTGGTTGAAGAGGAATGTTTGCACCTGACACCTAAAGGTATATTATGAAGGCGCCATCTGATTCTCCCCGGGGAGAGCATTCCACAAATGGGGAACCGCTGCAGGAAAGGCCCATTCTCGTGTTGCCACCCTCTGGATCTCTCATGGAGGAAGCACACCAAGAAGGGTTTCAGATGATGAACACAGGGCCCAAGTTGGTTCATATGGGGATAGGCGGTTCTTGTGGTCCTGAACCATTTAAGGCTTTATAGGTCAAAACCAGCACTCTGAATTGGGCATGGATTGATGTAATATGATCAGATTGTCTTGCTCTGGTGAGCAAACTGGCTGCCAAATTCTGCAACAGCTGAAGTTTCTGAATCATCTTCAGAGGCAGCCCTATGGATAACATGTTGCAGTAATCTAACCTATAAGTTACCAGAGCATAGGCAACAGTAGTCAGGCTACTCCTGTCCAGATAGGGGGAAGCTGGGCCACCAGAAGACATATTGAGGATGCAATGGAGGCAGCAAAGCGTGCCTCTTTTACTGCCTTCATTGCCACTAGATAGGCTCGATGATGAGCCCTCACCAGCGTTCACTTGCATTTGATCAGATCTTTCCTCCATTTGCATTCAAGCCGTATCCCTTTTTGTTTCCTCACCCTAAGCTCTGGAGGATACCAGGGAGCTAAGCAGGCTCCACAAGGTGGGAGAGGGAGGTCAGGGGCGATTGTGTCAACAGTCTGATCCATTTGGATGATCCATTCAGATGTTCCAGAGGTCAGCCAGGGCTTTGTTAGGAGTGCCAGTCATATCAGCCAGAAAATCTCCCAAAGCTATCTGGAAACCCATTGGATCCATCCCTTCTGGAGAGAGGGCAAGGTGCTGAAAGCGGCAATGTCAACAGGAAGTGATCTGACCATGACAAACTGAGAAAACAAGGTCCAGAGTGAGGCCCGCCATGTGTTGGGCCACTGACATGTTGGGATAGTCCCATGCTTGTCTTGGCAGCCACGGAGTCCTGAGGCACCCCAGAGCCAGTCACCTCAGTATGGATGTTGAAGATCCCCCAGAACCAACATTTTGGAAGGCCTCAACACCACCTCTGAGACCAGCTCTGTCAGCTCAGACAGGGAGACAGCTGAGCAGCAAGGCAGGTGGTACAGCAGAAGAATCCCTGATCTGTCCATATTTCCCAATACCAGGAACATACACTCTAGTTCCTTCTACTCTAACTGGACAGATATATGGAATCTCTATACACAACAGCAACTCCCCCTTCCCACCCCTCAAATCTGCTCTGCTGCTGTACTGAGTGCCAGGTGGTGGGCACAGGTGGCTCCACCCTGCTCACCCACCCAGGTCTCAGTGATGCAGAACAGATTGTCCTCCTCATCCACTCCAAGCCATAGATGCCAAGTACCCCGTTTCCCCCGGGAAACCCCCGTTTTTACTTACCTTTTCCCGGTGGTCCCCCGTATCACTTCGTCTCCCGTTTTTCTCCGTTATTTTCTCCTGCCATCGGCCTTTTTTTTTTCTTTCTGATTTGCCCTTCTATGGGCACCAAAAATGGCCGCCGCCGGCTTCAAAAGTCGCATCTACGCATGTCCAGAAGTGCATAGACGCGACTTCCGGTGTCGGAGGCGGCCATTTTTGGTGCCCATAGATGGGCAGAGCGACACCGGAAGTTGCGTCGACGCACTTCCTGACATGCGTAGAAGCGACTTTCAAAGCCGGCAACAGCCATTTTTGGTGCCCATAGAAGGGCAAAACAACACCGGAAGTTACGTCGATGCAAAATCCGGTGTCACACGGCTGCCGGTAACGGATTCTGCAGTCAGGGACTTGGAAGGTAAACTCCAAGCCCACCTAGCATTCAACAACAGCAGCCACAGAGCCAAGTGCTGGCTGATAGGATAACCCCAATTCCCCAGATTGGAGGAGGGGGTGGAACATGGCACAGTCACTGCCTGCCTGTGCTGTGTGCCCCTCCTTACCCAGCCTGCTCAACTCCCCGCCCCATTATCATACCTCCCCCTACCCTGAACCACAGTGACTGGGACGGAGGAGGAGCTGCTCTCTCCAGCTCCTCTCTTCCTAGGCACATCCCACAAAAATAATAATTGTCAAAACGTACAAGATAGAAACAGTTGAAAACAATTTAAAACAATTTAGACAATTGGGGCAATAATAACAAAATCAAAACCAGCTAAACAATACCCCAACCCAAAATGTCCTGAATGCTGACAACCCTAGTCTCCTTTTGGAATGGTGCAATATAGAACGGCACAATGAAACAGAAGGTTGACATTATCATTCCTGAGCATCTCCTCTCATTCCACATTTGTAAGAAATCAATATTTTAGTGTGACAGAACCTACACTTTGGAACTCCTGCCTATTGTGTCTTTGCTGTACCTTTTTCAGCACCTGCTAAAAACATTTATGTTTAGACAAGTTTTTTTTTACAATCAAGTGGTGTATACATTTCATTAAATAAAATACATATCCCTACTCCCCCCCATCTTCGTATATAAAATGAACCATCTCACCCCATCAGGATGCAGGATACAACCTAACATGTGGCAAGAATATGTCACTGGACATCAGTTAAAGCTTCCTGCAATCAATTGGATTTGACTTTGTGATGACATAACTGAGAGCATGTGAGAGCCCCTGACAGCGGCAATTTAAACAGTTGCGAGTGTGTGTGTGTGTGTGTGTGTGTGTGTGTGTGTGTGTGTGTATGTATCCAAGGAGAGCAAAAAAATGATATATAACATTGCAAGAGAACAAATAAATAAATAAATAAATAAATAAATAAATAAGACAACTGTTCTCGAGAGATTGCACTCTTCGTAAATACTCAAAAGTCTCTGCAAATGCTGAAACCCATGCACATGTATTATCTCTGTAGTTCTTTAAAGACCTTTCATATAAAATATCTCCCATTTGCCTGTAATATTTCCATTTCCTTCTAGACTGTGGACATACCAAGCATCTGAAGCATGTGACTTCCTCCAAAGAATCCTGGGATCTGTAGTCTGCCAAGAGTACTGGGAACTGTAGCTCTCTGTGTGAGGTAAACTACAGTTCCCAGGATTCCTTGGGAGAAGTAGTGTGTTTTAAATGTACTTTACATGTATGGCATGTATACAGCTCAAACATTTCTGAATGGCCATTCTCAAATGAGCTCATTTGGCATTCAAATGACAAAACTGGACCAAGTTGTCTCCCTTTGCCCATTGAACAGGGGCATTATCAAGAGACCCTCCAAGAGGTTACTGGAGGTTTATTCCCCTTTTTGAGATGAATTTTTCATCTTGAAAGGTCAAACTTCCAGCTCCTTTGATTCCAGCTAGCTGCATTTCTCTGCTCTCAGCTTCATGGTTCCCAAGACACAATCAAGATGGGGAGGAAGCAAGGCATTTTGGCGACCAAGACTGAAAATCCAAATGGCACTTAAATAATTTACAGAATTATCAGCACCACCAGAAGGCTTGAACGAACATCACTGAAATGACCAAGGCCTTCTTTCAAGAGAATTCCAGTGCTCCTGAACAGGTCTCATTCACTTCGGTGGATGTGTGTGTGCAGGAGATGGTACCCACTGAGTTTTCCACTGCCCTGTTTCCATTCTGATGCAGAAAGCCACACCAACTGTCTGCCTGCTGTGATGAGATTACATAATTTATGCAATTAATTGTGTAAACTTCACTACTACAGTATTACTTTATCTCACCCTATTCATTTAACAAAAGAAACACAATGAAAATGGGGTGTGTAATTAACATAGTACACAGTTCCTCCCCTCCTCATTTTTTCCTCAAAACAACCCTGTGAGATACATTAGCCCAGGGGTAGGCAACCTAAGGCCTGGGGGTTGGATGTGGCCCAATCGCCTTCTCAATCCAGCCCGCGGATGGTCCGGGAATCAGTGTGCTTTTACATGAGTAGAATGTGTGCTTTGATTTAAAATGCATCTCTGGGTTATTTGTGCGGCCTGCCTGGTATTTTTACACGAGTAGAATGTGTGCTTTTATTTAAACGGCATCTCTGTGTTATTTGTGGGGCATAGGAATTTGTTCATCCCCCCCAAAAAAATAGTCCGGCCCACCACATGGTCTGAGGGACGGTGGACCAGCCCACGGCTGAAAAAGGTTGCTGACCCCTGCATTAGCCTAAGAGACTGTAACTGGCCCAAGATCACCTTGTGCACCTTGTGTGTTCGAGTTGGGGATTTGAACACTGGCCTCCCAGGTTCTCGTCCAATGCTCTAACCACTGAACCACACTGGCTCTCATTGTAGCTAGCAGCCATTGATAGTCAGTGAATTTGTCTGATCCCCTTTTGAAGCCACCTAAATTGGTGGCCATCAACACCTCTTGCAGGTGCAAATTTTGTCATTTAGTTGTGTGAAGAAGTGCTTATGGTGGAAGAGAGAAAGAGAAGGAGGGGACAAGAGGGGCAGAAAATACTGGTTTTCCCACTGGTCCATTAGCCTACTTTACTGTCCTTGGTTTGGCAGCATCTGTTCTATTCCATCTCTCTACGGCGCTGTCTCTCGCCGGATCCTCCCAAGAAGCCAACCTCACTGGCCGCTTGCCGAGGATGGACTGTGAGGAGTGTTATTTCCACCCAAACACATCCAATATGCCTCATTTCTGAACTGAAACCCTTTTGTCTTTTCATCGCCATCTTTCAGGACGCTCCTCTAGTGCCAAAGGGTTGCACTTCTAGTAACAGTTGCTTGTGTATCGTGCAGGCTTGGACACTCAGGAGACAAAGAGGCTTGTCATCCTGGTGCAGTCTGTTGGCTAAAGTACAGGATGTGAAGCAAGGAGGCTTCAATGGAACTTGGGGTTTGCCAACTGTCCTGGTTTGGGGAAGAAAGCCAGGAAAACTGTCCAAGAAGAAGCTTTTCCAGTGCCAGGCACGTGTCTTGAAATCTTTATATGGCTGAGTGAAGACTGAAACCTGTTTGCTGGGTCAGCATTTGGGGGTGGGGCAGATCTCCATCCCAATTTGGGCAGGGATCTGGGTCATCATCATCAGGCCCTCATAGTGACAGGAGCCTTAGAATGGGAGTGAGGAACTTCTTTCAGTCCTAGGGCTGCATTCTGTTGTGGGGGACCTTTTGCAGGTTACGCACCAGTGGTGGGTAAAAGTGAGTAGAAAAATTGATGTGAATTTTACCTTTTTACAGAAAGCTACATTCCAACCATGAAAACATCCAAGCTTCTCCTTCTCCATCTTTCATCCAGGAAAGTGAGAGGTATTGCCCACATGCTGTTTGGCCTGGGGAGAGTCACAGGGACTCCTAGAGGGCTGTATTTAGTTCCCAGGCCTGAAGTTCCTTATGCCAAGAATATTTCAGCCCCTCTCTACCGCCCCTCCCACCAGGATTGCATGCCCAGAAGCCTTTAATACGGTACTGGGGTAGGGATGTCTGAGAATTGCGTCAGAAACAGAAATGGGAGTGAAAATTCCTACAATCTGCACATTCATACAAGGTCAGGAACAGAAATCAGGCAAGTAAGTACGAGTGGTATTGGCTACTTTTTTTAGTCTGCAAATGATAGGTTTTTGCATTGTTTTTGACGTTTCATTTCCACTGAAATACATGGAAGTTCATTATATAACTTGTTAGGTTACAACCACAGTGTGTATCGGGGACAAATAACATCAGTTAAAGTGGAGGCCGAAGTGCAGCAGAGCAAAAACAGCACTGGTTGGTGCAAAGCCAAGATAGGATGGAAAATGTTGTCTCCTTACATCACTATGTACGGTACATATGCATGATGGTGAATTCATGCTCCTCATCTTTGTACATGCCTAATTACATCTCTAGATAAAAAGGCCCTCAGTGGAGATACACCATATATTTAAAGTACACCCTCTCTACTCAAGAATCTCAGGAAGTGTAGTTTACCTCCCATGGAATTACAATTCCCAACACTCTTAGCAAACTACAGTTCCCAGCAGTAGGAGGTGCTTTAAATGTAAAGTGTGTTTGCAGCCTTTATTTTGAAAAACATCATCAAGAATGCCTAATTCAAGTCTGGCCAGATTTTAATTTTCATGGGTCATTGAACTGCCCAGATCAAAAATCAAGAGCAAAAGTTATCTGAAAGCCAGCATCCCTCCATTTTGATGGGTCCAAACACAGGCAGTACAGCAGCATTAGGAAAAAGCTCTGCAACTCATTGCCTTGGTTGTATATATATTAAAAAAAAAACCTTTTTCTCAATCCTCCTATCACTACAGCAACATATATAACCCATCAAGATTAGTACCCTGAGACTCCCACTCATCTGATTTCCTCTGATCTGCTTATTACTCAACAACTAAATGTTTCACAAAGCCATTTCCCAGAGAAATATTTATGGCTCCCCAATGTTTATTGAACCCTCCATCATGATCAAGGGTTTATGAGCACTCTGTACACAACTCTGAATTAAAAAACATAATTCTTGCTCCATCAAACCTCAGCTTGATGTGGCATTTCTCTCCCTTTATACGAGTCAGCTTCAGAACCCCTTACAGGAGAATTTGTTCGCAGACAAGGAATATTTCTCAGCCAGAGATGATGGCTGTGAGGCGCTCTGGTTGCATAAACACAATGCAATACAGGGAGAGCCAAGCCTGGAATTGATTTTCTTGGAGGATAAGGCTATTGATGGCTACTGTGCTTTGCCTCCGCAGCTGGAGGCAGGAATGCTTCTGAGAACCAGCTACTCAAAACTTCAGGAGGGGAAAAAGGTGAGGGTTTCCCACAGGCATCTGGTTGGACACTGTGAGAGTAGGATACTGTTTGACAGTCTATTGGTCTGACCCAGAAGGACTCTTCTTATCCTATTATTTTTCTGCTTCTGGTACAGAGGTTAATGCAGCCTTCATCAACATGGAGCCCTCCAGATGTTTTGGACTAGAACTCTCATCAGACCCAGCTAAATGGTTGGCTACAGCCCAACTATTACAGTATTATTATAACCTTATAATTGGAATATAAAAGTTGGATTCTTCCTCCCCCTCCTCCCCCCTGCTAAATCCTCCAAGGGCCACACTGAGACTAAGAAGTAGGAGGAAGGTGCTGGGCAGTGCCACCCCCTGGGCTGGTTGTAAGAAGGCAAGCAAGTGGGGTCCAGCTGAGTGCAGACTGAGGTTAGTGGGGCAGTGACCCCCCCCTCCAATGCGCAAGCCTCCACTGCTGGAGCTGGACTGCAAAATAATGTTATTGTTGTGTGTACTGTAGCGTGTGTGTATCTTCCTATATACATAAAAGTGTAAGGCTGTTGTCATTATGTGGTTTGTATAGCCATGAACAACAAGCAGGCAGGTGAGGAAGCAGCATGGGTGTCAGGTTGTCCAAGCAAGCTGTTTAACCAAAAAATGAAGAAGATTCAGAGTGAGGCTTGGCAAACCCCTCTTTAAACTTTCTGAAGTGCCTCCCCCACCCTTTGAAAGGGGTTGGGACAAACTGTGAGGGAGTAGAGGAAGTGTAAAGGGAGAGGGTTTGGTCAGGTGTAAAGGGGGGAGGAGGGGTTAGGAAGGGGTGGCTGAAGGGAGTGGGGAAAAGGTCTTAAGGTAAGTGGGGTTGGGAGTGGAGTGAACAGGGATGGTAGCCCCATGGGCAGGGGAGAGTGGGGAAGAACGTGTGGGTAAAACATTGCTATTTCCTGGCTCATTCTTAGGGATTTCAGAGATCCCTGTATCCAAGTCCTATTGCTCTTGCAACATCTGTGATGACTATATTGCTTGTGGCACAGTGTCTCGCTCTCCCCCCTTCCCCCCTCTCTATCTGACCCCCACTATACATCTCAACGGTTGTTTTACCTTGTCAATGTTTTGTCTATATTTGCTTTAACCCAGATGCCCCCGCTTTGCTGGCAGCTGTGGGACTTGGTCCCCTCTCTCCTATCAACAATAATTAGGCCTTGTAAGACTAATGGAAGAAATCGTGTCTAATTACCTTGCTGAAGACCCAATTATACTATTAACATTCACAGGCTAGAAGCTAATGATGAGGAGAGCCTTTCATTTGCATAGCATTAAGTTAATTGAGCTGGAAGCTATAGGGCAAAGAGTAGTGGGGGGGGCAGGGAGTGATGCTGGCAAGGTAGAATTACAGAATGGATAAGGATGTCCAGACCGGGACAATTAATCTGACAGTTTTATTAATTAACGGCTATCTGACTACCTAGAAGGAATAGCATTTGGCAGCCTTTGCGTGTGTGGGCGGGGGGGGGGGGGGAGGAGAGAGAAACAGCTCACCTCCTTCTTCCTACCCAATGTTAAGAGCCTGCCCTACTGCTGATTATGTATTATGGTACAATTTGTGGATAGTAACAGGGCTGCCTCTTTGAAAAAGGCTAGTCTGCAAACTTTGAAGCATACAGGGAACAGCCATGCAGGTAGAAGCTCCCAGGTTCACTCCTCAGCATCTCCTATTCAGAATCATGAGAACTGAAGTCTTATTTTATTTTCAGATTAAAGATTAAAGATTCAAAGATATAGCACATGTTCTGCATGCAGAAGGTCTCAGCTTCAATCCCCAACTGACCTGCTGTCAGCAAGGGTCTGATTCCTATGTTCCTAATTTTACAACACTTGCATACAGCCAGAGAACGGATTCTCAGTTCACAACTCGAGTAGCTGCCTTACCCAGGCAAAGTCTCATCTGTTCTAACAGAACTTCCCTGAGTTAAGGTTCCCACTTAGCCAACAAAATCTGGCTTTCTGCTTTTATTCCCAGAGTTCCTGGGAGCTGGCCAGGTTCAAAGGTAATTTACATTTTTGAGGTAGTTGCTTCAAAAGTTAATTGCCCCACAGCTCTCAAAAGGCAGATAGCAAACCTAGTAACAGACTTCCTTAAACTAAGTTTTAACCCTTCAAGAAGCAAGAACGACCTTTCCACATTTACTTAGAATAATAATATTCATCGTTCCCCTCCCCGCCCTCCAGCACAAGCACAAACAGTGGAAATAAATAGTCAAATGTCAACAGCTTAGAAATAACAGGACAGCTTCATTTCCCGCTCATGTATTTTTTCCCCTCTCTCATTTACAATGTGCCACTGTCCTACGACGTGCAAAAAAGACCCTGACCTTCCCAGTCTCAGTCTTAAACCCCCAAAGAATGCTGTTAATTTAAAATATGAAATTATTATCACATTGTATTGTTTCTCTCAATCTAGGGTGCCAGGGGATAATATATTTAATATTTCTTTACCCAATTTCCAATGCTTTCCAGGTTTCAATTTCCACATCCTGTAAGGCTGGTACAATTGTTATGCAAGTTTATGCTCAATGGGCAGCTGGCCCTCACCACCCAATCTGGCCGATCATTTTGGCTGGCAGCCCAGAGACTGTTGATTCAGGCCAGTGGACCATCTAGTTCAGTATCCTGTTCTCACAGTGGTCAACCAGATACCTGTGGGAAACCCACAAGCAGGATTCAAGCACCAGAACAGTCTCCCCTTCTGTTGTTTGCAACAACAGGTATTCAGAAGCAATGCTCCATCCAACTCCATCAGCAGAGCACAGCCATCATGGCTAATAGCCCTCTCCTCCTCCATGAATTTGTCTAATGTACGGTAATCCTCTTTCAAACCCAAGTTGGTGGCCATCAGTGTGAGCCACAGAAGGCTGTGCTTTCTGGAGTGATTTGAATTCCCACTTTTTCATACCTTTCCCTGTGCCCCTCACCACCCCAATCTCTGTTGTTGTTGTTGTTGTTGTTGTTGTTGTTGTTGTTGTTGTTGTTGTTGTTGTTGTTGTTGTTATTATTATTATTATTTTAAAAAAGGTGGTGGAAATGGGAGCATTTAGCAAACACAAGCACATAAGAAAAGACTGCTAGATCAAGTCAATTGGTCCTAGTTTAGCATCCTGTTCTCACAGCAGCCAACCAGATGCCTGTGGGAAACCCACAAGCAGGATTGGAGCACAAGAGCACTCTCCCCTCCTGCTGTTTGCAACAACTGGTACTCAGAAGCAATGCTGCCTCTAACTGCAGCAGCAGAACATAGCCATCATGGCTAATGGCCCTTGATAGCCTCCTCCTCCTCCTCCTCCATGAACTTGTCCAATTCTATTTTAAAGCAATCTAGGTTGTTGGCCATCACTGCCTCCTGCAGGACGGAGTTCCATAGTTTGCGCTGCATGAAGAAGTTCCTCCTTTTATCTGCCCTGAATCTTCCAACATTCAACTTCATTGGATATACACAAGTTCTAGTGCTACGAGGGAAAGGAAAACTGTTATCCATCTACTTTCTCCAGGCCATGCTGGTTATAAGATTCTATTGTGTCACCTCTTACGTTTTATCTAAACTAAAAACTCCTAAACACTGAAACCTTTGTAGGGGGTCTCTTGATCCTCTCGATCCATTTTCATCGTCGTTTTCTGAACCACAATATTGGATGAAGCTCTGACCTTCAGAAGCAGCTTTCTTGGGGCACAAGGGGCTGGAATGGGAAGCCCCCTGCCCCCCATAAACACTTAGTGCCTGTCCAGGAGGGACACTACAAATAGTCCTTTGGATCCTAGCCTTTCACATTATTGCAAAAGATAAAAACAGAGTCGCAAATTGCAAGGCAACCACAGGGTCCACTTCCCAGTCACTGGGTTGTCCTGGGCTTGCCTGATGATTACTGTAGCAGTGGCAGCAGGAACAGCTGTTGAAGCAAGGAGAGGACTCCTGCCAGAACCTCCCTATGCTGCTACTGACATCAGCTCTCAGGCATGATGAGCAAAAAGATCCAACAACTGAGAATAATCCTGGCAGCCAGTTTTGGAGAGCGTCTAGTCCCCCACTGTCACTCTAGCAAAGACCAGCAGAAGATCTGGGGAGATGATTTGATCCACTGTGCCCTCCCGCCCCTAAGAAAGCCACCATTTCCCCCTGAGAGTTTGAAAAACTGGGCATCTTTTGACTTCTGAGGAGAAGAAATGGCAGATGACTGTCTCTCTGTTAGCTCTCTGCCGACAGAAGATAATTATGTGGTGGTTGATGATAGTCAGAGAGATGGTCTGACTATTATAAACCACTCTAGAGATAAGAGTGATCCAGGTAGATAGAACCTCAAACACTTTGATCAAGGTCATTTTTTGGAGTCTGCACCTGAGAGCCTGGATGGGGGCTTGAACGAGCTGGCAAGCTGAGGAGTTGACATCATGTCCAAATGCCACATAACAACCCTTTGTGGGTATGAAGACCCACATCCTCTCTTTCTTAAATACAAGAAAAACTGTAAATTGTAGAGATTTCTCTGATATTGGTGAAAATTTACAATCAGGAAACATTTCTTCTTGTTTCTTTTCTTTCTTTTCTTTCTTTTTTGGTAGTTGACAAGAGAGGGAGCCCTTTCTGTGGCTATTCTCATATTGTGGGATTCCCTCCCAAGAGGGAGACTGGCTCCCTCTTTGCTTTCCTTCTGCTGGCAGGCAAAGACCTTCCTGTTCAGATGAGCCTTTGAAAACTAAGGTGCAGGCGATGCTGATCACTGGGCTACGGTCGGGGCAAAGTGGATTTGAATGGCTAGCTCTAAATGTGCTATTGTTATTAACTAGTTTCTTTTCATCATTTTGCATTATATAAGGTTGTTCTTTAAATATTGGATGCTGCCTTGAATCCCATCTCGAGAGAAAGGCAGGAATAATAATAATATTATTAATAATAATAATGGAAGATGGTGGAATGCCTTCCCTAATGAGGTGTGTGTGTTTCCATTATTAGTAACTTTTCAGGAGAAATGTGAAAACATTCCCATTTAGCCAGGCATTGAGTGGCTGAAGAATACTGATCCTGGAAACCGTGAGATCATAGGATGGAAGAATGTTTTTAACTGAAATTGCTTTTACAATGGTGTATTTTTTAAAATAAAAAACTCTAACTGCTTTTAGATGCTTTTGATTGCAACTGTTTTTAGAATGTTTAAATGTGTTTTATAATTTATTTCATTTTCATCTTTAAAAATTGTATCTCTGTTAAGTGCCTTTCAATCCTTGAGGAGGAAGGCAGGTTACAAACTCAGTAAATTAAAAAATAAATGATTTCTCATCTTCTTTTCTTCATTCATCTTTGTGTGGTGCCATTTTGCAAAGCAAGCGTACAGCATGGGATAAGAGCCCAGTGTTTTAAATTTATTCAAGTGTTAATTAATCCAGCCATCAAAAATAATCTCTCTCTCTCTCTCTCTCTCTCTCTCTCTCTCTCTCTCTCTCTCTCTTTCTCTTTCTCTTTCTCTTTCTCTTTCACCTACACACATGAACACTTTTGACTGTGGACTCCAAAAACTTCCCTCATTAACTCGTTGGGATCTTAATTAAGTCACGTACCTTCATCTCTCCACTTTTTTTTATTACTTCGATTGGCCATGGAAAGCAGCAGGTAAATGTTAAGAGGAGGAAAGAACAGAAGATTTGAAGTTAGGTGATCTTTAACCAAAATCTTTCTTCCAACTGAAATGGGAGCATCCGCAGAATACATATTCAGCTATAAGTATTCCTGCCCACGTCTGGCAAACTCACGGATAATGGCACCATGTGAAGGTCACCGGGGTTCTATTAGCTCAATTAATAGAGGAGTAAGATAGGGCTAATACCTAGCTCTTCAAACGGCTAAAGAATAGAGCTGGTAGTAATAGAGTTATTAACCTCTCTCAGCCATTGAATTTTGCTGCTGGTTCAAACTCCATCTCCTAGTTCAGGCCTCCATTAATAGGCTGTTTATTATCCTTAATCCAACCTGAAAATCAGATGCTGGAAGATGAAGGCCTAAATAATGACCAAAAGAAAAAAAATGCAGGGAGAATCATCCGAATTCCCACTCTTCCCTCACCACTTAAAATTTGTTCTTAAAATTTAAAACACTCATCCTATATCAGGTTTTGGGAAAGTGGAACATATTACTGTACCAACAAAGCAAAGAAGGAGAAATGATGGGGGTTAGGGGAGTGATCCAATTAGAGAGACCCACCAGAGCCTTTTAATACTGGCTCAATCTGTGAAATATTAAGGCGAGGGGATGTCGAGGGGATGGAGGAGGCCTCCTTCCAATGATGTGTGCCTCATCCTGACAATGTGTGTGCCGCGTGGCATGCCCTGCCACCGTCACCCCCTACCTACAAATGTGGCTCAGACTGCCTCAAACTGATGCCACCACCGGCTCACCCAACCACCCAGCACCTTCCCTCTGCTGGCTCTCTGCCACCATCACAGCGACTAGACCAAGGCCTCCACTGCAGCTTCGAAGCGTCCACTGAAGCCAGCTCCGGCTGCAGACGTACTTCCAAAAACCAGGTCACGCTTCCAGAAGTATGTCTGCAGCTGCACACATTACTTGGCCAGAGTACTGCACTTTGGAAATTTTGAGAAGTGTGAATCCTGACGGATAGCTGTGTATCGGTTCAAGTTTCATTTCCGGAAGTGAGAATTTGGTAAGACCACCTTTAAATGCAAACTGAATCAAATTCCCCCTACAGCCCCATTCAGTGGAATAGTGCTTCCTTTATAGAGATGCTCCATTTTGTTATCATGCTTGATAGACTGATCCTCTAGGTGTCTATCTAATCGTTGTTATAAGCCATTGGGGCAGGTGGCCATCACCAGGTATTGCAGTGAATTTCATAATTTAAAAATTACATTGTTGTGTGAATAAGTACTTCCTCGATTGTCTCAGTACAGTCAACTCCTGTTTTGCGCATATTAAAAGACAGGTGACAATATATGCGCGAGCTGTTTTCGGACCAGAAAGAGGATGTGACAGGGGCATAACAGGGCATAACGGGGGCAGGGAGGGCTTATGTGTGCTCCACCAAGGTGCACGATGACCTGGAATGTAACCCCCATGCAAAATGTGGGTTGCCTGCATTTCCTTTGTGAGCCTGCCGCTGTTCATCTTGCTTTGGGGGCCAACACTGATTTAAACAAAATTTAATACCTTCTCTGTTGGCAGTGTGAAATACATTATTTCCTTCTTTGCTTTAAGGGCAGATCTCTGGGTGCTGTTCCTGAGGTTGCAAGAGATCTCTCTTTTTTATTATTACATATTAAGGAACTTTATAGTCCAATTTGCTTCTTGTAGTTTGGGGGGTGGGGGTGTTCCTCCCCACCCTCTCAAATAACTTGATTTTTCATTCTTCCCTGCCATCAATTACTGAGTTTCTTTCCTCTACTCTTCCATAAGACGGGAGAGCCAAGAGACTGATACTGCTCAAAGGTATATAATTCAGTATTATTTGCACCAGGTTTATGAGATGGAAGTCAGATAAAACATCGTAGTTGAACACTAAACCATTTATTACTTCTAAGAAACAGACTCACAAGTTTATGTCCCGACAATAATTCTGCCTTTTGATCAACCAGAGAGGTCTACTCGGAGTTCCCAGCACAGAGTAACGGACCTTTCAGCCAATAACTTTGTTTACTGATGTGACGGGGTTTTAATAATAAAACTTGATATATATGTAAATTTATTTTAATCTAATTTCATCAACCTGAGCCCACCTAAAAATGAGGAGGCAGAAGGGGAGATGCAATTGGTTCAGGCTGTGATTTATACCTTTCCACTTCCATTCCCAGATTGATTTCCGAGCACTAATTCTATCTGGGTTTCATGCAGCCCCCCCCCACTGAAATCACACTCCACTGCAGACAGTGTGTTTTATAACCTGTGCCAGAAGCAACTGATTTACAGCCCAGCTTCCACCAGACCGCTAGCTGTGCTTCCACCGATTGTTTCTCTCTCGCCCAGTGCTTGTCAACAGCTTTGTGTGTGTATGCGGATGGCATCAATCTCAGAATCAAATCAGTTTCTCCGTCCCCTAATAAAACACACACACACCCCTCACATCTTACTCAGTTAGGAATTTCCACACTCATGCAGGAGTGTAGTGGCAAATTCAGAAGTGCAGGTTCCTTTTGTGGGAGTCGTAGCCACACCCTCTTCTAAGATTATACAACCTTCTGAGATGATGCAATAATCTTATAACTGCACAACAATAATTACAGATGCATTGCAAGTCTTCATGTGCTGCTTTTCAGCCAGATCTGCTATTTTCTGCGAACGTACTGTACGCCGGCTCCCTCGGCCAATAACGCGAGATGAGAGCCACAACCCCAGAGTTGGTCATGACTGGACCTAATGGTCAGGGGTCCCTTTACCTTTACCTTTACTGTTGTAAGAATTTTGGGGTCATATATAAAAAATTAAATGTTCATAAGTGTATATATAAATAACATGTCTTAAACTGTACAGGAAGGCAATCCTGAAGCCATTTTGACTCTCCCAAACTGGTCAAATGTTAGGGAGGAAATGAAAAAAAAACCTCCCCATTGTCTGTGCTGACAGATCCTGCCTTGGGGGCACATTCAGGGCAGTCTCGAGCAGGTCGGGCGCCCTGGTGCTGAGGGGCGGAGATCGGCCCGGCGCCCCCGCCCTCGCAGGGTGCAGTATGGCTTCCGCGCGGCTTTGCCGCGCAGCGCCCCACCTACCGGCCCGGCGCCCTGCACCACCGGGACTCTACCTAGAGCCGGCCCTGGGCACATTTAAGGTGTGAATAGGGTGTAAGCCTGTGTCCTGGCTCAGGAACTAAGTATATTATCATTACAAAAGACTGGCCAGGCTCCTTGGTAATCCAACATTAATAGGTAACTTGCCAAACAGGAGATAAACAAAGTACTCAAATTTCTGCTGTAGACCGCCCTTTCTATGATGTAGGTATGACGTCTCTGGGGGGTGGTCTTGGGCAACACCCCTTCTGTGATGTATGGATTACGCTTCTGGGAGTGGCCTTGGACTCGAGGAGGAAATTTCAAATTTCTATATATGGGGAGGCAGACCTTGGTTCTGGGTCTTTTCTCCTGGGGGAGAAAGAACACCCTGCTGCAGCAGTCTTCTGTATCTTTTAAATAAAGGATCAGACCTTGCTTTCTTGAATCCTGGTGTGGTCTCTTGTCATTTTTCCCAACCAGAGAGGAGCCTAAAACACCCATGCTCCTTCCTAGGTCCAGTCCTCCCTATGAGGCTGGGACCCCCTTTTTGGGAGCAGCAATTCCTATTACAGTACACAGGCAAATGATTTGGTGTGCTCAGATTATTTTCTTTCAGAGTGGCTTAAAATCTGTTTCCCTTGAAGTTTTATTCTATGCAATAGAACTTGCACTCCATTCTCTTGAAACTTAAGAAGCACTTTGTGTTTTCAGTGCTCTTAAATGCTTAGTTTTGGAGCTTACAGTGGCTAAAAGGACTCCCTTTCATGCTGATGGGGTGCCTCTAGGATGCTAGAGGCAGGGTTCATGCTCTGGAAATAGAAACAGGCCTTTGAAATCCCTGCCCCCCACTGACCCCACACCATTACACCACTGCATTCACATCAATAATCCCTACCTGTGGCAAAAGGTGCCCCCTACAACTAGAGGCACATCCAGACTGCTCTGATTTAAGGGCCTGAGTGTCCTATTTCTGCACATGCAAGGCTTATTCTCCTGAGGCTTCACAGGCCCAGACAGGAATCACAGCTTGGAGAATGGCCTGGGTGCCTTTTTCAGTCTACATTCCTTCATCGGCAAGCTCCCAGGGGCCACATGCCAGTGGTTGGTGGGGCCACAGGCAAAAGCAGTTGCCGCTCATACATTCTGCACTATGGTGGACATTCCAGCCAATCAAAATCCAGGGGTCACTACCCCACCAGCACCACCCCACATCTCCATCCTCCACACAAGTAAGCGAGAGCCATGGTCACAGTTCACAGACAGAGCAATGCTGGGGAGGAGTGTGGCCTGTGGAGGGCTATGGCTTATGTAGAGTTGTCGTGGGCAGGGAGGAAGTGCAGGGACAACAGAGGGTATTCACACACAGATTTAGGAGCAGGGCAGAAGGGAAGATTCAGGACAAGAAGTAGTGATGCCTACCAACCTAGGTGTATTTAGAAGAGGATTAGACCATGGAGGAGATGGCTAATGATGGCTACGCTCTGCCTCCATTGTCAGAAGCATTATGTCTCTGAATACCAGCTGCTGGAAACCACAGGAGGACAAGTTGCATTTGTGCTCAGGTCCTGCTTGCAGTTTTCCTACAGGCATCTGGTTGGCCACTGTAAGAAACAGGATGGTGGACTAGATGGGCCACTGGCCTGAACCAGCAGACTCTTCTTATGGGAGCGAGCACAAATACCCACCACTACTTCAGGGCAGGCTGTGAAGGAAAGATCACTGCTCTGCCTCGTGAGTTACTCACACACAAAATGTCCCTGAAGAAAAGTTTCTTTCTTACCTGTTTGGATTAATATTTGCACGCTGCATCAGGTTTGCCTGGTCCTCATCCCTAGGGAATCCATGGAGCACCCAGCCTCGGGTGTGGCAGTCCAGCATGTTCAAACGCTCTGACAGCATCTTTACAACAATGTTGTCTGCAACTGGATGGAAAGATTTGGGGAGAACATGCTGGAAATTGACATCATGGAAATGAAAGTACAGGAGAGTTAATTAAGGGTCCTAGCTAAGCACCCTGTGTTGATAAAAGAGAAGGTGAATTAGGTGGGATCGTTGGACATGGCTAATGTTATGCCGAGCCAGTAATCAAGGTAGAGGGGGTGGGGTGGAGAGATAGTCTGCGAGATCTTTTCATACTCTGGACTGATGAAAGCAAAGAAGAGCCCAATGTTCTAACTAAAGTCCTTGCTTTGGAGTTACTAGAACTTGAGACTAGTTTTCCTGAGCCTTACCTGGCTAGATATCAGAGGAAGTGATGAATTTATACACAAGCTAAGTGAGCTAAAGTTTAGGGCCTTGGATTGTGAGAAGCCTATAAAAACACACACATAAATGACTAAATATCAAGGTTTTTTTAAAATAACTGGTTAAAAAATAAAGGAAATGGGAAAACAGACCCTAAAGCAGTCATTAGCGTTCTGATATGATATTCTTAGAGGTTACATACTTGTCATACTGTGTTTGTAAATCTGTGCAGAAATACCTGTACCAAATTTTCATCAGGACAGGTGTCCATAAGGTGTCAAACCACACTAGTGCCAGGTGAGGGCTGGGTCAGTCCTCAACACATCTTAATCTGTCCCTGATCAGAACCTAGAAATAGCTTGCTATTTCAGAATCATCATCATCATCAGTGGAGCAAACTGCCAAGGGTTCAATTGCATTATAACAAATTAGCATTAGTAATCCTTACAACAGCCTTCTGAGGTAGGCTAGCATTTATTTTTTTATCCCCACACTGTACAAGGGGACAAGGAACTGAACCCAGAAAACTAGGCTTGCCTTGGTGGGTGGAACGATATCTCAACCCAGGACTTCCTGGGGTGAGAGTCAAACCCAGGGATATAATAATAATAATAATAATAATAATAATAATAATAATAATAATAATATATTATTATTATTATTATTAATACCCCGCCCATCTGGCTGGGTTTCCCCAGCCACTCTGGGCGGCTTCCAACAGAAATATTAGAATATACTAATTTCTTAAAGATTAAAAGCTTCCCTAAACAACCCACACTCTTGGACACGATGCTTCACCAGCATTCAGGATCATGTGATAAGATGGCAGGTGACTAGACCCTTTTTAGGGTTAGGGTTAGGGTTAGGAAACAAGGTCTCCTTTTAGCATTAAGGTCCTGCTTGTAGGCTTCCCATCAGTCAATAGAATTCATTTCTTATGCTAGTTTCACTAATATACACATTTGTTCATGCACACATTCCCCAAATATATTCATTTTTGTGCACATTACTTGGCTAGAGAATTGTAAAAATTCAGAGAAGTGTACATTGTGAAGAACAATCATGTTTTGGAAAGTGCAGATTCATAGGTGCAACTTTAAATGTGAACCAAATCAAATTTCTTCTCCCTCCCATTCTCCCTCTTGCCCTGCCGTCCACAGAATAAATAAATACTAACCTACCTTAAAAGGCTGTTGTAAGTGTTGCTAAAGAAATGAGATAGTACCCCAAATAAAAGAAAAACATAAAAACCCTAGAATCCACTTTCAGAGGGGAACAAATCTTTTGAGAATTTGAAGAACTGCACTACTTAGAACAGCTGCATTAAAGAAAACATCTTAGCAGGTTTTCAAAAGGCCAGGATGAAGAAGAGATGAAATCTACATCACTTCTATTTCCCTGTGATTAAAACAAATGAGGAGGCAGTAATGTATGGTAGATCTTCTCACATGGGGCTTCCTTGAGGTTGTCGGGAAAATTGGCTAGTCTCTGTAATTGCTGTTAGGGTAAGACTAAAAAGCTAGCCCTAGATCTCTCAGCCTCAAGTGTACCACTAGCTAGCAAAGTTGAGTTCACAATCCTTCTGATGAAGTCGTCAATCCTCCTGCTTTAAGGGGATTATGACGCATGAGAATTTCAAACCATCAGTTCTCTTTCATCCTAAACGTGTGCGAGTCTTCAGCCTCTATCTTGGAGCTAGAGGGGTGTGGGAGGGGGTGTAAAAGAATCTCTACAGACAGAGGTTTTTGGTCTTTGGAGAAGTCCAAAGGTAGATTTCTAGTGGAAAGGGCCCAATGGCTGGGAAAGTTTGGTTAAAAAAAATAAAAAGCGAATATTCATCAGGGGTGATCTTAAAGGAGTGTGTACAAAGGAGATGAGCCAAACTGAAGAATAGGATCCTGGCATATGGGAATCCCCAAGATGCTTGATTCTTACCATGCAAAGAAGCTGCCCAATCAGCTCACTTGTGGTGAAAGCAAGCCAATTGGGATTGGCTGCAGCTCCCAGGGAGCATGAAGCCAACACCTGTAGTGCAGCCAATCCCAGCAGGCTTGCTCTCCCCACCATTGACAGTGACTGTAAACCTTCTGACTAGATGCCATGTCTTCACCTGCCCCTCACCTGATGCCACCTATGGTGTCACGTGTGGGGCAGGTGGGCATGGTTTTGGGGAAATGGCCTCGGCCAAACTGGGACCGCTGCAAGTCCTAATGAGGCCTGCAGTCTGGAGATCCCCCACTCCTGGGTTATTGGACTAGGACCCAGAAAACCAGGGTTCAAATTCTCCACTCAGCCATGAAGTCACTTCTTCTAACCTACCCAACAGGGCTGTTGTATGGATAAAATAGGGAGGGAGTATTGAGCTCCCTGAAGGAAAGGTGGAGTATAAATAAATGTAGTAACAACAATAATTTCTGAAGGATGCCACTTAAGCTCTTGCCAAATTCTTTCTAGCTACCTAGATCTATCATCTCTGTATGCTCCTTCTATTAATTAATCAATTCCTTTCTCTTTTTCTTCCTCAAATAGAGCACCGAGTAACTAATAATAAGGATGAAATAGGACGCTACATCCCATGGACTGCAAGAAGATCAAACCTATCCATTCTTAAGGAAATCAGCCCTGAGTGCTCACTGGAAGGCAGATCGTGAAGCTGAGGCTTCAATACTTTGGCCACCTCATGAGAAGAGAAGAATCCTTGGAAAAGACCTTGATGTTGGGAAAGATGGAGGGCACTAGGAGAAGGGGATGACAGAGGACGAGGTGGTTGGACAGTGTTCTCGAAGCTACGAACATGAGTTTGACCAAACTGCGGGAGGCAGTGGAAGACAGGAGTGCCTGGCGTGCTATGGTCCATGGGGTCACGAAGAGTCGGACACGACTAAACGACTAAACAACAACAAGGACGCTACAAAAGAAAGTTAAAACAGAACCCACTGTAAACAAGAAGTACCATAAAATACTTGGATAAACAAATAGGGCTACCTGTCAAGTTGTGAATGCCCTGTGGAAATGGGAGGGACCTCAGCTGTGTGACCTGAACAAATATGGCAACAAAATTGGCCAGAAAAAAAACCAACCTCCCAGAGCAGCTTGTGTCATCCTGGTGCCCTCCAGATGTTCAAGACTATGAAACATCGGAAAGAAGAGCCTGGCTGCTGGATCAGGTCCCATAGGCCCACAGCATTAATTTCTCACAGCGGCCAAGCAGGTGCCCATTATGGGAAGTTGAAAGGCAGAACCTGAGCACAACAGTGCTCTCCCTGCTTGGGATTCCCAGCATCTGGCATTGAGAGGCATACTGCCTCCAGCAATGGAGGGAGAACATACTAGTCATTGTAGCCAGTGGCCGTTGATAGCTTAATCCTCCATTAATTTGTCTAATCCACTTAAAAAGTCATCCACATTGGTGGTCATCACTACATCTTGAAAATGGATTTTTTTTGGGGGGGGGGATATTAATCCCTACAATAGCCCTGTGATGTAGGTTAGGCTGAGAGGTAGTAAGTGGCCCAAGGTCAGTCAATGGGTTTCATGGCTGAGTGGCAGATTTGAACCCTAGTCTCCTCTGGGTCCCTGTCTGTTGCTTTAACCATTACACCCCACTGGCTTTATCCTAATATATTTTCCTGCAAAAGAAGGAGAAAGCAAAGAAGCAACCTGACACTTCTTGACCTACACTCTAAACCCATAAATCCTTGATAATCCAAGAACCATACAACAATGTTCTTGGGATGCAAAACTTCTAAAATTCACATGCATTCACATGTGAAGCTTTCCTAACCCAATATCTTTGCCTCCTTTAGGAAAAAAAAGGAAAAAGGTTTCTGACATATATTGACCTACACTCTAAACCTATAAATCCTTAATATCCAAGAGACACATAACTATGTTCTTGGGGTGGAGGTCCAGGGAGCTCTCCATTCTACGCAGGTGAAAGTTAGAAGCTTCTTTGATAGTGCTGTCCACTTACCCTTTTCCCTCCTCTTAGATATTTTCTCCCTCCTTCCCCCATTAGGTCTAAAGCTTTCCAGCATTAATTCAGATGCCTGAGGGTTGATCTCAGGGTTTGACAGTTAACATCTTGCCCTGAATACCAGCTACCGCCAACGGCTACTTTCCCTGGATCGGCCTGTCATCCCTAAATTCAGCAAAGTGTGAGAGCAGAATACCTTATTATTCCACAAAGGTCAAATTGGTTTCATATTATTTGAGTCCTCCAGGGAAATCCCCAGTTTTCCTGCTGACCATGAAGTTCACAGGAGTTATTTCTTTTTGTTAACAAATGGTTTCAGGAGGGGATAGTCTATTGGTTACACTATGTGGCCAGCCAAGAGCGACAAAACTAGACAAGACCTGGGTTCTGACCTTTTCTGGACCTTTGGTACCCCTGGGAGCTATCCTAGGTCCTGAATAACCTGGTTCTGACTGTTGCATATAAATCTTTCTGCTACCAGGTAAGCATGATGGCTATGTTGTAAGCTCCTAAATACCAGTTACTAGAAACCTCAGGAAGGGAGAGTGTTTTTGCACTTGGGTCCTGCTTGGGGGCTTCCCCTTGGGGCATTTGGTTGGTCACTGTGAGAACAGGATGCTGGACTAGATGGGCCATTGGCCTGATCCAGAAAGATATCCATAGGTTTTTAGATAACTGCTGCTGTCTTCCAAGTCTAACACCCTCAGACTTTGCCCAGCACCCTGTAAAACACTTGGCCTAATCCAAAGTTGGCACAGCATGTGAGCAGACAATTGGATACCTCTCCATTGCTGCACCACATGAGATTCAGCTTTTAGAATAATGACACAAAGGCTCACTAAGCAAAACTTATTAACAGCCTGAATTTGGCAGAAGCTATTACTGGCTAGTGGTACACAAACTGGTGAGTCTGCAATTTCCCCTTGGCTCCCATGACCCAGACTCTGTAGAAACTGTAACATCACTGCCAGGAGTAAAAATGGTGGCACAGTGCCAATTTAATGGCAGCATGAGACCATCCTTCTCCCAGTTCTGCTTCAGAGGAAGCCAGAATGGAACCTACTCTTGATTTCAGCCATTGTGATGCACCAGGAAAGAATGAGGCACCAAGAATAAAGCCCCCTAGTTGGTGCCTAGCCATTGCAACACATCAACTAGCTTAGCTGCCCATCGTTGGACAGTCGGGCCAATCTCCATTCTTGTGATTAAGAGGAAAATCTAAGTCAGGGGAGGTCAACATGGCATAGACCACTCCTCCCATATAGTCCCTGACCATTAGCCATGCTGGTTGGAGCCAATGCGAGTTGAGATCCATGTGGGCACCACAATTTAAGCCAAACAGCTGTAGTGGTGGGAACAGGGCAGTTACAGTCAGTTTGGGAGCTAGGGCTGAAAAATAGTTGGGTTGCATGGCACATCTGTCCACAGGTAGATGAACAGGGGCCCTCTTGGCTTTCCAGAATGTGCATGAGATCGCCGTGGAAGTGTGTGTGTGTGTGTGTGTGAGAGAGAGAGAGAGAGAGAGAGAGAGAGAGAGAGAGAGAGATGGAAAATTTATTGAAGATATTAGGCCTTGACTTCCAGGGAAGGAACATGGTGGACTGAACATCTTCTGTCATCAGGCTGCAAAGGAGACAACTCCTAGGGGCCGGTGGAGCATTCCCATTCAAATGGTGTATGGACTGTGTCACATGATCAATTATGTGGGAGGGGGCTTACTTGGGCCCCAACAATATTTTGTTCGCATTGGCATGCCTGGCAGGCTGCCAACGGAAATAATCACATGGTGATTGATGATACCCATGGCATAAATCACGAGAAGAGAAGACTCCCTGGAAAAGACCCTGATGTTGGGAAAGATCACAAGGAGAAGGGGACGACAGAAGACGATGTGGTTGGACAGTGTTCTCGAAGCCACCAACATGAGTCTGACCAAACTGCAGGAGGCAGTGGAAGACAGGAGTGCCTGGCGTGCTCTGGTCCATGGGGTCACGAAGAGTTGGACACGACTAAACAACTAAACAACAAATGACATAAATCTTGGCTATTAAATTCACTCTGCAGAAAAGTGTGAACAGGGAAATAACCTCTGACACTCTGAAAAAGCCATTTTCTAAACTGGGAGACTGAGAAGCTGTCAGCTCCTGGGAACCCAGATGGGGGTGAGCGACTTAAATCACAGGAATAAACATCGTGCCCAAAAGCCATGTAAGGGCCCTGAAGGGCATAGGGTCTGCAAAAGCCTCCATTTCTCTAAGTTTATAATTTATGACTGAGGACTTAGCTACATTTGTAAAGAAAAAGTGCTTTATATGTGTTATAACACTATGACACCACATGGCGCTGTGGAGTCCCATCTTTTGCCAACAAGATTTTCCTGTGTGAAGTTTACAACACATTTAACTGATTCACTTTTTTGATGTGTCTAGACCCTGTCTGAAAGAGATTTCCCTGTCTTCCAGTTGAAATTTACATCTGTTGTATGAGCTACTTTCTGGCTTTAAGAAAAGTTTATCTTAAAGAAAAGTTTATCATTAAAGGGCTGAAGCCAGAACAAAAAGCATGCTCTGTTTGAACCAAGAAAGTTTTAAACAATCAAGGGAGTTTTGAGTGCTAATAATTTTTATTTCCTTTAAATCTGTTTTCTCAATGAAAGTGTTACCTTGAAATCAAAACTAATGTTGCAACTTCTTATTTCCTCTGTGGGAATGTGGTTTGATAGCAAATGTTACAAAGATCTTAAGGTCATGACAGGGGGTTGAAGACAGGGGACTGTCAAGATCTTAAAGTGGAGACTGAATTGTTAATATCAAGAACATTCAGTATGGCAAATACATTGTTGGACATTCCATTGGCTGTTGGCATCCTTCAGCAATTGTTTGATGGGTAAATAAAAGTGATTGGAGCTGAGAGTGATGAAATGGTGAATGAAAACAGACCAGAGAAGAATGAAATGGAAAGTGGCACTAAAGAGGGCACAGGGATGTCAGAGAAAAATATGGATGAAGGGTTGCCAGAACAGGAGGGTGAAATGGATGCAACAGATGGGGAAATGGAGAAGTCCTCCATACAGGTATTTGGAGGAGTGATACAGCCAAATGGTGGAGTTGAGAAGCTGAAGGAGTGGAATGAAGTCATGGGTGGAGAGATGAAAAGACATCCTGAGCCGGCTGAGATAGAGTTGAGAGAGAAAAAGGACTCTGTTTACAACAACAGGGGTTCCCAAACTAAGGCCCGGGGGCCGGATGTGGCCCAATCACCTTCTAAATTAGGCCCGCAGATGGTCCCGGAATCAGCATGTTTTTACATGAGTAGAATGTGTCCTTTTATTTAAAATGCATCTCTGGGTTATTTGTGGGGCATAGGAATTCGTTCATATTTTTTTTCAAAATATAGTCTGGCCCCCACAAGGTCTGAGGGATAGTGGACCAGCCCCCTGCTGAAAAAGTTTGCTGACCCCTGGTTTACTACTTGGAGTGAATTCAGAGGAAAGAGCTATCAAACCTTTAGTGTCTTCCTTGGGAAAAGAATGGAAGAAACATAAAGGGAAAAGGATTATTTTTTTATTTGTTTTTTAAAAAATCAAGATGGAACACCACAGCAAATACAACAGGAAATGGGAATGGAAGATATGGAACTGGGTGTGAATTAAGGAAAGCATAATAAGTAAAGAACTACGGAATACTTAATATACTGTATAATCACAGCAGAAAGACTCTTGTGTGGACTAAGACAGAAAGACTTATTATTGTTTAATATGTTGAAGTTACTGGAGATAAAGTTGATATGTTTGATTAGAGAAAAAACATTGCTAACATTTATTATTAATAATAATTAGAGAACCCCTTTTGGACTTTTTGTGGGGGGAAAACAAAATGAATTAATCTCTTTGGGTTGGAAGATTGGGAAAATGTTGTCTAACAGAAAGTAGATCAGTTAGGTGTCATTCCAGAGTGAATATTTTGAATAATTTAATATTTTTAATAATTGAATAAAAATATTTTTATTTTTATGTAACTGACGGAAAATCAGAAAAAAAGCTTTAACTGGCCTAACTGCAGATTGGAATGGGCCCTTCTTCCTTTAGGCCAGTTGAATAAAGCTGTGTCAAATTGTATGGTCAAATTGAGACCATACTATTTCAAAAGACCAAGGGGACAACCACCTATGTGATGGGTGAACAATCTAAAACTATGTTGATGCAAGAAGCAAACAACAGAGAACAACAGAGAGAACTTGAAGAGGCATCTATCTAAAGATGGATGTGAGACGCTGCAAAAGAAAGAAGAAAGGTATGTGTGAAACTAATTCCATTGCATCTCTTCCTTGCAAGTGAAATCGTGAGCGATTTTTAAAAAGTTGAACCTTATTTTAAACCAGGTTATTGAGGAGCCTGCAATAGAGTTGCTTTGGGGATGGAGGGCAGTTGTGATGCAGCGATCCATCATCGCCATTTCCATTCCAAGAAACCATCTGGTCAGGAAAGGTCTGTTTCTGCATTCAGGCAAGAGCGGCTCACAGACCCAAGTCCGGATCATCCTTGCGCCTGCAGTAATCTCTTGGTGATGCATTCCTTGCCTCTTCCTCCTCAACTTCTAAGTGTGGGGATTTTATCTTGCATAAATAAAGATGATAAACTTGCGCCGCTTTTAGTCTGCAAGGTTTTTCTTCTCTCTCCCCACCCCCACTTCCTGCCCCCGTGTCCTGCTTGCCTTTTATTCTCCACTTTCTGTCTCTTCACGTGTGGGTGTTTCTTTTTTCTTGTCTGAAGATTTTTCTAGATTCCCACTTTGAAGATGACATCTAAGGCTGCATCTGGTCTAAAGTCTGCATTATGAGAATTCATGTAAACTCCAGTTTCCATTAGAAATTGAGGTCCAGGCCCTTCAAAGTGTGGCTAACATAATAAGTACAGGAGGCATCTAAGACAATCATTATTTCCGTAACACCACCACTGTTTTCACAGCTTTTGAGTCCTGCCGATGGAGGCTCTGGTTATGTAGCTTGCTAACATTTGCCTATGATGTACTAATAAACAGAACAGTGGTGATCAGAGGCAAACCTCTTGGCGAAGTGAGTTTGTTTATTAAGCAGCGCCACCTGCGGGTGATACACAGTTGCTGCAATGTGGAGCTGTGCTCATCAAAGAAAGAGAGGTGCATTTCTGCATTCCAAGACTGAATTTTACCCCAAGACGGGTCGGGGGGGGGGGGAGGGTAGAGTGTGTGTGTGTCGAGTAGACAACAGTTACAGCTGCTACATCAGAGCTATGGCTGCCCAGCATTGCAGCACGTAGTTAAACTAAGGCACTTGCTCTTTCAGGAGGCAGTAATGGCCACAAACGTTAAGACAGGATTGGACAAATGAATGGAGAAGGTTATCAGTGATGACTAATTACCGCCCTGTCAGCCTGACATCAATACCAGGAAAGATTCTAGAGCAGATCATTAAGCAAACAGTCTGTGAGCACCTAGAAAGAAACTCTGTGATCACTAAAAGTCAGCATGGGTTCCTGAAAAATAAGTCATGTCAGACTAATCTGATCTCATTTTTTGACAGAATTACAAGCCTGGTAGATGAAGGGAACGCTGGGATGTAGCCTATCTTGATTTCAGCAAGGCCTTTGACAAGGTGCCCCATGATATTCTTGTAAAGAAGCTGGTAAAATGTGGGCTAGACAATGCTACCATTCAGTGGATTTGTAACTGGCTTACTGACCGAACCCAAAGGGTGCTCATCAATGGCTCCTCCTCATCCTGGAGAGTAGTGACTAGTGGGGTGCCACAGGGTTCTGTCTTGGGCCCAGGCTTGTTCAACATCTTTATCAATGACTTGGATGATGGGCTTGAGGGCATCCTGAGCAAGTTTGCAGATGACACCAAATTGGGAGGGGTGGCTAACACCCCAGAGGACAGGATCACACTTCAAAATGACCTTAACAGATTAGACAACTGGGCCAAAGCAAACAAGATGAATTTTAATAAGGAGAAATGTAAAGTACTACACTTGGGCAAAAAAAATGAAAGGCACAAATACAGGATGGGAGACACCTGGCTTGAGAGCAGTACATGTGAAAAGGATCTAGGAGTCTTGGTAGACCACAAACTTGACATGAGTCAGCAGTGTGATGCAGCAGCTAAAAAAGCCAATGCAATTCTGGGCTGCATCAATAGGAGTATAGCATCTAGATCAAGGGAAGTAATAGTACCACTGTATTCTGCTCTGGTCAGACCTCACCTGGAGTACTGTGTCCAGTTCTGGGCACCACAGTTCAAGAAGGATACTGATAAGCTGGAACGTGTCCAGAAGAGGGCAACCAAAATGGTCAAAGGCCTGGAAACGATGCCTTATGAGGAACGGCTTAGGGAGCTGGGTATGTTTAGCCTGGAGAAGAGAAGGTTAAGGGGTGATATGATAACCATGTTCAAATATATAAAAGGATGTCATATAGAGGAGGGAGAAAGGTTGTTTTCTGCTGCTCCAGAGAAGCGGACACGGAGCAACGGATTCAAACTACAAGAAAGAAAATTCCACCTAAACATTAGGAAGAACTTCCTGACAGTAAGAGCTGTTCGGCAGTGGAATTTGCTGCCAAGGAGTGTGGTGGAGTCTCCTTCTTTGGAGGTCTTTAAGCAGAGGCTTGACAGCCATCTGTCAGGAATGCTTTGATGGTGTTTCCTGCTTGGCAGGGGGTTGGACTGGATGGCCCTTGTGGTCTCTTCCAACTCTATGATTCTATGATTCTATGATTCTATGACTAGCCTCAATGTCCATACTCTGCCACCACAAGCGGATGCATTAATGCTTCTTGAAACCAGTTGCTTGAAACTGCAGGAGGAGAGATTGCTCTTGCGCTCAGCTCCTGCTTGCTGGTTTCTCCCCAGCTGGGCACTGTGAGGCAGGATGCTGGTATGTTCTTGAGTATGTTCTTAAATATCAGCTTCAGTGTTGAGCCGGCCTTAATCTGGGAAAGGTGGGACTCAGGTAGGCCACAGGCTCCCTACCCGAACATTAACTGATAAAATACTGCAGTCAGTGGTAGTGTGTCCGTTTGCTGCACAGCAAAAAAGAGCTGCCCTTTTCAGGGTTAATGCTGAGACAGCCCTCGGCTAGCAGCCTTTATAGATCATGTTCTGATGGGGAAGAGAGGGGCAATGAGTATTCCCCACCATGTAAAGACACACTTGGACCTTCCCCACAAGGGGCGCTTCTGGCCTGAACACCCTTTCTTCACACAAACCCCACGCAATGAGAGCCAGCATGGTATGGTGGTTACAGTGCTAAACTAGGACCTGAGAGGGGCACCTGACCATCAGGTCAAGTCGTGTCCGACTCTGGGGTTGCGGCGCTCATCTCGCTCTATAGGCCAAGGGAGCCAGCGTTTGTCCGCAGACAGCTTCCGGGTCATGTGGCCAGCATGACAAAGCTGCTTCTGGCGAACCAGAGCAGCACATGGAAACGCCGTTAGGACCTGAGAGACCTGGGTTCAAATCCCCGCACTGGGTCAGTCATTCTCATTCTCAGCCTAACCTACCTCACACGGGTGTTGTAAGGATAAAATAGGTAAGAGAACTATGTAAGCCTCCTTAAGCTTCTTGGAGGAAAGATGGGATAGAAATTAAATACAAAATAAAATAAAATAAAATA
This sequence comes from Zootoca vivipara, assembly GCF_965207765.1. NCBI lineage: Eukaryota > Metazoa > Chordata > Lepidosauria > Squamata > Lacertidae > Zootoca > Zootoca vivipara. The sequence goes on from NC_142585.1 coordinate 35,956,932, forward strand.
ATTGTCACAACAAGAGCATTTGGTTCATAGTAACTACTCAGCATCTAAACCAGTTGTTCCTCTAAGTGGACAGCACTCCTCTGTTTGTGGGGCTGTGGGATTACATAGTGGGTACTAAAAGGCAAGAGAGTGTGATGGAGGTGTAAATGACTATCAGACATTGAAAAGCTGGCTTTACTGGATGAAGTTCATCAGTTTTGTTGAATTAATTAAACTAAACACTTTAAATTGGATTTTTAATAAATGTTCAATTAATTGTTACTGGTGTGAATTATATTGTGCTATTGTCCTTAGCGAGCTGTGCAAATCACTGTTTTTGAATAATGCTTTCTATAGGATAGGGTAAGGGAACACATGTTTTAATTTAGACAATGCTTTAGTAACCCTTTCAACAGCCTAGTTAAGGCAAGCTAGTACTGTATTGGGGAGAGGTAGGGAGGGACGGAGGGACGGAGGGACAGACGGACAGACGGACAGACAGACAGACAGACAGGAATATCCATTGGCAGATGGTTTTTTGTTCCTCTAACCCTGTTTTTGTCACCGGGGTTGGAAGGACGGACATAGCCCCATGAAGAAAAGTCTGTAGTAATTCCTTAGTGCAAAATGTCAGACAAGAATAGCAGGTGGGGGCAAGGAATTACTTCTAAAGCACTGCCAAACAGCCAAGGAGCTAAAAGTGGAGCATCCTATCCATTTCAGGTTCTGATCATCCCAACTTAAGTTAGCTCATCACATTTCCAGTTCTGTTGCATTTTTATTTTTAAGAAAGCCCTTATGAGACTTTGTCAGCCTTTTAAGGCACATTTCTATCATTATATTATTATTATTATTATTATTATTATTATTATTATTATTATTATTACCATCTTACCTGCCCTCCCAGAGAAGCCCAGGGAACCACACACATTAATAATAACATCATCGAAAACATTCTAAAACCAACTAAATGCAATCACATTCTCACAACCAGTGATTTCAGAGTTTCCAGGAAGCTTCCTTATAAAAGGCAGAGCATTCCACAAACAGGGAACCAACAGAGCGGAGACCCTGCCATGGGTCTAAGACCACTGGGCAGTGCCCCCCATAAGGCCTCACCAAGAGAAAGCGGAGTCTGAGATAATTGACATATATATGATTTTGCAATGATTTCCCCTAATATAATGCACTCTTATATTTCCTTTTCATTAATTATATGCATTTTCAGGTACACTTTCCCTTAATATACACATTATGCTACAGGAGAACTCCATCGCAAAATTGCCCTCCGTCGCCAGGAGACTCGAAGAGGGCTGGTCAACGGGTGGATAAATAGAACTTTAGGAGAAGAGGAAATTAATCTGATTTTTCATTCCTGTTTGGACTTGTGTGTATAGAAAGAAAAATGAAAGAAAAATGTAGAGGGATTTTCCATCCTCCCCCACCCCCCAATAATAAAAAAGAGAAAGTAGCTCTCTGCAGGGCCCCTGCAGCTTGTGAAAAATTAAAGTCGACGGATTCAAACTGTCCTATTTCCACATCAAACGAGGAGAGGCACTGTGCGCTTCCCAACTTATCTTCAAACGCCCAGCACCCTCGAAAGTTTCTTGAAAAAAAGAGAAAAAGAGCGAGAGGGAGAGAGAGAGACAGGAAAAGGAAAGAGTCTCCAGCTCCCCCAAGTGCTGTGCCCGTTACCGTAGCCGCTGTCTCTCTCTCTCCTAATTATACCCCTGTGAGTTTATTAATCAACTTGTAAATTATTTAGAGAGCCATGCGTGCGCGTCTTCAGCTAGTACAAACACACGTGTGAGAAGAGGCGCCTGGAAAAAACCAGCAGAGGGTTCCCCAAAGGATGCTCCGGCAATGTTGCAGGCTGCTTGCAGGATGGCTGGCTGGTGTGTGTGTGTGTATTTAAAAAAATAAGAAATAAAACCAAGCTTATCTCCTCAGATAGAAAGATTTACCTAGCCTTTCAACTGAGAAATTCTTTGCAAGTCCGCTACCACCCCCCAACTCTCCTTCATAAGAAGAAAAAGAGAAAGGAGGCTCTATTGTCATTTTTTTTAGCTGCCACTTTAGAGATAAGAATGTTAATTTCACTGTCAAAAATAAATAAATATGTGATAAAAGCTGTGATCTTGGGGCCACCATGATATCCAAACTTGCAAAAACGAAAAGAGAGAATAAAGTAAATCATTAGGGAGAAGGGAGGGGGGGACATCCCAGTTTATTCATTTTTTCTACAAGAAAAGTTAATGTTGTTATAGTAAAGACTGAGAGGTTGTTGTTTTTTTGTTAGTAATAGCAGAAATTAGAAGATTCCCAAATCCCCCTTCTTCTACTCCTCCCTGTTCTCCCTCCGCCCAGCCAATGAAGCAAGAAGAGAAAGCTACTGGGATGGATTCAAATATTACTATTTTATAAATGGAGAGTAGTAGAGGTGGGGAAGACACCAACACAGAGGGCTTGTGTCTAGCTCAATGGGGCTTGAAACAAAAAGTGGGGGGAGACCTTATCTTTCTTTCTGTTGCTTTTGTCTATTAAATTTGTATACCACCCTTTCTCATCTCTCTTGTCAGACTAAAAGTTGTTCTGACCGTAAGTGAATAGCACTAATCAAGAGCATGCCAAGGCCCCAGCCTGTCCACAAGCTCTGGTGCATAGCTGCCAAGTTCTCCCTTTTTTTAAGGGAAATTCCATTATGCTGAATAGGCTTCCTCGTGAGAAAAGGGAAAACTTGGCAGCTATGCTCTGGTGATGGGGAGCGGCTGGAGAAAGGAGGACGCCCAGACCCCAGATCAGTTCTGAATAGACATCAGGCTGGGAAACCTCACAATGAGTGAGGCAAACTCTGGCCCTCCAGGCCTTCTCCGGCCTTTGGGAGCCTCCTTCATGCCCCCTTTTCCCCAGGCTACACCCCTCACCAGCCCCACTTTGCTCCTTCCTTGGATGCATTTGTCTGACTGGCTGGGATGTGTCCTTGGAACTCTGCTCTTGTCTCTTGCTTTCCTGGAAGGGGGGCAGTGAGAGGCATGATAGTGTAGCAACTAGTCTCTCCTGCAAAGGTAAAATCTAACATTTGTTCCTCTGTCTACTTTTGCTTCTGGCTCTGCTCGCCACTTGCATATAGCCCCTGAAAAAAGGGGAGTGCAGCCTTCAGGCTGAGAAAGATTTACCCACACCTGGGGGAGCAACCTGGAGGAACCTGTGATCTTAACAATCAGGGGGGAAAGGTGGGGGGATTCTTAAGAGTGGAAGAGGAGTGACAGAAGAAGGGGCACTGAAGTTAGGACTAACATAACTTAAAGAAAATAAAAATGGTTCACCAAGTAGCCTAACTCTCTTTCATTTCCCCCAAGCTCTTTTGCAAAGCCACTAATGAATTCTTGTTAGTGTTTACTCATGCAAATTCATGCTTTCTTATCCTGAGGAGGAGTGAATTAGCAAAATGATCAGACTTATTATTTGTCTTGGAGCATAAATATTGGCTACGATGCATCCCTTCATTCTGCTAAAATATGCCCCACATAAGCCATAAAGCCACACAGATGCAAAAAAATTCAAAACAAACTGGGGGGGGGGGAGGGGGCAACTCTGGGATACTTATTGGTCATGTGGACAGAAGATAAAGCTCCAATGGGTGTCCTTAGGATTTGTTATGACCACATTACAGTATCTTTGCCTAGTAGAGAACCCTAACATTTAAACCATGGGAATGGCCGGGATCCAAAGGACTATTTAAAATATCATCTCTCCCCTCACACCTGGCCATTTACCCAACTAATCACTGTGTTCTGCAGGTGAGGGCCTCTGCAGATGTATCAACTTATCAAGAGGTCTGTTCCACACAATACATGAATTGGGCTTTTAGTGTTATGGCACCTACTCTTTGGAATGCCCTCCCTTTAAATATTAGGTTCCGTCTCTATTTTCTTTTCAGCACCTCTTGAATACATCCCTCTTTCAACAAGCATTTCAAAGTTGAGATCTTTCCCAGTCTTCATCTGCACTGGAATCGTTCTTCAGATGTTTTGATTGTTTTGTTACTTGTGTATTTGCTGCCCTGGGCTCATAGATGAGGAGGAGGAGGAGGAGGAGGAGGAGGAGGAGGAGGAGGAGGAGGAGGAGGAGGATCTACCCAGTCATCCTCTGGATAAGAGATGCTGAGAATAAGCAGGGAAAGTCTATTGCCTTAAGCTCTTGCATGTGTGCTTCCCTTTAGGACGGGGCAAGGTAGGTCACTGTGTCAGTGGGACACAGTAGTGACCTTTGAAGAGCACATTTCTGATGATATTTTACTTTTATTTTAAATTCTGAAGATTTTTTTTATCATTTTTGAAGTAATTGATACATTGGAATTGTTTCACAAATTGGAAATATTTATGGAAAACACACAGTGGAAAAAGAGAATGTCAAGGAAAGTGAGAGTACCACCAAGTCTGTAAAAGAAGATGGTACTGTGCCTGACTTGAATTACAGTGACCCTGCTAACTGGCCTAACTATTTCAGTGATCATTTGTGACAGGTTGTATCACATGATTTGTAGCAGGTTGTATCACATGATTTCCCCAAAGAGTAAAAAAAAGAAAAAAAGAATAAATGCTCTTCTATATGCTACAAGAGAAGAACAGCAAATGGTGAAGAAGTATCAACTGAGGTTGATATATTCCACCAAAAAACATGGTGTGTGTAAGTTATTCAGCAAAAATATTCTGCACTTCCTCTACAAGAAACAGGTTCAAAAGACTGGAAGAACATTGAAGCAATTCTGTCTTCACATGAGAGGAATACTGACCATTTAGAAAACTATCAGACCTGGAAATAACTTGAATTGCACTTATCTAAAGGAAAAACATTGATGATATTAACAAGAAGAAAATTAGACAAGAAAAACTTTATTGAGGGCAAATCTTGGAACACTTGATTGCTTTGGTAAGACTTCTTGGCATGGTACAACTAAAATGTTGTATGGCGGCTAGTTGTACAGTCGAAATATTTTGAAGTTTGTAGAATATCTAGCCCTTTGTGATCCCATCATGAATGAACATTTGCACAGAGTTAAAGATCAAGAAACAATGGTTCACTACCTAGGAAAAGATATCCAAAACGAGCTTATACAGCTTCTAGCAGGTACTATAAAGCAAAAGGGGAAAAAAGCACATGAAAATACAGCCCAATACTACTCAATTATTTTGGACTGCAAACCTGATGTTAGTCATATTGTACAAATGACAATGATTGTATGTTTTGTTGATGTAATCAAACTATCAGATAATGAGATATCTGAGCTTGAGGTTATAAGAAGAGAACATTTCTCAGGATTCGTTCCACTAAAGGAGACTACAGGTGCCTTTATGACAGAAACTCTTTTGGACAGCTTGAGCAAATGGGATTACCAAGTAAGAATCCATGTTGTCGAGGCTATGACAATGGCAGCAATGTGAAAGGTAAAGAAAATGGCACACAAAAGAGAGTCCTGGACATAAACCCATGTGCCTTTTTTGTGCCCTGCAATGCACACTCTTTAAACTTGGTTGTCAGTGATGCCACTGTTGTCTGAAAGCAATTAGTTTCTTCAGTTTAGATCAACAGATCTATAATTATTTCTATGCATCGACTCAGCGTTGGCAAATTCTAACTAGCCATGTATCAGACTTAGGTATAACTGTTAAGCCGCTGAGCAAAAGAAGATGGGAGAGTCAGACTGATGCTTTGAAACCACTGAGATATAATCTTAGAAGTATATATGATGCTTTAATAGAGATCTTTGATGACACAAGTCTAAAAGGTTTATCTGGAAATGCTTCCCGAATTGAAGCTAAGGCCCTTGCTGATGCAATTTGTAAGTTCAGGTTTGTGCTGCGAACTTACAGCAATATCTCAAAGACTTCCAAAGTTGATACCACCACAAGGAGTACTTCTCTTCATACTACGACAAAAACTCCTGGATAATGTGCCTAATGGTTCTGTTGCTCTAAGGATCCTCCACACCCAATTTCTCAAAGCTCAAACTTATAAAAACTTACACTTAATGTTGCAAAAGAGATTAGTTGTCTTGGCAACTATATTAACTGGACTTGCCCTAGCATCAGCCCTTGACCAGAAGGAATTGGTGACAAAATTTGCACACAAAGTGAGATGTTCATGTGCTTGGAATTGAAACTTTTAAAAGATTCATTTTGAACTTCGTAATTCACAAGATTATTCAAAATGATTTGAATGCTAAAACATTTTCTTTTGCGCGGTATTTGAGAAATCATCAAAGATTGTTGTACTACTTATTCCTGCCATTTTAAACAAATTCAGCAGTTTCATTTTTTTGTGCTTTTCCTTTTTTCTACAAGAATCTGTTTTTGAAAATCGAAGTTAGCAATTTGGGGTGTGTGCATGTGTGAAGTAGCTAGCCTTGCCTGGGGTGCAAAATATCCTGGCACTGCACTGGGGAACAGGGAGGCTGGATAAGATAGCCCTTGCACCCTGATCTAGCAAGGACATGAGAAGAGCCTGGCTGCCGTATCATGCCAAAGGAGGACCCATCCAGCCAAATAGCTTGTTCTCACAGCAGCCAAACCGATGCCCCAGTGAGAAGCCAGAAAGCAGGACCTGAGTGTGACAGCAACATTCTCCACTCATGATTCCCAGAAAGCAACGGTTATTCAGGTGCCATGCTGTCTCCAACAGTGAAGGGAGAATAGGAGAATACACGTGCTTTAAATGTATGGTTTGTATGCAGCCACACATGCAACAAATGCAAACCTTGCTCCTTACCCTTGTGTGATTCAGCCATCACTGATGGATAATCCCAGAGTGAGGGGAAATGCCACTCTGTGTGCACAGCACACAGGCATCGCAGCCCCCTCCATGGCCCTCGACAGTAGGCAAAACTCTCCCTTGTGTATATCCTAGCTTTCATATATCGATGGGCATTTTATTTGATGTTGATGGCATTACCATTACAGTGGTACCTCTAGTTATGAACTTAATTCGTTCCGGAGGTCCGTTCTTAATCTGAAACTGTTCTTAACTAGCGGTGTGCTTTTGCTAATGGGGCCTCTTGCTGCCACTGCACCACCGGCATACGATTTCCGTTCTCATCCTGGGGCAAAGTTCTCAACTCAAGGTAAATCTTCCAGGTTAGCGGAGTTTGTAACCTGAGGTGTTTGTAACTCGAGGTAACACTGTACTATTATTATTGTTGTTGTTGTTATTACTACCATTGTAGTAGTTTTTGGCTTACAACACCATCACCAGTGGGCATTTCAAGAAAAGGTTGCTAGGAGGAGTGTTCTTGTTCACAGCTCCAGCCAGCTAGCAGCGACCCTTTTTAGCATACTCTATTCCATTTGCTCTCCAGTTTTCTTGCCCCTCACCCGATTGATAATCATCTGACATTCTATATTTGCTGCACATGCTCAGTTCTCATTGACTGTTTCAAATTCCTTCTTCTCTAAGGGTCCCCACAAACCCAAAAGTTGTTTATTAGTTTACTTCTGAAAACTTTGGGGTTCCTCCAACCCTGCTTATTATTCACTCCCTTGTGTGCAGATGGTGCTTCTTTGGCTTACCTATGGAAGCACTCTGAGAGAACAGAGTTCCCTATTATTTGATGACTGATGATGATACTAAATAAGCCTCATGTAGATGCCATGGATGGTCAAACCAGTCCATTTCACTTTCTCTTGGATTCTCATTGCTCCAATCTTAAGTTTGGTGCTCCACATATCCATATCAGTTTGCAATTTTTTAAAAAAAAAAAATTTCCTCAACAGCATTTTAGTGCTAATCTCTCCTACTATACACATTTCAAGTATAATTTTGACCAATCTTACGGCATAATAAAATTGTAAAGTGTTATCACTCTGTTTTCATTAGCTGCTTTGTAAGGTTCTAAAGGCAGGAGTGGGGTGGGGTGGCTCTGAGAAAACAGTGTGACAACTGAGCAGGGGAGGGAGAGGGCAGGTTAATATGGGAGTTTTAGTCCTCTGGTGACGGGTGGGAGGCAAAGAGAAGGAATTGGGAAGGGTAGATAGGGGAGCAAAGTAGGCATTTGTGGGGAGAATGGGAGCAGGGCTGGCAAATGAAGCAAGCAGGGGCACAGCTCCTAGTATGCATATATTTTCACAAAGCGTTTCCCCTAAATATAACTATTTTTTTGTACATAATTTTTACAAGTACATACAATGGTACCTCATGCTGCGAACGGGATCCGTTCCGGCGGCCCGTTCGCAACATGAAAAGGCTGCAACATGAAGCACTGCATCTGCGCACGCGTGTGATGCAATGCGGCGCTTCTGAGCATGCGCAAAGCGCGATTTAGCACTTCTGCGCATGCGCACAGGTTACGGACGCGCTGAACCCGGAAGTAACCCGTTCCAGGATTTCTGGGTTCGGCGTGTCCGTAAGCTGAAAAGACGCAATATGAAGTGGACGTATCATGAGGTATGACTGTACTGTCATTGATGCTTTTCTCTAGCAAGATCATTTTTGCACATACAACTTGACTACAGAACCACACAGTAAAATTTAGGGGTACAAGGGTTTCAGAGGACAGCTGGGTTTCAAGTTAGCACATTATTTCAGGAAGGGTAAACTAAGTAAGTTCGCAAACAGAACCAAATTTCTTCCCCTGCCCTTAGGAGATGCACCCTCAGCTCCAATCATGCCACAAAGATGCGCCCCCTCTAAACCCCAAGATTATGCATCTGTCGTCCGTCCCGTCCCCCCAACTTCCCTGCCTCCCCACAGATTTGTAAGCACTACATGGGAAGTGCAGAAATGTGACCTTACCTGGCCAACCACTGTCAAAATACGGCTTAATGAGTTCTCCAAGTTTTGTCTCGTCGGCTACAGCTTCCTTTAGCAATTGCCCGCAGCAAACTGAGAGGAACGAGGAACAAAAAAGACATAAGGTTAATTTTTAAAAAGGAAGTAAGAAAGCAAAAGCAGAGGGGAGGGGAAAGGTGGATTGTGGGGAGGGCAGAGAGAGAAAGAAATGGCAAAGAAGCTGCATATTGGAAAAAGGTCACTGAATAAAATAAAAGACATGGGGGCTTGAGCTGGTTTTTCCATCTCACCTCTCTCTCACACACGCATCTATACACATCTCTCTTTTTGCCCTAGCCAAACAAAAGCTGGAAAAAATATAGGATAAAAAGGAATACATTTGGCTGGGAACATTTTTATTTTAAAAGAAAAATATACTAATCAAAATATAGGGTGGAAAACAGCAAGTCAAGGGAGAGTCTATGGGTTTCTGACTGGTTATAAACTTATAATTACTGGAGGAGGAAGTTACAGCTTCCAATTTTTTCTGCTGGAGGTCCTGAGGAGCTCCTGGCTTCCTCATGTGGAAAGCTGCTCCCAAGGGCTGTTGGCTGCCAGTGCCAGAATGCTGGTAGCAGGAAAGGATTCAAGAGGTCCCTCTAATTCAGCGCCCCAAGAGCAAACAAATCAGAAGAATGTAAGTGGTGCACGGTGGCTGGATTAGGCCTAAGGGCCATCTGGTCCAGTTCTCACAATGCTTGATGGCTGCCCAATTATGGTACAGGAGCACAACAGCAGCACTCTTCCCACTTGTGCTTCCCAACAGCTGTTATTCAGAGCAACCGGCGTCCCAGCAGCTGGTACAAAGGGTGGCAGCAGCGGCCCAGCCGCATGGTCAGAGAAAGAGACAACCTGAGACCATTGAGGATTTAAGACAGGGAAGATAACAAACCATTGATGATGCCATATTTCTGAGACAGTAACATTGCTTGCATGCTTTTCCCAGAGCCTGGAGGTCCACAAAGGAGAATCCGGGGTGAAAATGGGTCGAGCGTTCGAGGCGGAGCTTGGACATGGGTGAAAACTGACAAACAACAGAAGTGGTGGAAAGTTAGGATATTCAACGGGTACCCAAAGGTAAGCACAGAGGAATAGATGGTGGGTAGTACTGTCCGTCCGTCCCCCATTCTGAAATCTGGCACCTGAAGTGCTTGTTTTGCTTTGCCTAACAGTAGGCCCCTTGCCCCTTGCAGGTTAAGGAGGCTTCCTGTTGGTTTCATGCCGGGGAGGGGGGCTACCCAAATATTAGAACCAACCCTACTCACAGCGGAGGGAAACAGTCCATTTTTGCACATAATTTATTCCCAAATAAATATCAGCTAACCAGAGACAGCTCTAAGCTGTTCTTCCCAGCCCAGCATATCTGCAGCAGAAACATAACAGGCCAAGCAGCCTGCTTACAAATGATGCTTAATTTGCAGTAAATAACCAAGTTAATTAGGAGTAATGATCCCCCAGACAGTCTCCACATCTAATTATTCTTTTTAAAAAATCTGGCTGCTTGATGCATCAACTGGAAGAAAAATACGGGGGGAGATGATCTGGAGAGGATTTTTTTCCATTCCAATTTTCAATTTATTTCACTGCATTATTAATTAATAATAATTAATATTCAGCCTGCATACATATATTTACAATTCAAGGCATGAATTGTTTATGAACGATGATGTGAACTTTTAAATGTAATTAAGTAATTTAGAGGTAATTAATTTTGTAAATTCCGGATATAAACCTCCAACTTGTTTACCTCAAAGTGTGGCGCTCGTGATTAGAAGGAAAGGCCCTTTTTCCAAATGAAAATATTAGCTGGGTGATAAAAACAGGCCACTGAAAGACTGTTGGGAAAGGGGACAATTAAAAAGCAAAAAAGAAAGAAGAAGAAATGTGCTTTGTGGCTGTCAATTTCTCTATTTTCCCTACGGAGAGCTCAAATGAAAGGAATCATTTATATACAAAGTAATGCTAGCAAACCAAAGAAATGAGGGTACATCACAAATATGTTTGTGTTGAGATGAGGGTTTGTTTCATGAATTGTTCCACTCCAAAACAGGGCTTTTAGGCTATTTCATCTTAGGAGATCTGGGGAGCGGAATTTTTAAAGTGGGAAAGAAATGATGCTCACCCTCTGAAAAAGATGGACCTGAAACCGACCCTGTTGACAAAACCACATAATCAAACAGCTGTCTGTCTCTCCTTACCCTGTGCAAAAACATCTGCGCATGGCTGGTCAGCGTTGATCAACTTCATGCAATACCCAAAGGACTGACGAATCCCAGGGTAGTCTTGATGGTATTTCAATAACCGCCTTGCAGTCTCCACTTCAGATATGCCATGCGGCACCATCAGGCGCTGCCGTATGTAGTTCTCAGTTGGCCAATCAAAAGTTGTATGGTACACTTCTGGAAATGGGTTGGCAGAAAAGATTCACTTGAACAGAGACCGGGCTGCATCTGCGCCATACGTTCAAAGCACAATTAAAAGCATATGACTTCTTTCTCCCTGTCTAATGAAACATCCTGGAACTGTAATTAATCCCCTCATGGGTAACTTGGAACAGGCTCATAAATGTGGCTGCCCCTGTTCTGTGGAACAACATACAACAGAAAGCCAAATTACAACATACAGTAATACCTTGGGTTACGAACGCGATCCGTTCCGGATCGCAGTTCGTAACCCGAATAGTTCGCAAACCGAGCGCTATGGGCGCCACCATTTTGCGCATGCGCAAAGCGCGATTTGCACGCGTGGCTTATGCGCGCGCGCGCGGCGAAAACACTTCCGGGTTTGCGCAGTTCGTAACCCGAACTGTTCGCAAACCGAGGTGGTCGTAACCCGAGGTACGACTGTACAACATACAACATACAACAGAAAGCCACAGTCTGCACTTTCCAGAAACAAATTAAGACATTTTTGTTCCATGGGCTTTCCTAGCTGGATGAAAAAGATGTTTTATCACGAGTGTCCACTCCCTAGCATTTTAGTCCTGTTTCAAATGTATTTGCTGTTTTGGTGCTTTTAACTGTTAATTATCTTTTGTGTAAATTGGCTTGAAACAAGTGGTTTAGGAGGTGATTAATAAATCTGTGATGGTGATAATTATATCCTAATCTACTGTATCCCCTGAGCTAAAGATTTCATGGCCCCTGTCACCTTTATCCTGCCATTCTCAGCCACCACGTCCCAATTTCTGTTAGCAAGAAAACAAAAACAACGCCACACCTCCAGTACAAATATCCACTCTTTTCCCAAGATTCCTCTCAATCAGCACAACATCTGGAGCGAAAAGCACCACTAGGAAGGAAGGAAGCAAAAAGAATTGCAAATACAACAAGTTAATTTGGCTTTCTGGAAGCCTGATTAAAACAACAACAACAACAACAACAACAACAACAACAACAACAATTAAAAGTATGCATTCCAGATGTGCGGAGAGGACTTTAAAACATATAGTTCTCTGTGTGTGTGTGTGTGTGTGTGTGTGTTCCTTTTTCTCCAGGTATCAGGGAAGTTCCTAGATCTGGTGCCAACCTGGTGCCCTCTATATGTTTTGGACTATAGCTGCTATTAGTACCAGTCACCATGAAGGCTGGCAGGTTGTGAAAGGCTATGCTGGACTTACAATCACACTAATTTGCATGAGGCAAATTCCTCCAGGGAATGATCTCACACAATCTTTATTGCAAGGTTGGGGAACCTCCAGCCTGTAGGTCAAACCTGGCCCACCAGGCTATTTTTCTGAAACCACACTCATCTGACTCACACCTGATGCCATATGTGAGTAGGAATATAAGGTGGATGGAGATGCAGCTGCTGACAACAAGATTGGAGCTTGTTTTGCAAGGAGTTCAACCCTGTTTTGTGCACTATCTTCCCCCATCCCAGCAGGGCAATTTTGACATGTGAGTGGGACACCACACCCGGTGTCCACCCAGTGTCAATATGACACCAGATGATTGACACGTAAGTAGTCAAAGTTGGCCAAAACTCCCCTGTCTTAATTTCAATGGTGCAGGGGCAGAGATTTCTGGGGATAAGGTGCTGTGATTTTCCTCCCCATTACAGTACTGTGCCGGGAGAAGAGGAACCTCTCCTTCCAGCTGCTCTGGTTCTCCATTAGAATCAGAACTCAAAGTATCACCATGTTTGGAAGTTTTTATATTTATGAAGTCAGTATAGAGTCTCAAAATTGGTCTACAGGTTTCAAATTGGTAAAGCACAGCACAGACCTACAATGCTTGACTAGGTTGAAGGGAAGACACTGAAGCAGAATTTGACAGCCCCTCCCATGTGCTCTCCTTTTAAAGGTCTCTATCTCTCAAGCTCTGGGGCCCTAGCCACAGGTCAGACTTCTCATGGGGTCCCAAATTCTCATCCCCAAAGATCCTCCTCCAGGTCAGCCTCCTCCAACTTTCCTCATCATCATCATAATCTGAACACTCTCTCAGATGCCTCCATAGGACTCATGATACCAGCTCTGGGCTGTGTTGGGGCACAAAATTGGGGTTATGAAAATTGCCTGAGGCTTAGTAGACCAGGGCAGTGGTTTAGCCACCACTGCTCTAGGCAGTAATGGAATCCATGGAAATGCAGTGGCTCCTCCCACCCACACTAGTCATTGGTTCTTCTGATTTGGGCAGTGAAAGATTTTCCTGGCTCTGACTCCTGGCTTGATTCTCTAGCTGCAACTCCTGGATTCACTCCTGGCTCCAGCATGAGGCCTGTACAGCTCAGCACTGATGTTGACCCCATTATAGTATTGGGCATTAGCAAATGCCCAGCTTCACCAGTCATGGGTGCTCTTCTGCCCCATGATATTCACAGAACCTATTGAGTTATGTCTATACTACTTTCTCTACCTCATTTCTGCGAATGAGGCTTACAAGTTTAAAACCTACTTAGCGGGATGCCTGGGTGCTTTGATCTGCCCGACCCTTCCCTACTGTAATGGTTTAAAAAAAACCTTTCACTTAATGTTTTAGTTGGGTATGATAGTAATTGACTCATATACACCCCATACAAAACAAGAATTATGTTGTAAAAAGAAAGAAAGAAAGAAAGCACTAAAAGAAATAAAACATGTATCCTGTAAAGAAGCCCTGGGGCAAGGGGGTAGGGCAGTCTGCTGCGTTTGACCTGATGTTCGCTTTGACTCTTCCTCATTCTCTTTCTCTTTCTCAAAATCTGAGAGAGAGATTAGAAAGTCAGAAAGAATTTGTAAAAAACACAATGGAACTAAACATGTTCTTACCAACGTGCTTGGGAATGATGCCCATTCCCTGTAGCTCCCGTGCAAGTTCTCGACTTTGGGGGATCCCCTCCATAATCCAGCCCTGGTAAAATAAGACATATAACAGCTGATCATTGAAATGAAGCACATATTGGGTCGTGGTGCTGGGGAGGCATGGAAAGAAAGGTCTCTGGATTGTGACAGCAGGATATGGATGCGGGAGATACTTGATTCAGTTCATGCTTCATCTGCACCTCCTGAAACCAACCAAAACAGAGCCATCCTTCAAAATTCACACTTCTCATAATTTTGCAGTGCATTTTCCCAACAAACTGATATGTAAAAATGTATTGTATCCATGAAAATAACAAATAGAGATGCATTCTCTTAGGAGAAACAGCTTTGCAGAAATGCAGTATATTGAGGAAAATGTGCATGTTTGGAGAAACTTGCATTAAAATGCTGCTGAATTTTCATGAGATCTTTTTTTAAAATTGCAGACCAATATACTTATTTTATTTATTGCATAAAACGTTTGCACCTGATAAAAGGGGGGCACCTCAAAGTGGTTTTCAGGCCATTGTGGAGAATCAAAGACTGCAAAACGAGAAACGAAGAGAAACAAAAATCAACATCCTCATCCATCCCTAGTTTCAAACCTCTGAGCAACTTTTCCCAGTACAAGGTCCATTGAAGCAGAATGCTTGTTTTATAGGAACAGAGATAGATAGAGAGATAGAGAGATAGATAACCATGCAACTCTTAAACCTTTTTTATCTGCACATAAAAGTCTTTACTGAAATATATATTTTTAAAAAAATGGAAAGAGAAGGGGGTGTCTAGGTATTTTTGAAATATTCAGGAGGATGTGAACTCATGCAGCCAACTTTTAAAAAGCTAAACCAAGCTAAAGAGGACAAAGGGGGAAAGATATGTGCATGTCCATCCCCCAAATTATACAGGAAAATGTGTTGTAATGGAAGCCTCCAAACCCCCAGAGCTAATGAAGCAGGCAAGCTAAAGAGATCTATATATGAAAAGGGCTGTTTGCTCCCTAAAGTCCTTGTTATAACCAGCTAAGTGCTGGACTGAAGAACTTTTTTATGATTATGTAAAACAAGACACACAAAAAACAACCAGGAAAAACCCACAAATGCTTATGAATCTATACTGGTCTGGCTGAGGCTGAAAGGAGATATAGTCCAAAACATCTGGCGGGCACCCGGTTGGCAAAGGCTGGTCTATGCAATACCAGACTGAACCTGACCCAAATACTGAACCAAACCTCTCTCCCTGCACCTCCCTGAATCAGAAACCAACTGGAATCACTATTTGAAAGCCAACCAAATCAATCTTGAATTGCTAATTGAACATGGACAAAGACACAACTGGGGTGTGGAGAGGGGAGAATGGTTAGCGTCTCAAAACAAATCTTAACAACTCACTGACTAGAACAGGCATAGGCAACCTTGGCTCTTCAGATGTTTTGGAACTACAACTCCCATGATCCCTGACCACTGGCCCTGTTAGCTAGGGATCATGGGAGTTGTAGTTCCAAAACATCTGGTGAGCCAAGGTTGCCTATGCCTGGACTAGAAGAATGGTTTCTCTCAAAAAGAACCAAATCAGTCTTGGAGGTTTGCAGGCTTACTGAATGCTTACTGAACCTTTACTAGCTTGAGGGAGTACAATTTCAAATTATAGCTGAGCACAAATCTAAGCTGAACCAAATCCTTCAGTGGATTGATGCCTGACTAAGTGGCACCAGTGTCAGCTGGAGCTGGGCAGCTGCTGGGGCCCATGTGCAGGCAGAGCCCACTGGGGCTCCTCATAGTTGGTAGGGTGGTCAGCCATACATTTCCAAAAAGAGAGGATATGCATCACGAAAAGGACAAAAGAGGGGTTCAATTGACGTAACATTTTAATTTATATGTATCAATGCACTTTTAGAAATAATGTTTTAAAAACAAACACAATACATCAAGCTGCAGTGGGGGCAGACACCAGCTGACTTGTGTGCCTACTACCCAAGTAAGCCCAACTGCTGATAAGCTCCTACGGGCCATTTTTATGGCTCCTTGACGAAACTTGGGGACTGGATAGCCCTCAAACAAAGGCCATCTTCAGAGGATCAGCTCTTCACTGCAGTAGATGGTCCTCTGTAAAGTAGGACATGTGGCTACAATAGTGGTGGGTGCCACAAGTAGTGCCCCCATGCTTACAGGTGACAGCACCACCACTTAATTGGGTCACTAACACACATGCAGCCTTACCTCATGGTGCTAACATGCTTCTTACTAGAATGACCCTCCATTTTTAATTTCCTATAATCCAGGAGTCACCAACATGATGCCCACAGGCACCAGTATCTCCATCAATACCTCCTATGGTGACTGCAAAAGATCTCTTGGGGGGAAATCCAAACTGTGTTTGAATGGGTGACTGCTGCTAAAATGCAATGCTACAGAAAAGGAGTAGTGATGAACATCTGTGGGACTGCTGGGGGGGGTCACACCAGTGGCTATATGCCAAGGACCCACTTATGCCCGACAAGCCAGCCCCATCCAACTCGCAGAAACATAGCTCACTTCCATAGCAACACTGAGCAGTGGCGAGGGCAGCATTTAAGACCGCTAAATCTGGCCAAAAATTTCACTCTGCTTGGTGACTTGACCCTGCTATCATATTACTACCAGGAAATTTTCAGAGGAAGACGGGAGAAAATTGCGTGTGGGTGCACATATACCATGCAATATATATTTAATATTGTATTAAGCCATTGATAATTACCAGAATCTGTAATCGATAGGGGACCCCAAAAGCTGCAGAACTGTTCAAGGGAAACATATCCCATGAGGAAGAAACCAAAACATTCTAATTATTGGAAAACACAACTGTCTGCTTGCAACTCCCTAATTAGCCCAGTTTTACTAACATGCTATGCCACGGATTTCTTCAGGAAACGGGAAAACATTCTTGAGGCAAGGGTATAATAGAAACTGTCCACTGTCACCACTGCACCTCCCAGCATCATGTCTGCAACCAAAACAGCACCTACATTAAGGAAGTCCTAGTATCTGAAAGAAGTGGGGGAGAAGAATGGTCCATATCCTATATGGCTGACAGGTGGTGGTGACTGCTGCCCATCTGAAGAAGTGTGCATGCACACGAAAGCTCATACCTATGACAAACTTAGTTGGTCTCTAAGCTGCTACTGGAAGGAATTTGTTGTTGTTGTTGTTGCCCATTGGAATTGGCAGGGCAGAAAGCAGGGAGGTCAAACAGCAGGTTTAGCCACAGCAAGATGAAGCCAAAGCCAATGACAAGCAGAACCAGCTTTGTTGTTGTTTAGTCGTTTAGTCTGACTCTTTGTGACCCCATGGACCAGAGCACGCCAGGCACTCCTATCTTCCACTGCCTCCCGCAGTTTGGTCAAACTCATGTTCGTAGCTTCGAGAACACTGTCCAACCATCTCGTCCTCTGTCGTCCCCTTCTCTTTGTGCCCTCCATCTTTCCCAACATCAGGGTCTTTTCCAGGGAGTCTTCTCTTCTCATGAGGTGGCCAAAGTATTGGAGCCTCAGCTTCAGGATCTGTCCTTCCAGTGAGCACTCAGGGCTGATTTCCTTCAGAATGGATAGGTTTGATCTTCTTGCAGTCCATGGGACTCTCAAGAGTCTCCTCCAGCACCATAATTCAAAAGAATCAATTCTTCGGCGATCAGCCTTCTTTATGGTCCAGCTCTCACTTCCATACATCACTACTGGGGAAACCATAGCTTTAACTATACAAACCTTTGTCGGCAAGGTGATGTCTCTGCTTTTTAAGATGCTGTCTAGGTTTGTCATTGCTTTTCTCCCAAGAAGCAGGCGTCTTTTAATTTCGTGACGGCTGTCACCATCTGCAGTGATCATGGAGCCTAAGAAAGTAAAATCTCTCACTGCCTCCATTTGATGGGACCAGTGGCCATGATCTTGGTGATGGGACCAGTGGCCATGATCTTGGGTTTTTTGATGTTGAGCTTCAGTGGCCATGATCTTGGTTTTTTTGATGTTGAGCTTCAGACCATATTTTGCGCTCTCCTCTTTCACCCTCATTAAAATGTTCTTGTATTCCTCTTCACTTTCTGCCATCAAGGTTGTGTCATCTGCATATCTGAGGTTGTTGATATTTCTTCTGGCAATCTTAATTCCAGTTTGGGATTCATCCAGTCCAGCCTTTCGCATGATGAATTCTGCATATAAGTTAAATAAGCAGGGAGACAATATATAGCCTTGTCGTACTCCTTTCCCAATTTTGAACCAATCAGTTGTTTCATATCCAGTTCTAACTGTAGCCTCTTGTCCCACATAGAGATTTCTCAGGAGACAGATGAGGTGATCAAGCACTCCCATTTCTTTAAGAACTTGCCATAGTTTGCTATGATCGACACAATCAAAGGCTTTTGCATAGTCAATGAAGCAGAAGTAGATGTTTTTCTGGAACTCTCTAGCTTTCTCCATAATCTAGAGCAGGCATCCCCAAACTGCGGCCCTCCAGACGTTTTGGCCTACAACTCCCATGATCCCTAGCTAACAGGACCAGTGGTCAGGGATGATGGGAATTGTAGTCCTAAACAACTGGAGGGCCTGATCTAGAGCATGTTTGCAATTTGGTCTCTGGTTCCTCTGCCCCTTCGAAATCCAGCTTGCACTTCTGGGAGTTCTCGGTCCACATACTGCCTAAGCCTGCCTTGTAGAATTTTGAGCATAACCTTGCTAGCATGTGAAATAAGCACAATTGTGCGGTAGTTGGAGCATTCTTTGGCACTGCCCTTCTTTGGGATTGGGATGGAGACTGATCTTCTCCAATCCTCTGGCCACTGCTGAGTTTTCCAAACTTGCTGGCATATTAGGTGTAGCACCTTAACAGCACCATCTTTTAAAATTTTAAATAGTTCAGCTGGAATATCATCACTTCCACTGGCCTTGTTATTAGTAGTGCTTTCTAAGGCCCATTTGACTTCACTCTCCAAGAT
Organism: Zootoca vivipara; assembly: GCF_965207765.1. Classification (NCBI taxonomy): domain Eukaryota; kingdom Metazoa; phylum Chordata; class Lepidosauria; order Squamata; family Lacertidae; genus Zootoca; species Zootoca vivipara. The sequence goes on from NC_142585.1 coordinate 35,975,977, forward strand.
GTCTGGCTCAAGGTCAGCAACCACACTACCTGGGGTGTACGAGACCTCTTTCTGGTATAATTCCTCTGTGTATTCTTGCCACCTCTTCTTGATGTCTTCTGCTTCTGTTAGGTCCTTACCACTTTTGTCCTTTATTATGGTAATCTTTGTACGAAATGTTCCTTTCATATCTCCAATTTTCTTGAACAGATCTCTGGTTTTCCCCATTCTATTGTTTTCCTCTATTTCTTTGCATTGCTCATTTAAGAAGGCTGTCTTGTCTCTCCTTGCTATTTTCCGAAAAATAGCAGAACCAGCTAGATGAGGGGAAACAGTATCAAGCAATCTAAAATGGTTGTTTATAAGACTGTGTAGATGAATCACAGTTCAGTGACGGAGCACATTCTCTGCAAGTAGGGATGAATGTTTCCAGTCTGCATCCATTTCCTTGTGTGATAATTTGTAAGTTTTCTCCCGCTTCCACATCAATATGTGTTTTTTTTAAAAAAAATTGTGTGAAGATTTCACGTTTAAATATGTTTCTTTTACTGCATTTTCGCACAGAATACAACTTTATAAACCTACTCCATTGGAAAAAAATTTAATCAGGGAGTCAAACCATTAATTTTGTTTTATTTTTTGGTTCAGCCACAACTCAAGGTGTCCCAGTTTGGTTCTGGTTCAAGATAATAAAGGTTCAGCCTGTGCAATCAAATTGGTTCAACTCCAGTTCACTTGAGATTATCTTTGTAGTGTTTGATTTCAACTCTACAAGCACAAGCACACAAGCATCCATAGTAGATTAAGAAATAAATCAAAGTAATTTTAAGGAAGGAGGAAACGATTTAGTAAATAAACACTGAACAGTTACTGTGATTAATTGACTTTAAGGTTTTCAGTTGAGTTTTTCTTCCTCTGTCATAATAATAGAACTTGTAGATATTCAGTGAAAGTGGAATGTTGGAAGATTCAGGACAGACAATAGAAAGTACTTCTTCACACAGTACATAATTAAACTTTTTAATTTATTATTAATTTAACTCCATAGTTGGAGGCAGTAAATGTTTCTGAATATCAGTTGCTGGAAACTACAGGAGAGGAGAGCGCTTTTGTGTTTAGGCATTGCTTGTAGGCTTCACATTAGGGCATCTGATTAGCCACTATGAGAACAGGATGCTGGACAAAGTGAGTCATTGGCCTGATCCAGAAGAATCATAGAGTTGGAAGGGACCTTGAGGGTCATCTAGTCCAAACCCGTGCCATGCAGGAATCTCTTCTTACATTCTAATTTGCTCCCACAATGGGTAGTGATGGACAAAAACCTGGATGGCTTTAAAAGATGAGTAGACAAATTCAATAGCTAGCCATGATGACTATGTTCATGATAACATGACTATGTTCCACCTCCATTGTCAGAAGCAGTATGGGAATCACAAGTAGGAAGAGTGCTGGTATGATCGGGTCCTGCTTGCGGGCTTCCCATAATGGGCATCCAGTTGGCTACCGTGAGGACAGGACTAGACCTGTCTGATCCAGCGGGGCTCTTACATTCTTATTTGTGATGGCATCAATGTAGGATTTGAGGGTGAATGTCCCCAGCCTCATCCAACAGAACAGAAGGACTGCCAGATCCATCAGGGTTGGCTGACCACATTTTGAAGTCAGCAAAGTAATGCACCTTAGCACAGGAATGGGGAACCTGTAGCTCCAACTCCCTCCCATCAGCCCCAAGTCAGCATGGCTAATACTCACCAAAAGACCATTCAATTCAGAATTGGAGACCAAAGTTGGAGATTGCAAAAGTTATCCGTGGCTGAGGGTCACTGATTTTTGCCCACTAAGTTCCATTGAAACAAACAAACAAACATTTGCTACCCCACAAGTAGAAAAATACCACCCCTGAGATCACATATGAAGCTGGTTCCCACACCCAAGTCTATAAAGTTTGTGATTTCACAGTTCAAGGCTCTAAGCAAAGCAACAACAAATGAAATGAAATAACTAAATAATAATAATCCAAGAAGGTAGCTCAACAAACAAGTTGCTTGTAATTAAGGCGCCATGCTAATACATTATAAATAAGCCCTCTCTAAAACAGTTAGATATATGGGTCATTCTCCACCTCAGCCCCCCCCTCCAAGGTTTCCCAGTTCCAAGGCCCCAGCCAATCCCTAATTAGAATACATTATCCGTCGGCTTGACACTTCAGTGAAATGTCTAGCCTGCCGCCGAGGTGCAGCTCCGCTCGGCACAGGGTTTATTGATATTCCGCTGCATTTCCTTCGCCATGCCCCCAGTGGCTCAGTTCTGTTTTATCACACATCAAAAGGGCCGTATGCTCAGGGCGCCCCCCCCCCTTGCACATGGCTCAGAGCCGGAGGTCTGGAACAGCTGCAAGTAGGATGGTATCACAGAAGGGACAAGCTCCAAACAGATGTCAACGATAAAAAAGGGGGGGATAAGAAGACAAGGGGGGGGGAGATGGGAAGGATTGTGGCTTGGGAGCCAAGGATGAAGGAACAGCACAGAGTCCATCGAGGCAAGTCAGGCTTTGTGCAAATGCTGGTCGTTCCTGCCCTCCTGACTGCCATTAAAGGCTAATTAGTACCTTCACAAGCTAAGGATTTGTTTCTTTGCTAAGCAATTGGGAGGGAGAGAACGCTTCCCCACACAGGCAAATAATCCCCAGACGCTTGAATAAACGGAATAAAAGATCCTTCACACTTGGTCCCACATGTCTGTCTGCCTCTCCCATTTGATCTACTTTGAAACAGGGCACCATGCACGTACCCCAGTCATTTAAGAGCTCATCCATACAGTGCTTTAAGGTGAATGGTAAGCTTCCTGTGCCTCCATTATTTTTTCCATTGTACACATAGTGTTCTCCTCCAAGTCAGTATCTTTCCCACACTTTCCCCACCCTCAATCTGGATTCCCCCCCTCATCCCAATCCCTCTGCAAAAAAGGAGAGAGCATGAGAAAACCAAAAGAACAGCTCTGCTGGATCAGGCCAATAGTCCATCCAGTCCACCATCCCGTTCTCACAGTGGCCAACCAGATGCCCCAATGGAAAGTCCACAGGCAAGATATGCATCAATGGTGTGTGGCAGAATGAACTTGCATGTTGTTGGGAGCAGGGAACCAGCTGGGGTGGGGGGCCCTGTTTGTATAGGGCAGACCCAAGACAATCTGGTGCTGGAGATGAAGGAAAAAATAGTGCCACTCGCTCACCCTTCATGCAGAATCAAACCAAATTGGCAGCTGACTCCACTTCAACCTGGCAACAGATTAGTCTCCACCACCACACCTCAGCTAAGCAGGGTAGTTTAGGGAAAGCAGCATGGGGGTGGGCTTCTACCACACACACCACACACACCATGCTTTGTTTCTTTGGGGCAGCTACCTCACCTCTGAGTTACCGCATTTATTCAATTTCACAATTTCTGGGTGACTAAGTTCATCGTTTTGGAAAGCTTGGGATACAATTTCTTTTCTTTTTCACAAATGAAGGAAAAGATAAGAATGGTAGAAAAACATGCTTTTTATATATGTAATTGTTTTATACTTTTTATTGTATGGTAAAATCAATTGGAGATGCTTCATGGGAAGAGATTTCTAACTGGAATGTAATTAAGGGTTCTGGGAATTGTAGCTCTGTGAAGAAGATCTCCTAACAATTCTCAGCATCCTTTAGCAAATTAAAGTTCCCAATATTTTTTTCTGTTAAATTGATATATAAGAGTTCTTTGAAATGCATAGTGTGAACATGACCTATTTATTTCCTCACAGCATAGTTTTGAGCAGGCCATAACTACGCTGGTGGACTCGGCAAGGTTTTGTGTGAAGGTCTTCAAATGATTCCTCACCAGGGCATCTTCAGCTCCTATAAAGTAACTCTGATACCATACTAAACCAGCACACCTGTGGCTTCAAGAAACAGCCAGTGGGGCTGCAAGGACCTTATGTGAACCTCGTAAGGCACAGCAGCCCCAGTTCCCATTCCCACACATAGCTTGCTCTAGAACATAATGCCTGCCATAAGTTTTCTTGGTTTGCTAAGACCACCACCACTCCCTGCGTGATCCCTCAGCACCCTAACTGCATTTGGATTTGCAGAACAAGCCCTATGGGGTCCCGGCAGAGCCATTGATCAATAAAACTGTTTTCCTCCGAGGATACAAGCGACATCTATAAACCTGAGAGTGTCAAAACAACGGCACACAAAATCCGGCATTCTTACCATCGGCAGGATGAAAGCTGGGCAATTAATGCCAGCCGAATGACACCACCAGGAGAAATAAAACAAACAGCTGGTAGTACAGTGGGCTGGCGGCCCGCTCCTGGCAATCTATTAACATTTTTTTCCAGGATAATATACTGACTTGTGTTATGAACCACAGCAGCATAAATCTGGCTCAAGAAGCAAGCTGACGGCCTCTGCAAGATTCAAATATTTTGGGGTGGGGGTGGGGGGGGAGATTTTTTTTTTTTATTCCAGATGTAGCATGTTTTCCTTTCAATGTGGACATTTTAAAAGTGCTATCAAAAAAGTTTTGCATTTATAAGGCACTAATCACCAAGACGATTCCTGTGTCTTTGTGCTACAGCTGTTCTCCAAGGACAGGGGTGGTAGCATGAGCTGAGGTCACAGGCTCCACCACTAGATATTGAACAGGGCTGAGGCCTGGCTGAGCAAGGTACCCATGATTGTAGGAACACTAGAAGAGCCCTGCTAGATCAGGCCAAAGGTTAATCGAATCCAGCATTCTGTTCTTATGCTGGTCAACCAAATGTCCATTATGGGATGCCTGCATTATGGGATGCCTGCCTGAATGCAACAGCAACTCTCCCCACTTCACAGCAACTGTTATTCAGAGGCAGACTGCCTCTGGTAAGAGACAGCTTTATCCTCCATTACTTTGTCCTCACTTAAAGCCATTCAAGCTGGTTGCCATCACTACAATAAGAACAACAAGTCCATTGTTTTTGTTCATAGTTCCTGAAGAAGTATTTTGCCCTGAATTGTGTTGAGCTGCAAGAAAGAGCTTTGCGTCAGTGAGCACTGCAGCCTATTGTCCTTTTAGTTTTGTACCCATGGATTAGAATGTAAAGTTGTAAACCATAGTCACAGCTTCCCAAGCAAACCATGGTTTAGAGGAGTCTATCTCCTTTTGTTTGCCATCTGATCAGCCCATCCATCTCTGAGTGTGGTGGCTTCTAGGAATCTGGATCAATTGTCGATTCAGACATTTGCCAAACCACTTTTTTTATTCTGCTCTGCCAGTGTATCACAAAGCAAACCTCCTTTTATTAATCTTAACATTATGTCAAACCATCATTAAGCTTCCTGAACCATGGTTTGGCATGATGTCTGAATGAAGCCTCAGAGGTCTAATTCCTGTGTGCATTAATACACATTTATGCAAATACAAGAAAACCACACTAGATATTTGGCCCTGTGGGATAAATATCTATCTATTCATCATCAGTGAAGAGGTGGGGTGGGGAGAAGGATAAATAAACAGATAAATTACTGAAGCAGCTCAGCTTTAAAGAGCTCTAAGAGAAATCAGGCAGACCCAAATAATTCAAGCGCAAGTCATTTGCAATGCAAAAGTTTAATTCTACTTTGCAAATTCAAAATGAGCAGATAAATTATGGATTAAGGTGCACAGTATTTTGTACGGGCAAACTGACAACCACTTTCCAGTCATTTAGACTTCCCTTCAAATCTCTCACCTCCCTTTTCCTTGAACAATTCAAAAGGACTGATGCAATTTTCTTGTAGTTGATAGAAAAGGGGGGACAGAGGGAGAGTGTGTGTATAAAATGGCACCCTAAAAATGTAATGATTGGCCATTTTAAAACAGAAAGCAGGTGATAAAAAATAGGCTTTTAAAAGTTAATGAGCTAAAAAGAATTAGCTTTCTTATATCTTTGATGCAGCCTATTACAAAATGAAAATCTGTAAATGAAGTAAAAATAAAAGTCAGTGTGGTGTAGTGGTTAGAGTATCAGATAACGATCAGGGAGACTCCGCTCACCATGGTGAGACTTCCCCCTCACCATGTACTTTGCCATGCAAAAATCTGCTCAGGGAGGTTGGGGGAACCCTCAGGACAGATTTAGGTGCTGTGGGAGGGAGACAATGTTCTGTTGTGCAAGGATAAGGTTGGTCACTGTGACTGGTTACTCTGAGAACAGGCTGCTGGACTAGAGGGGCCTTTCATCTGATCTAGCAGGCTCTTCTAATATTCTCTCTCCCTCCCCCAATTATTTCTCAAAGTTTCAACACATACATGTTCTACATATTTTCTTCCATCCATTCCTTTTAGACCGCTCCACCTCCATGGCTTCCTATACCCCCCCCCTTTTTAATGCTGCATATCGTCAAAGAAATTGCCACCCATTATCATTCTATTCTTTATCCTAGTTTGGCTCTTCTAATATTCTTATCCTTCCAATATTTTTATTCATCCTTCAACTCTCTCTTTCCATCCATTTTCCATCCATTTACAAGAGGCAGTGATGGCCACCCATGTGGGTGGCTTTAAAAGAGGATAGATTCATGGAAGATAAGGCTATCAATGGCTACTGGTCAAGATGGCTAGGTTAATCTTCACAGTCAGTGGGAGTATGTCTACGAATGCCAGTTGCTGGGAATCACAAGTAGAGAGAGCTGCTGTTGTGCTAAAGTCCTGCTGGCAAGCTTCCCATTGAGGCATTTGTTGGCCACTGTGAGGACAGGATGGTGGACTAGATGGGCCACTGGCCTCTGCCAGCAGGGCTGATGTTCCTGAAATACCAAGGAATTGCGACAGACACAAGGACACAAGGATACACTGACTGCCCATCCAGTCAGTAGCCTCTTCCTATTTCCTTTCAAGGACAGTCAAAGAGGTCTCAGGTGAGTGGGGTAAGGCTAAGGGAAAGAGGAACAGCCTCTTATTTTAATTGTTCCATAATTGGTACAGTAGGTATGCTGGTAAATGGCTACAACCTTTTGCAAGGAGATCCCTTCACGTTTTAGATTCTCTTTGTAACAATCACCTCTTAGAGGGACAGAGAGAGGAAAAGTCATGTCAGGAACTAATTATAAACATTCTGATTGGTCTCCCCCCAAATTCTTATTTATTTTCCTTTTCTTGGCACACATCCCATCTCCTTGATTAACATACCTTTAGTTAAATATGCATTATGGTATTTATAAACATCTTTATTAATTCATACTATGTTACATAAATATACCTTCAAAGATACTGGTGTTGATTTAAATAGGGCTCCTTGAGCAAAGGGAGACAGCAGCCCCTACCAGGAGGCAAAGCAAGGTGGCCATCTCCTGTGGCAGTGGATCAGAAGTGCCTCTAAAAGGTGTGTGCATCCAGAGACACACAGATCTGACCAGTGAAGCCAGTACAGCTAGGAATGTTCTACCTCCATGACTGGGAGCAGTATGCCCCTGAAGACCAGTTATTAGGAATCCCAAGCAGGAAGAGTGCTACCATGAAACATCTTGTTGGCCCCTGTGAGAACAGGATGCTGGACGGCCTGGACCAGACGGGCCGTTGGTCTGATCGAGAAGGCTCTTCTTATGTTTTCTCTCCACTGTCAGAGGAAGTATGCCTCTGAATATCAGTTGCTGGGAATCACAAGTAGTGTCATCCCCAGCCTAGACCTGATGCCAGACATTGAGTCCTTGAAGGAAGGACCAGACACCCCACAGATCAAGGGCCAGATATGGAGGTACCAAATAGTCTTGCAAGTTAAAAATTTTAATTGCATTGATAAAAAATATTGTTATTTTTTTGTAAATTGCTTTTGAGTTTTGTTTTGTTTTTGTTTTTACAATCAAGCAGTGCATAAATTTTATGAAATAAATAATTCTGTTTGCTGAGGAGGAAGAGCAGGATATGAAATTAAAAATAAATAAATAAACAGCACTATAATGAATGCACAATTTTGGAGGGGAAATCCACGAAATGGTTGGTTGGTTTGCTTCTTTGCTTCTTAATCTTGCCTGTTTATAACAGGTTTGCCCACTCAGGACTCTGCCAGTCGCCTGTGGCAGTCAACAGAACTACACGGCTGCTCTCCCTTTGGATGGCCAGACAATTAACATATGTGTACCTTCAGCTTCCCCCATTTATGCTGTTAATCACACTCCAAATTCCATGCAATGACCTTGGGGAATCAATCCCACCCACAGCACAAACTCCCAGTCACCTATCCCACCACACCTCATGAACAATCTCACCCAGCAAGAGCCACACTTACGCTGTGAATACAGTCTTCGATCTGCAAACGTTCCCCAATCAGTTCAGCCCACAGAGTGCCAGGGATGTTCTAAACATTTTAAGAAAGAAATACGGTGAGTTTAATATCCACAAAGCAGTTCAAAGAGAATTACTACACATTCCGTGTTTGAGTACCCCCCTTAAAAAAAAAACAGCTGGAGGGATCAAACCCTTTGCAGGAAACTGACACACAAAAGGAAAACAGAAAGCTTCCACCACTCTAGCCAGTGAAAGAAACACATTGTCAGCTAAGCAGTGGAGCTTAAATGTACAGTTGGTGGGGTTAACTGTTTTTTTTTAAACACTCTTGACTAATTAGGCAACATTTTTATATAAAAACACACACACTTTATTTTAAATTTAAGTATTCCAAAAACTGCAGGTGGGAAGCCCCATCTTAAAAGAGGCAATCTCCCTTGCCTCTAGCCCGAGGGAACACCTATTCTAAAGTGGTACACAATTTTAAGCACTGCCTTGTGGAAGGGGTGTGGCTCAATGGCACAGCATCTGCTTTTTTTTTGGTGCAGAAGGTCCCAGGTTCAATTCCTGGCATCTCCAGGAAAAGACTCCCTGTCTGAAACACTGAAGAGTTTCTGTCAGTCAGTGTAGATAGACAGTATTGAGCTAGATGGACCAATGGACTAAAGCAGTTTCCTATATCCATTACAGCTTGGTTTGGTTTTTAACTGAAGATGCTGGCAACTCCAGGCGCTAGGGACTGACTTGAGATCTTCTGCATGCAAAGCACATTTCTATGGCCCTTCCCCAGGTATGGAGTGTGCATTTTCCAGGCCTGGATGTCATGTCCCCCTGAAGTGAGTTTTTGGAACTGGAGATGGAGATCTGAGCTGGAAGCTGAAGTCTGTTATATCAGAGTCCTGCTCAGAAGACCAGGCAAGAACAGAAGGCCATGCTCCTTGTACGCCTGCCAAACCAGGCAAATCGCCAACGAGAGGCAGAGCCAACTAAGGCCACATTCTTACCATATATTTAAAGCACTATGATACTTTAAACAGTCAAAGCTTCCCCCAAAGATTTCTGGGAGCTTCTTTGGGGTGCTGAGGATTGTGAGAAGACCCCTTAATCCTCTCCCAGAGCAACCAATAATTCCTAGAGTTCTCTGGGCAGAGGGATTGCTTGTCAAGCCACTGGGAAATGCAGCTTTAAGAGGGAAAACAAGGGTGACACCCAACATATCTCTGTACCCTTAACAAACTCCAGCTCCCATTTTTTTTGAGGGGAAGCTATGATTGTAGAAAGCGACACCTGATGGCTTTAAAAGAAATGCATGGTGAGAATGTGGCCTAATTCCAGTTTTGCCCCCATTCTCTTTCCTGCTTAGTTCAATAAGGGGAACACAGAGGTTGAGGAGGAGGAGGAAGCTGACAGCTTAGGCCCCTACTCCCTAACTGGTTCTTAGAAAACCGGTGCCACAATTAAAGGAGGATATCGACAAATTATTATTATTATTATTATTATTATTATTATTATTATTATTATTATTTTAATCAACAGAAAATACATAATAAGAACAAAAACAAAGACAGCCCAATAATATCCCCTTCCACAACATGTTTTAAAAGGGCATGTCAAAAGGCGTTGTTATAGAGGAAAGTTTTCACCCGGCACCTAAAGGTGTATAATGAAGGCGTCAGCCGAGCCTCACCGAGGAGAGCATTTCGCTGCAGAAAAGGCCCATACTCATGTTGCCACCTTCTGGACCTTGTGGAAGAGACACACGAAGAAGGGCCTGAGAAGAATGTGTGCAGCAGAGAGCAACCAAGATGATTTAACGGTCTGGAAACAAAGCCTTATGAGGAACAGTTGAGGAAGTTGGGTATGTTTAGCCTGCAAAGAGGGGACTGAGCGGAGATACGGTAGCTATTTTCTAAAAGGCTGTCATGTGGATTATGGAGCAAACTTGTTTTCTCCTGTTCTGGAGGGTAGGACCTGAACCAATGGCTTCAAGTTACAAGAAAGGGGATTTCAACGCAACATCAGGAAGAACTTTCTGATGGTAAGAGTTGTTCAACAGTGGAACAGTCTCTCTTGGAAGGTGGTGGACTCTGTTTCATTGGAGGTTGTTAAACAGAGGTTGGATGGCCATCTGTCATGGATACTTTAGCTGAGATTCCTGCATTGCAGGGGGTTGAACTAGATGACCCTAAGAGTTCCTTCCAACACTACAATTATATTATTCTAACGGCAAATTGATGACAGGCAGGCAAGGGAGCAACAAAATGACCCACTTAGGTCTTTTCTCAAACATCTCCTGAGCTCCATCCCACTCAAAAGCAGGCACATTCATGCACATACAGGTGAGGGGGAAGGAAGAGCAAAAGGAAATAAAATGTGTTCCTTGCAAGTCTGTGGGTCCCGCAGGGAGATGCGTCAAAGCCTCATGCAGCCTCTCGCGGCTGGAGCTGGGACTGGTGGCTTTGAGGCTGTCATTTTACAAAGGTGCCTCATGCTGCTCTCAGAAACAGCCAGACTCCCACTTCCCTCTTTGATGTGTCATTTCAAGAGAGGCTAGTGGGCTGCCAGGGGGTCCACCTAGCTAAGGCTTAAGGAGCCAATTTAAACTAGAGTCCTCTCCGGATTCCTTTAGCAGCCTTGCAATCTGAGCAATCTGCGGAGCACCTCTGTTGACCAGAGCTTGGGGGGTGGGAATAGTCAAGGGGGCATTTAGAGACAATGCAAAGGGGCTGCTGAGCAAAGCCGCTCTTTCAAATTGCAAAGGTCCAGAGCCAGCTTCAGTTTCCAAGTGCTTTTTGTTCTGACTCAAGTTCTGCATACTACGTGAGTTTTTGTGGGTTGAGGAACAGCAGGCAGCTCTCAGTCCTGCATGCTGCTTATCCAGTTCTCTGGCCGAAGGGAAGAACCACAGGGAGGCCAAGGAAGACTCCTTGGACCAAGTGATCAGAGCAGCTCAGGTGAGCTTCCCTGAGCCTTATAAAAGCTTCCAGGTGCTACTAGCGTGCGTATCTAGCGCAGCATTGTCTACATTGACTAGAAGTGGCTCTCCAGGACTTCTGAGAAGGAACATTCTCAGCCCTACATAGAAATGCCGCTCGGGGTTGAACCTGTGACCAGCTGCATGCAAGGCAGATGTTCTACCACTGAGCTGCAACCCTCCATCAAAGTCAGGAGCACTGGAAGCGGTCTTATACCACATCAGACTCCTGGTCAATCTCTCCCAATATTGTCAGCACTGGCTGGCAGCAGCTCAGTAGGCTTCATTCAAGAGACATTCCCAGCTCTACCTGGAGACAACAGTGATTAAACCTGGGACCTTCTGCCTGCAGTGCAGATGCTCTGCCACTGAGCTACAGCCCTTCCCTGCTATATATCACCTCAGTAACAAAGGAAGTTGTCTTATGGAATGCCAGACCACTGTGGTCTACCGAGCTCAGTACTGTCTACACTGACTGGCAGTGGCTCTTCCGGGTTTTGGACAGGGCTCCCCCCTAGAAATGCCAGGGATCAAACCTGAAAACTTCTACATGCAAAGAATGTGCTCTGCCACAGAGCCACAGTCCTTCGTCCTCAGCAACACAGGGTCTGATACAGGTGCTTGGCACAGACTCAAATTTTCTCCTCCATTTATAGAGCCAGCCCTGGACTTTTTGCCCTGCAAGATGGAAGGTCCCCCCTCAGTCAGCTCCCACCATCTCTCCCTCCCATATGGTTAGCATCTCTGAGCCGCCTCACCACTTAAACCTATTTGGCTCCTCCTTCTTCTAATGGTGACAGGGTGATCAGCAGTGGCCAGGAGCTGGCCAGGCAAAAATCACTCAATGAACTTTCAGCTTAAATATTTGCAGATTCTCCAATGATGTACAAAAGAAGAATCCTCTCCTGCCTGGAGCACCCATCATGATATAAGTTTATAAAATTATGCATGGCATGGAGAAAGTGCATAGAGAAGAAAATATCTCCCTCTCTCATAACACTAGAACTCCTGGACATCAAATGAAGCTGAATGTTGGAAGATTCAGGACAGATAAAAGACAGTACTTCCTCATGCAGCACATAAACTATGGAACTGACTTCCAAAAGAGGCAGGGATGCAGGACCGGTCCACCCACAAAGTCAGATGGGGCAACTGCTTCAGGCAGCACGATTCCTAGGGGCAGCAGATTCTGATGTCAATCTTTCTTTCCTGTTCTCCCCCCACCCATTGTTCCTGAAGTTGATCTTCATTCACCCCACCTTCCCTGGCAAGGAGGGCCTCCTGCCCTATTTTGAGGTTTGCCTCAGGTGCCAAAATCTATTGGGCCAGCCCTGCAATGATGGTCACAAAGTGGATGGCTTTAAAACTGGGTGAGAAAAATCCATGAAGGAGAGGACTATTGATGGCTACTAACCACGATGGCAGTAATGCTTCTGAACTGAAAACCACAGGAGGGGAGAGTGTTCTTGTGCTAGAATCCTAATTGCTGGTCTACTACAGGAACACAATGCTGAACTAGATGGGCTTTTGCCCTGATCCAGCAGCCATGCTCCTCTGGTGTTCCCTTTCACAGGCAATACACTAGGAATCACAAGTGGGGAAAGTTGCTGTTGCACTCAGGTCTGCTAGAAGGATTCCATAGACATCAGGCTGGGCACCGGAAAAACAGAATGTTGGGCTAGATGAGCCACTGGCTTGATCCAGCAATCTGTTCTGTGTTCTGATGATCTCGAGGTTGCCCATTGTAGAACTCAGCAGAGAAGAGGATGGGGACAAAACTATAATTATTTCCCTGTGGCTCCACTTCCCGAGGACCTCTTTGCCTTCTGCTCCACCAGTCTCAATGGTCCCCATCCACCATGGTTACTCTCTGACTCCTGAGACTAACCTTGCATTATTATTTTCAACAAGAATACACTTGTTTTCTTTTTAACCAAAATCATCTTCCTATGCAAACACCCTGCCAACTCAAAAGAGCATGTAAAGCACTGTACTGATTTCACCACTTCCCTCTCTTTCTTCCCCTCCCCATACAGCCTGATTCCTTGCCAGATCTCCTTGACTTTCATGTCCCACCCCATAATAATCAAGGAAACCCTACAGGGCCCCCTTGAAAGTGCTGCTGATTAGCCTGAAGTATGCTAATAATGAGAGTAATTAAACCAAAGGGGATTTTTGTGCATGAGGCTGTGTTCCTTTCTATTTTTCTTCCTCCAAATCAATGGTGGGTTTTTTTTTCTTGCACTAGTGAATAAAAATAATCTTTGACAAAACGAACAAAGTTTAGGATTTATTTCTGCATTTGTTTTATGAATGCAGTTTTATTGTTGGTTTTATTCTGTTCACTGTCATGACATTCACGGTACATAAATGTTTGCAAAATGTATATCTATATTTTCAAAAGATGCTCATTTGCTATGTGTTTGGACACCTCTGAAGATATCATAACCAATTATGCATGATGGTTCCTGAGATCAAAGAGTAGGCTTTAGTCTATGTGTGAATACAACTGGATTCCATTTTGAATCAAGATGGCGGACTGAATCTTTCAAAACTGCACTGATTTTAACCTCAGATTCAAAAGTGTACTGATTCTTTGCTATCTTAGAATCCCTGCGCAAAATACTAGGTACATTGCCTCTTTTAAATTGGAGGGAGGGAGGGAGGGAGGGAGGGAGGGAGGGAGGGAGGGAGGGAGGAAGGAAGGAAGGAAGGAAGGAAGGAAGGAAGGAAGGAAGGAAGGAAGGAAGGAAGGAAGGAAGGAAGGAAGGAAGGAAGGAAAGAGTAGGCCTGTAGCAAGGCTGCTGCTAGTGCAGCAGGGGAGCTGTCTAACTGAAGTGTGAGAAGTGGAGAACAAGACTGGGTGAGACAGAAGAGGAAGAGTTGCACAAGCAACAGTCAGAATTTATTCCTGGTCCTGCTCTTCCTGGAGCATCCGTAGGACTCTAATCAGTGAACATGGGCTCACCATTCCTCCCCAAGGCCAGAGATCACATATGGATGCCATCATGCTTTGTACCTTTTAATCTGTGTACCTTCAATCTTAGGCCTGTAACTTTCAGTTCCAGGAATGATTGCAGAATGTCAGAAGAGAGAAAGAGAGAGAGAGAGAGAGAATATAAACCAGGCATCCCCAAACTTCGGCCCTCCAGATGTTTTGGACTACAATTCCCATCATCCCTGACCACTGGTCCTCTTAGCTAGGGATCATGGGAGCTGTAGGCCAAAACATCTGGAGGGCCGCAGTTTGGGGATGCCTGATATAAACAACTAGTGTATTTCAGCCCGTTCAATAACGGGCGCTAGAACATCCCGGGGTGCGGAGAAGCGCTTGCGCAGCGCTTCTCCAAACCCTGGGACCTGTCCTTGCTGTCGGCGGCAGGGGGACAGGAACGGAGGAGAAAGCGCTGCTTTCTCCTCCTTCCTTCCTCTCCCCCAGCCGCCGACAGTAAGGATGCGGGACACAAACGCCTACCTCGCCGCCGCTGCTTCGCGACCTCCTGCCGCTCCTCTCACAGGCCAGGGAGGGTTGTGAGGAGGAGGCCTCCGCCGGCCTCCACCCTCGCTTCCCTGATGTGCCCTGCAGTGAGGCGGTATCCAGCCGGGAGCGGCGGTTGGAGGAGGTAGAGGGGGGGAGTGCGCGCGTGCAGTCTCTCCGTCCAATCCCTGTGTCCCTGGGGCACAGTAACCCAGGGACACACGGGAAAACTGGACACAGAGACACAGGGACTTTATTATATAGGATTAGGGTCTGATCCCTTGACTCTACAACAGGAGTGAGACACCGCAGGCTCTATGCATCAGAATTCGCCCCCAAGTGGCAACCCACACTGGCCTTGCTTTGCACCCTCCTTGAGTGTTTCTGCTTGGCTGGAATGTGTCTTTAAACTCTGATAATGTGTTCTGCTTGTCTGGATGGAGAATACAGAGGGGCATGCCTGAACGTGTGTGTAGAAACTAGCCTATTGTATGAAGGTGAAATTTACACCCCTTGCTCTGCCCACTTATGCCTCTGGCCCTGCCTACCATGTGGCCTTGCCCATGCCTGAAAAGGGTTTCCCATGCCCTATTCTACAGGCTCAAGGCTACTGATTTTGGACTGTGTCTTCCCAGGACCACCCTCCTTGGCACTGACTCTGCAGGATACCAAACCAGGTGAGGCATCTTTCAGAGGAGAAGATATTTGGACTGCTTGTCAGGGTCTGCTCTGTTCACTTCATTTCTAAATACACTAGGAACTGACAATGGGGGTCTTTGTCAGAAAAAAGTCCCCACCTGGTTGCAGCATGGTCCAAACAGGTGGGTGGGGCGATAAGTGGGATTCTCTCCCTACCATAACCTCCCCCATCCTTAAAAAATAAAGTTATGAATAGGGATGTAAGGAATTTTTGCCCCATTCTGCTTTCATCAGAACCAGTGCTGTTTCCGTTCTGTTTACACTAAAACTCGGGTTATTCGTCTGTTTCAGGCCGAAACTAATGTTATTATGTAATTAATTTCAGTGGAAAGGAAATGTAGAAAATGGTGCACAAAATGGCAATGACTGAAAAAAAAAACAATAGTGAATACTGCTTATATTTGCTTGTGTGATTTCTGTTCCTGACTTTGGGCAAGCATGCAAACTGTCATTATTTCTGCTCCCATTTCCAAAAGAATTCTCCAACATCGCAGTTGTGGACTGCATTACATTCAGACACACTGTGCTCATGAATTTCTATCCACTTGGAGGAGTTTTTAATACCTTGTTTTTAGTAACAACTATGGCATAGGGTAGATTGTGAATTCAGAAAAGTTCGATATTTATTCTCAGCTGAGGATGGCAAAGCAGCTCCCTTTGGTATTTCATCCCTAGAATGGAAGGAGCCCACTGCCAAAAATTCACAAGTCAGTTCTGAAATCACCACAGATACAAAACAAGGTGCGATAATTGGATCGCTCGTTTGTGTCTGCAGAAAAATAAAACGGCAAATGCCACAACTTATCTTTCCCTTCCATGCAGAGATAGCATCGTTACCTCTGCCCACGCACCTGGTTTGTGTCTTGATACTCCTCTGCTTTGTATCTGAGGTCTGACCACGTACTGTTTAACAGAGTCTCCGGAGAAATCCGTGCGGTTCCCAGTTGTTTACAAAGCCACATTGCCTGGAGGGAAAAGCAGGTGTTTGGGGTGGGGGGAGAGAAGGAATAAGAGAGAGCTGTATCTTCCCAAAGGAAATGAAAGTAAATTTGAAGAAAATTTAAAAACAAATACACCAGCATTTTCACAGTTTTTCCATCGGAGTGTGCAAAATTCGTAACACTTAAGTGGAAAATAGAAAAAGAAAGCACCATCTGTAATAGGAGAGGGGGGGGACAGCAAATATGTTATCTGTCACTTTTAAAAGGAATATAGTGACCATTTTGAAATTCAGCACAATGGAGATCTGGAATGTTTTCATTTACAATGTCACTTTAAAACATGTGCTCCTTCTGCCCCCTCCCCCTGGAAGAGCCCAGAGCCTGGATTCTCTCAAAGACTGCCAGGGAATGAAAAAAGAAGCAGAGAAACCGATTCACACACAGGGAATCTTACTCAACCTGTTTCCTTCTGATGGGGTATAAGGGTAATTAATCAATAAAGAAATTTATTGAAATTAAAATTAATCAGTAAAGAGTTTAAAGGATTCCGCCTTATGCAGAGTAGGAGAGAGCAATGATTTAGTGCAAGGACAGCCCTATGTTAATAATACTACTTTATGTTTATGATGGGATGCGGATGGCGCTGTGGTCTAAACCACAGAGCCTAGGCCTTGTCGATCAGAAGGTCAGCGGTTCGAATCCCCCTGCCGGGATGAGCTCCCATTGCTCGGTCCCTGCTCCTTCCAACCTAGCAGTTCGAAAGCACGTCAAAGTGCAAGTAGATAAATAGGTACCACTCCGGCAGGAAGGTAAACGGCGTTTCCGTGTTTCGCCAGAAGCGGCTTAGTCATGCTGGCCACATGACCCAGAAAAACTGTCTGTGGACAAACGTCGGCTCCCTCGGCCAGTAAAGCAAGATGAGCACCACAACCCCAGAGTCGTTCACGACTGGACCTAACAGTCAGGGGTCCCTTTACCTTTACCTATGTTTATGAAGGCCTTGACTTTGCAATCCTATACCTAGGCAGGTGGGTAGGGGACTGAAGCTTCAAAGTTTTCCAACACTTTCCCATACATCGCACAACCCCCCTGTGAGGTAGAACAGAATAGTTGCAAAGATGTGGGCTGAAGAGAGCCTGAGAGCCTGAAAGTATACAGTGGCTTCTTGTCTAAGGCTACTTTTGACAATTTGGAAGAGACGAAAGGTTTTAACTGGGAGTTTCCTGACTCTTGGGGCCAACTACCCTATCACAGGCACTCAAGGAACTTTGGAAAGACTGATTTATACCAATGGTTACTCAAAATGTCAAGGCATAGGCCAAGATGTCTGCATTTTCACGGAATCATCACAGGTGGTCTGAAGCACCGTAATAATATAAGGCAAGCCTGTTGGAGCAGGCCAGTGGCCCATCTAGTCCAGCAACCTGTTCTCACAGTGGCTGGCCAGTTGCCCCAATGGGAAGTCAGCAAGCAGGAGCTGAGCACAGCAACTCTACTGACTTGTGATTCCCAGCAACTGCTATTCAGAGGCATACTGCCTCTGATAGTGCAGGGTAGAACATAGCAATCATGATTTATCCTCCATGAATTTGTATAATTTAAAAGCCATCCAAGCTAGTGGCCGTCACCCACATCTCATGGGAGTAAATTCCACAATTTACCTATATTGGAGCTTTTTGTCCAGGTCCAGAAAAATGCTAAGTATTAATATCGACTTTAATAAAGGCAATGAGTCCTACATCTGCTATCCATTAAGAACATTTCCATGCATGCACAAAAATCCACTTACAATAGTCGTTTTCCCAGAAGCAGGAGGTCCAAGTATACAGATCTTTGGAACTGTAGATGAAATAAAAAACACATGAATGTCACAACATTGTAGCTGTTAAGGATCCTTGTAATTTCCCAAACATAACTACAATATCCACTGTCCTTCCAGTTCCTTTTATTAGTACTGTATATGTTTAAATGTTGGAAATGTTGGGATGCACTGTAGGCTTATTCCCCTTCCTATACTGTCCTTTTTCATGTTGACCTATTGAACTTTATCCAGTGCTAGAATGATACCCAATTCCTCTTCCATCTTTTCCATGCCTCCCTGGTGAGAGGAGACACCTTTTTGATTCTCTCACCATCCAAGATGCAAGATCATGCATGGCCCATTGCATTCTCCACCTAAGATAGAACTATGACCTTTCCAATCAATCATGCATTTTGTTCAGTGAACATAGCTTTCCTCCCACCCAAACTCAAAGAGTCTCAGTGTGATTATCATAAAATTGGAAAGGACCCCAAGAGCATCTGCAATGTAAGAATCACAGCTAAATAATCCCTGACGCATTGGCATCCAACTTCTGTTTAAAAACCTCTTACCATCAGAATTTTTTCCCTAATGTTTAGTCAGAATCTCTTTTCTTATAATTTTGGTAATCAAGACTAAAGTAGGCTCCTCCAGCAGGGATTAACTCAAAATGCCAACAACTCACCCCCTTAGCATGAAGACCTCAAGTTTGGACTAGTGGTCAACTAGTAATTGTGGGGCAGGAATGCCTCTATTTTACACAGGATAGGCAACATGGTGCCCCTCCAGATGCTGCTAGACCTAGTTCCAATCAGCTCCAACCTACGTGACCAATGGCCAGGAACAATGGGAGTTGTAGTCCAATAGTATCTCAAGGTGGTATACAACATATCATAGTAAGAAAAGCAAGCTTTGGTCACTCTTCTGAGGAGATAGGCTACAATCTCAAGCAGAGTGGGGAGGACCTAATGGGCCAGGGTAAAAGACAGGTTCAGCTGCTATTCTAAAACATATATGGGACCTCCCCACTACTTCAGGAGACCTGCAGCTTAAGGACTACCTGTTGAGTACACTCAGCTTGCCTGGGTGTGACTTTTCTGGCTTTCAAAGCCCTGAACACCTGGAACACCTTCTGAGAAATGCACCCGCTTAGAATTTAAGATCCAGATCAAGAGTCCTCTACATGCTCCAAATTCAGGGGGCAGAGATTGGATTGGTCATGTTGCCTGCATTATGGAGTGACTGCCTCTACTTCCAATGCTTTTAAACAGTGACTGATCATGGCTGTTTTGATTACAGTGGGCCCACCACTTCCGCAAGGGTTTGGTTTTAGGAGTGCCTTCCACCCCCACAAGATGGAGAGCAGCTTACCAGGGTCTGGAAAGGTTGTGGGAGAGTCCTGAGAGATTCCCAGGGCCTTTGTGAAACCGTCCCAAAGCCCTGTGCCTCACCTACCTAGCTTTGGGAAGGTGCCACAAGGACCCTGGAATGCTAGTGCCACAGTCTTCCTTCAAAATCTAGTGGGTGCACAGGTGTAGGGAAAATAAATAAATAGAGAGGAGAGATGGACCTGGTTCTCCATTTATTTATTTATTCCCCACCCTGGCCTGACATAAGGTTATGATAATATAAGTAAAGCAAGCACAATTTGAGGGCTTGCTGTATTGCTATTTGTCCTGTGCTCTTATTAGTTTTATGTGGTTTTGCTCTTACATGGTTTTTAATCGGGACACTACAGTATTTGCTTAACAAGAGTGTGGACTATGGATTTATTCATCTTTTAATTAAAGCCATGATTGATTTTTGTTAAAGTTACCTTGCTTGGTGTATTAAGGCATATCATTTCTTTTTAAAAAAATACGTCAAAAAATTAATGGCTGCAACTTGTTCCCAAAGAAGAAAAAATAAAAAGGAATATGTAACAGTGTTGTAAGAGGAAGCGGGCCTTCCAAGGCCTCATCCTGGCCAGTCCAGGCTTGACCAACAAAGATCTGGGGTTGAGGGGCAGGGTGTGTGCGTGCTGGGGTGTGTGGGTGTGTGCAATGTACTCTCTGTGTCGAGAGAACAGACCTACCACACCCCTCCTAGATGTGTGTGACATCTGAGCAGCACCATGGCAGGTATTTTGCTAGTTCAGAAAGAAGATGGTTTTCATTTCATTTTCCCCTCACGTCTCCTTGACCCAGAGACTAGCTACCTCCTGGGCAGAGCTGGGGAAGATGAGACGCGCAGTGCATTTCCCAGGTTCCTTCTGGAGAAAGGTGGCAAAAACTCCCCCCCCCCTTCAGCCGCTAGAGAGAGAAAAAACAAGTTACTCCATGTGTGTTTTCACCCTCCTCAGTCCTTTTGTCTCACTGCTCACTCACTCTCCCCCTGGACAGCATTAATATCAGATTCCTCCCTGCTCTTTTCTTGTTCATTCCTCGAGTCCATGGTTGTCCGTGGCACAACCTTCTTTTGGTTTCAGAGCAAGATTAAAGGCGAGGGGAGCTGAAGAAGAAGAAAGGGATGGCGTGCCAGCCGCCTTCCCCCTCGGCACATATGTCCCCGCATCTTCTTCGTTACGCGGACGTGTACAGGGTTTTAATGTGCCCTTCCATCTCGAGCACCGTTGCGGGCTTTTAATGATTAAAATATGGGAGAGAGGAGGCCCAGGTGCTGGGAAACGGCAATCAAGTTGAGGTGGATTACCAGAAAGGATGGTCTAGCGAAAGCAGGGGGAGGTAGACATAAAGGGGAAACAAAGGGTTGAGAGTGTAGGGGGCAGGAGGTCTTGGGGAAGTTCTTGGCTGAGATTAAGGCTGTGTACACACTAGGCCTTTAAAGCACATTTGAAACGCATTCTTTACCCTCAAAGAATTCTGGGCACTTTAGTATGTTAAGATTTGCTGGGGATTGTAACTCTGTGAAGGGTAAGCTACAGTGCCCAGAAATCTTTGAGGGAAATAATGCGCTTTAAATATCTAGTGCAGGCATAGGCAAACTCAGCCTTCCAGCTGTTTTGGGACTATAACTCCCTTCATCCCTGACCACTGGTCCTGTTAGCTAGGGATGATTGGAGTTGTAGTCCCAGAACATCTGGAGGGCTAAGTTTGCCTATGCCTGATCTAGTGTGTACATGCCCATTTTCAGGAGGTGTGGTATGGGGTGTCAGCAGCCTCTGGATCAGAGCTGCTAAGAATTGCAAGTCAGGAGAATGGTCTCTGTGCTCAGGCCTTGCTTATGGGTTTCTCACAGGGGCATCTTGTCTGCCACTCTGAGAACAAGATGCTGAACTAGATGCGCCTTTGGTGTGATCCAGCAGGCTTGTCTAATGTTTTTATGGTATTTCAGCCCACCTGTGACGATTCTTTGAAAACACAGATATCTTGGGGTACAACTCAATGGGCTGAGTTAACTATTGGTATAAGTCAGTCTTTTCAAAGTTCCCTGAGTGCAAGAGACAGGGCTTTGTTATGGAAAGACAAAGACCTTTTTTGTTTCCACACACCCTTTTAAACTTTACTTTTTTAATATCTGCTTTGATGCTTTGTTTTAATGCAGCCTTCCCCAACCTGGTATATTGGACAAGTATACTGGCAAGGCAGCTATGGCAATGGCTCATCTCTCCAAAACAGTATGGGAAAATGTGATGCTAACGACCAATGCCAAGATGTGCTGAATCACACTGCTTTATGGAAGTGAGTTGTGGGCAACTTACACCCGCCCGGAGCAAAAGCCTCAATGCCTTCCATAAGTGCTGTGTCAGGAAGATTTTGGGCATCACATGGCAGGACAGAGTCTCAAACGAAGATGTGCTCTCCCAAGCCCACATTCTCAGCATGTTCACACTCCTGTCTCAGCAACATCTACGTTGGCTTGGTCATGTCTACAGAATGGAAGATGGCAGGATCCCCAAGGACGTGCTCTACGGGGAGCTGGCTTCAGGCACCAGGCCTGTTAGGAGACCAACTCTATGTTACAAAGATGTCTGTAAAAATGACATGAAGCCTGGCAACATCAATCCTGCTGTGTGGGAATCCCTTGCAGACAACTGCAGTGCCTGGGGACAGTAAGTCAGGTTGTGTATCTATAGCAGTGACTAAAGGAGGAATGACCACTGAGAGGAGCGCAGAAAGAATAAATGCCATGGTAAGCCTGCATCAGCACAGCCAGGTGCCATCATCTGCCCCAGCTGCAGCAAAACATGTCTCTTCCATTTCAGTCTCTACCACCACAGCAGGAGCTGTAACCCTCCAATGGTTTGACTTCACCCTCAGAGGCACATTCTTCCATTGTCTCCTGAGACAAACAGATGCCAACCAAGCAAATCTATCAATATACACCTCTGAAGAAGTGTGCATGCACACGAAAGCTCATACCAAAATAAAAACTTAGTTGGTCTTTAAGGTGCTACTGAAGGAATTTTTTTATTTTACTTCGACCCAGACCAACACGGCTACCTACCTGTATCTATCAATATGACATGTTAAAGTTACGTGCCTGGGTAAACTTGTTGGAACAAAAAGGGTTTGGGCACCACATGATGTTAGGTAATAACAAAAATGGGCAGGAAGTTCCAAAGTGTAGGTGCTCTTACACTAAAGGACCCTTTATTGCAAGTGCAGAACAAGCATTATATGGCAGGTATAAAACAGACAGAAAATAACAACCTTAAATACTTTTTAAAAATCCTGCTTGCTTTGGAGATTTTGTTTGCAACTGAATCTTAATTAGATCAACAAGCAAATATATCCTTTGAACCTCACTCTGTTGCCCTCTGTTCCTGAAATCTTTCAGCTTTGTTTAAAATCTGAAATTTGGACACCTGCCATTTTCACGATGCCCTTTGAGGTTGTGATCTGTGGCCCCTTTGCCCCCCACCCCCACCCACGCACTGCCATGTTATATACAAGCACTGTGATGGCTAGTCTCCCAGTGCATTTTCTTGGATGCCTGCTCCCTTCTACCCCTCACATCTTTTCCAAAGGTACCTGTGGAGATAATTTCAGTCGAAGATTCCAGCCGGCCAAAATAAAAAATGACAAGCCTCGCTGGATCTTGCTATCCAAAAGGGAGCGATGCTCTCTGATCTTGGCAAGAGAGCCGAGGGAAAGAGAGAAGTGTATTCCCCACCCCACCGTCCACCCCAAAGCTTTGCAACCGCTTTCCAGTATGGAGTTGAGCAGTGGAAAATTTTAAATCATGCATGAACCCCCCAAATTACAAATTCATCTTTACAAAGTTCTTTGACTTGGGAGGTTTAAAGGAAGGGCTCTTACTGGCTCTTGTAGAAGCACCAAGAAAAGGCTACACATTATCAGGAAAAGAATGCTTTAAAAGGCTACATCGAGCTGTTTTTGTCACCTAATTTCTTTCAAAAAATAATGTGATTAAAACCTGTGTGGCTTTTTTCTCCTCCATCCCCCTTTTAAAAAAATCTTAACACCTTGAAACTCCAGCCTGGTAAGTGAGGAATTATTTATAAACAGAGCCACTGAAATGTGCTATGGTGCCAACACTAATCAACTTCTTCAACCCGCTTCAAAGCAATATATATATATATATATATATATATATATATATATATATATATATATATGAACGAACCTTTCTATCTACAGATCCTTTTGAGGTTTAAGTAAGGAGCACGATTTAAAATTCACAAGAAAACCCTGAGGTACTGAAGCTTTAATACACAGCTTTTTGGACAAACGTTTGATAGGAGGGGGGAGAAAAAGGAAACGTACCATTATACACACCGTATCACGGTTTAATATTGCCCAGGGCTACTGTAAATGCTCACTTTGTACTAAATCTGCTTTTCCTTCTGCATAGGAGCTGGCAGAAGACGTGCCAATGCAGAAATGTGCCAATTTACTCATCTGCACACCGGTAAAAATCATCCGGCGTTCGGTCCCTAAATGTACCGCACGGGTGGCAGAGTGTTTCTAGGGCAACTTTGTAATGGACTGTTTAACCCTTCTGGCCTGCACACAGATCCCTTTATACAGTCAACGGTCCACCATTCAACAGAGAGTTATGCCAGCTGAATCCCATTGATTTTTGTGTACTTAACTCCTTCTTGGACTAGGGCTACACCATGACTGCCACCCCTACCCCCCCCCCAGCAACTGCTAAAATACCAAAGTTTTCCATTTCCAAGATGGAAATTCTAACACAGAACACAGAAGGCTGTCAAGGATTTGGCTTCCAAAATTTCTGTTATCTAACAAGGTGTGACTTTGTTAAATAAGCAATCCATGTTCAATTATTCAACCACTACCTGATTCTGCTTCTCTGCACTTCATTCATTTTTTCTGATATTAAGATTCAGCTTTGATAATAATAATAATAATAATAATAATAATAATAATAATAATAATAATAATCTTTATTTCTGTTCACTGCTAATTTACATTCAGATTAGTGCTATAGTTTCTGCTGTGTTTCCTGGGTCCAATTCAAACTCCTAGTATTAATCTTTAAAGTAGCCCTAGGGGTCAGTTTACCTGCAAGTGAGTTCCTATCCAAACTCTAAAATGTACCTTCTGAATGCCGCTGCCAAATGCAGTGAGGTGGATGACTACTAAAGGGGGATGGGAATTTCAGGTGGTGCCCTGGATAAAGGAGCGCGGGAGAAATTTGATTTGGATCGCAGTTAAAGATGTACCGGTACTTTCTTAATTCTCACTTTATGAAAAAACTCAGACATACAACCTTCCAAGTTTACATTTCTGCTAATTTTTACAGTGCAGTTCTCCAGCCCAGTGGCATGCCAAAAAATGTACATGCCCTGGTAAAGTGTGCACAAAAAAGCATATATCTGTGGAAATAGCATATGCATTCTGTTAGGGGAAATTGCTTTGCAGTCATGTATATATTGGTGGAGTTTGCATACAAAAATGTTAATATTAGAATAAATTTGCACAAAACATAGATGAATTTCCACAAAGAGTTTTTAAAAAGAACACCATAAACTTGATGTGGAACTGTAACTAGCTGAATCTAAAAACAGAAAACTGAGAAACTGAGAGAAGCCATAATTTTCAGATTTGCCCAGATCCCTACCTGAATGTAGAATACCATCCTTATAAGGGCTTCCTAACACTAAACGCACTCTTTCCGGCATGAGACCAAGACCCTTTTATTCTCCCAGGCTTTTAAAAAACTTTCAGTGTTTTTTTTAATTCTTTAAACCCACCCTATTTCAGACTAATATATTTTATATTGTTTTAATTCTGTTATAGGTTGCTTACTTTTTAACCATTATATGTTTTTAGCGTTCTGTGTTTTTTAAAACAAATAAATAAATTGTAAGCCACCTTGAGTCCTGGTTCTGTGGGGGGAAGACAGAATACTAATAAATAATAATTAATCATAATAGCTCTCATTGGGTCTACAAGTAAACTTTACAAAATCTGAGGCTATGTGCTTCAACATTGCCCCACCTCACAAATAGAATAAGATACTTTCATCCTGGTATGGCTTCCCCTTATCACATACACAACCCAACAAGACAATGACAAAAATCCACCAACAGCATACAAATCAATATGGCTAACCTGATCCAAAACACCCACCCACCACTCACACATGAAAACAAAGACCACCACAGCCAACCACAAAGGAACAGTCACACCCTAGGCCAACCCCAGCCTCTCTCACCACCAAAGGAACACAAGTGACCAGCAGAGAACCTGCACAAGCAACGCTGACACAAAACCCCACATATATTAAGTAAAACAGAAACATCGCCCCCCCAACCCCACTCGCCATTCTCCCCCACCTCTTTCCCCCTTTTCTTCCTAATGTCTCAACAAATGAAACTGGTGGGGGGGAGTTACATTTAAAAAACCATGAGAGACATTGCACACACCTTTGTAAAACAATAAAATCCTTAATAAAAATACATTTAAAAAAACAACAACACTGCCCCCCCCCTTCCACATACCCAAAAGGAATTCACCAACAGCAAAAATAAAAAATAAAACTGCCGCACCAGATTCAGGTACCTAGGGGTTCAAATAAGCAGAAACCTCAACAAACTATACCTCCACAATTACAAGCCCCTGTACAGGCTGCCTCACGCTTTGGAACTCCCTGCTGCCTGACATAACTACAGTACTCTTTTTTGTGCCTGCTAAAACATTTTTGTTTCGAGAAGCCTACCCAGACATGTAGAATGTTTATGTATGTTTAACCTGTTTTTTTATTTTATTAGTGATTTTATTTATTACTAGTGTTGTTCAGCCTGTTAAATAAACGGGCGCTAGAACATATGTGAGCGCTGCGTGGAGCACCGGATCGAGGAGCCAGTCTGCAGAGTCAGTGCCCAGCGTGCGGCGTTGCTGGGCGCTGACTCTGCAGACCGGCTCCTCGATCCGGTGCTCCGCGCAGCGCTGATCAGCGCCGACCCGGCAGGCCGCCGGATCAAGGAAGCGGCCTGCCAGGTCGGCACCCAGCAGCGCTGCACGAAGCACCGGTCAGGTAGTAGTCAGGTAGACTAGAGCAGTGGTTCCCAACAGGTGGTCCGGGGACCCCCAGGGGTCCGCGAGCTATGCCAGAGGGGTCCGCAAGATGCTATTAGAATAAAAAATATATTAAATATATTTCGTATGATAACAGATTTTTTGTTTTGGCCGCTTCCTGCATGAGCAGAGTCTAGCGCAAAACTAGAATTAGATAGAGGCAGTAGTTCTGCTGTATGCCGTTAGGTGGCGCTTTACAAACACTACTGTTTTGCAAAGAGGCAGTGCGCGCATTCTACTGACGCTCACCTCCCCAAGATGCTTTGCGCACGTCGGCTTCATTTGTGCGCTACTGCACAGGTACCCTGTCTTCTCCTCCTCCCTGGCGCGCACTGCCTCTTTGCAAAACAGTAGTGTTTGTAAACAAAGCGTTGTTTTTCGTGGAAGCTACAGTTCGTGTAGTTAAAAATGGACCGTTGGTTAAAAAGTGGTTCATCTCATTAAGAACTGAAAATTAAAACTAACTGTATACTGATGGAGTACTCTGTTGTAACTCACTTTTTAATTTTAGGATTAGGAATTAATGGGGGTCCTTGTCACAATAGCGGCTCGATGAGGGGTCCTCGAGAAAATTTTGTTGGGAACCCCTGGACTAGAGTGTGGTGATACACACAGGAAAGGTGTAGCTCACAGAGTGCAGGGCTGAAGACTCACTCTGGCTGCAGGTCCAGCTAGCCAGAAGGTGGGTGGAGACAGAACTTTGTGACTGGAAAAGGAGTAGCAGTTAAGAGTTTGGGTTCCTGGCATTCAAGTGGATAGTATAGCCCATTAGGGTCAGATCTGGCCCAGTCGCCTTCTAAATCTGGCCCGTGGACGGTCCGGGAATCAGCATGTTTTTACGTGAGTAGAATGTGCCCTTTTATTTAAAATGCATCTCTGGGTTATTTGTGGGGCATAGGAATTGGATCATCCCCCCCCCCCAAGGTCTGAGGGACAGTGGACAGGCCCCCTGCTGAAAAAGTTTGCTGACCCCTGGGATAGCCTCTGAACTGTGTGCAATTTGCCCTGAGGATAATATCTACAGCCAGAGAAGGAAGTCTCTGAGCTGGGTGTTAAATATTAAAATAAAGTGGCTAATGTCTTTTAAGAGTACACAGACCAGTGAGAACCGGGAATCTCAATTTGGGAAAGAAGTGGAGTTGTGAGTAAACACTCTACTTGGGTCTCAAGTTCAGTAAAAAGGGGACAGACCAGTTAGGAGGGGAGTGTGTGCTGATCCCCTGGGCTAGTACAGTACTGTATACCAAAAGAGGAGCCTCAGGGGTGAGATTTGTAAAAGGTTGGAAACACTGACAGAAAGTGTCAAATTTTCAGAACCTTGCTTTTATGACCTAAACTGAAACAGCACTGCAATTAGTTAAGCCTTAACTGTTAAGGAACCAAAGTGAAAATAATCTGTGCATTTACCATCTTGTTTAGAAGCCTATGACATCCACTGTGATATCCATCGATCGATAATAGACTAATAACTGTTTCTTGAAATAATTCTATCCCCTGATGCATCTTCTCTTTTACCTATTTCGCTGTAAAATAAAATCTTTTGCCTTTTTAACTTCCCAAAGTCTCCAAGTGCCATTTTCTTTAAAAAGCAAAAATACCCAGGAGGAAGATGGGGCATGTATCCTATGTTTTAACCTGTTTTTAGTTTATTGCTGATTTTATTTTTTTAATGTTTAAATAGGTTTTTTTTACTAATGGTTTTATTGTTTTGTTATTTGTAAGCTGCTTTTAGGGTTTTTTTAAACAGCAATGTATATATTTAAGAAATAAAAATAAATTTTGATTGGCTTGTATCCAACTAAATTCACCCAGAGAGGACCCGTTGAAATTAACAGACACAAGTTAGTTACACCCATTCATTTTAATGGGTCTACTCTGAGGAAGACACTGGATACAACCCCCATTGTCCTTGGGTGTTTTTTTTTAGTGATTGTTGTATTTTTAAAAAGTTTCTCAAGGGGGTGGGGAGATCTGCTTGCAAGATGCTGCGGCGGAAACCAACACAGGACGACATTGAGGAGTTCGACGGTGCTGCAAGGAACTCGAGAGTCGTAGGAAGCGCGAGGAGGTGGACGTGGTAGGAGCCAGCGATGGTGAGGGTGTACTGGGACTCAACACTGATCATAAGAGCTGGGAACAGATGATACATGACCGAATTGGCTACAAACCCCAGCCCAAACCAAACAATCGTTCATCTCAGTTTGGGAACTTTGAGTTCTAGAGCCCAGAGGGTGGACAGTGGCAGTGCCCTGGAACCTGTGAGCTTTGGAAGAAAGCTGGAATTTGTTTCAAGAGCCCGACAGGCTCTTTTTAGAAATAGCAGAAGAGACTGAGCTTCTCTCCTCTAGGCTTTAAATGGAATTCTTCCTCAAAGCAGAGCAAGTCTTGCTTTCCCTACAAAAATGGGATCTCTGCCTTACGTGATGGTTTCTTTTGTGCAACTTTGCTAGGCTGCCATGCTTAATAAAATATTTGTTTTTAACTTTGCATGCTTTGTTGTATAAACATAGATGGACATTCTAGCTACTGTACTTAATAAAAGATTTTTTAAAAAATAAAAAGTTTCTCAAGGCCTGTAGTCATTTGGAGCTATAAATTACCAGCACCTTTGTGTATAGCGGTGGCGACGTCCCGTCCCCCCCGCCACACTACTTAAAGAAGTACTTTAGAACCAATTATTAATTAAAAGCTTTTCTGCCTTCACACCTGGGAAAAATACAATCCCTTTTTCTTTTTCTTCCACATCTCTGTTTGAATTTTTCTCTGGGGCGAAAGCTGCCTTGGAAGGAGAGATCATGAAAATTCATAGGTTTCCTGATGACTTTAATAAGGTAATGCTTCTCCCTCTCTTCAGTCAGTACCTTCTTCTGTGATCAAGAAATTTGTTTAAAACACACACACATTTACACACAAAGAAACCAAGATTGCTAGAGGTTCCTCCTCTGTTATTTTCTTTTTTTTCTCAACAGCTCTTTTTAGCATTGTTCCTTCCATTATTTAATAAGAATGCTCTGAACTTGAGCAGACAGAAGTGCTTCATTTAAACCAAAGACAATCTCTTTTACTAGAAACTCAAAATCAAGAGCTTTTTGCTTTGTTTTCAAATCCCACTCTGAAAAATAAAAGGAACAAAGCTGTAGCTTGGTCATTTAGGATGTTCAGCTCAAGAATTTAAAAACACAGGGCCAGATTCAGCTAACTGGTTCCACTAACAGGAGCCCCTACAAGGACTTTTGCTAGCACAGTGGGGCTTTCCTCCATCCCTGAACACACCCCTACACCCCAAATTGGCTCAGGGGGATTGGGAGAAGCTCCAGAGCAATACACAGGGGAGGAGAGGGAAGATCATTCCATCCGATAAGCAGGATGTTGGAACAATCTCCTTAGCACTATGTTGAATTTCTCCCCCAAAAAGCTGCCTTATACTGCTTCACTCACTGGTCTATGTAGTGCAACATCATCTAAACTGACTAACAGTGGATCCCCAGAGTTTCAAACATGAGACATTTGTGGAATGCTCTCCCCAGGGAGACTTGCATTACATGAGCAGGAACCCCCCTCCCTTCCAACATCTTCTCTGATCCCTCCCCTAACCATCCAGAGCAAATTGGGGTCACATTTCACCAGCAGCATACGGTAGGAGAAGCCCTGGTGGCACCTGAGGAAGGCGCACCCTACTACACCATGGGAGCAGGGCATGCCATCGGGGTGGGCCGGGGGCCAGAGTGATTGTAGCCTAAATCAAAATAGCAATCATTGTCATCAGTTGCTTCAGCTGCCAAAAGGTTTACATGAAAACTTTTCTATGGTGTACTTAAAAACAAAACAAAAAAAACCTCTCTGAAACAGATCAGAATGGGTGCAAGCTACATTCAGAAACAGCTCCTGGATGCAAACTTTTTTCTCCTCTCGTTCACCAACCCCAAATATTTAGCTTCAAATTCACCTTGATATGAATCTCAACCCTAAAACATAAAGAGCCCCAGACGCCTCTAGTGACAGAGGTTTTATTGATGTGACACAACAGAACGTCTGGTGTGTGTGTGTGTGTTTAAAAAAGCAACAACCCAGAGTAAACCGTTACAGAAACATCAAAGCAACATGACACCATTCTCGCCTTGACAGCTCATGTGGAATGAAAAATTAGAGTGCCGTTGTGCATAGCCAAATCTAATCCGCCTAAGGGTGAACAGTTTGTAAATCAAATAATTTTGATTGAGGGTACACGGCTCTTCATTGTGGCAGGAATGCAGGCTGTTCGATTCGTCAGCCTGCCTTACGCACAAACACACACTCATGTTAAGAAGCCCACTTGCAGCTTCCCCGACTGCGAAGCTGTTGAGCTGTAGAAGTCATTAGCTGTGGCAAGTAAGTAAGTAATTTAAAAATAAAAATAAATGGCAGGCAAAAGCTGCCAGAGCTAAGCCAAATTTTCACTTGACAAAAGGAGTAATTAGCAAGCTTAATGACATCAGGAAGTTATCAGACGGAGGCACAGAGAGTATAAATAATGGATACACAAGAACTCCTGCCATTCCCAGGAAAAGCATCTTGGTGTTGTTTTTTAAAGGATCTGTTAATGCGCTTTTCTCTTTGGCTTTCCACAGGAAAGAAACTTGAAGCATCTTACAAACCCTAGAAATTAGCACATGGTGGGCTATGGGTAGGAGCATAAGGAGGCAGTGATTTCCGTCCTGTCCTTGCCACAATCAGCACTGTTTACATTCCACTACAGTTTGGCTCCTGCTAAATCCTGTTTGTCTCACTATATTATGTCTTAAACTAACACAATTATTTACATAATTAATTTCTATGCATTTCAATGGAAAGGAAACATAAAAATAATGCAGAAAATCACATTTTTGCAGACGAAAAAAAGACCATAGTGAATTCCGCTCATATTCACTGGCATGATTTCTGCTGCTAACATCAGACAAACATGTACTGTACATTGTATACAAGTCTAGCCTTGTTTTCAAAGTTGCCATTTCAGGTTTCAGGACAGGGGAGCTATGAGATTACAATACAGTCATAACTTGTGTTGCATCTGCTGCAGGTTGCATTTTTTCGTGTTACGAATGCGGCGGATCCGGAAGTGTTTACTTTCGGGCTTCGCAGTGCACGCATGCACAGGCGTTCTGCACGCTTCACACATGCGCAGAAGCGCTCTATTGCACTTTCGCGCATGCGCAAAAGCGCCGCTTGGGTTGTGGACTTTTCAGGGTGCAAATGGCACCCTGGAACGGATCGGGTCTGCAACCCAAAGTACCACTGTAGTGGGACACAATTCCCAACAAGGATCAAATAACTTGAATATACATACAGTCATACCTCATGTTACGTCCTCCGCGGGTTATGTCTTTTCAGGTTACGGATGCACCGAACCCGGAAGTCCCGGAATGGGTTACTTCCGGGTTCAGCACGCGCGCATGCGCCGAAGCACTAAATAGCGCTTTGCGCATGCGCAGAAGCACAGAATTGCATCACGTGTGTGCGCAGACGCAGCGCTTCAGGATGCGGCCTTTTCATGTTGCGAATGTGCCTCTTGAACAGATCCCGTTCGCAACCAGAGGTACCACTGTATATATTCAAGTTCAAAACTGATGGCTATTTTATGAGTAATGTGGGGTTTCTTAATATCTAGGTCAGGGTTTCCCAAACTTAGGTCACAAATTGTTTTTGGACTACTACTCCCATCACCCCAAGCTAGCTCAGTGGTTAGGGATGATGGGAACTATAATCCAAAAACAGCTGAAGATCCAAGTGTGGGAAACCCTTATCTAGGCAGAGGAGGCTTTTCAATCAGGTTGAATGGGGGTGCTGCCCCACCAACCCCTCAGCCAGCCCCCCCCACCTGCCTGCCTTCTTATTCACAACCAATCCAGGGAGTGGTGACCCTGGCTGTCAGCTTTCTCCTCCTCCCAGGTTTCAGTGTGGCCATTGTAGAGCTCAGCAGGGAGAAGGATGGGGACAAAACTGTAATTAGTTGCCCCCCCCCTTGGCTCTAACACCACCTGCTGTTTGGACTCCCTGCCATTGTTGCTATTATTTATTTATTTATTTATTTATTTATTTATTTATCAATACCCCGCCCATCTGGCTGGGTTTCCTCCGCCACTCTGGGCGGCTTCCAACAAATACCAGAATACATTAAAATATCACAGATTAAAAACTTCCCTAAACAGAGCTGCCTTTAGGTGTTTTCTAAATTTATCTCCTTGACCTCTGGTGGAAGGGCGTTCCACAGGGCGGGCGCCACTACCAAGAACACCCTCTGCCTGGTTCCCTGTAGCTTTGCTTCTCACAGTGAGGGAACCACCAGAAGGCCCTCGGTGCAGGAGCTCAGTGTCCGGGCTGAACAATGGGGGCTGGAGACGCTCCTTCAGGTATACTGGACCGAGGCCGTTTAGGGCTTTAAAGGCCACACCAACACTTTGAATTGTGCTAGGAAACTTACTGGGAGCCAATGTAGGTCTCTTAGGACCGGTGTTATGTAGTCTCAGCGGCTGCTCCCAGTCACCAGTCTAGCTGCCGCATTCTGGATTAATTGCAGTTTCCGGGTCACCTTCAAAGGTAGCCCCACATAGAGCGCATTGCAGTTGTCCAAGCGGGAGATAACTAGAGCATGCACCACTCTGGTGAGACAGTCTACAGGCAGGTAGGGTCTCAGCCTGCGTACCAGATGGAGCTGGTAGACAGCTGCCCTGGACACAGAATTAACCTGTGCCTCCATGGACAGCTGTGAGTCCAAAATGACTCCCATCTGGTCCTTCAAGAGCACAGTTATCCCATTCAGGACCAGGGAGTTCCCCACACCCACCCACACCCTGTCCCCCCAAAATAGTACTTCTGTCTTGTCAGGATTCAACCTCAATCTGTTAGCCAACATCCATCCTCCAACCACCTCCAGACACTCACACAGGACATTCACTGCCTTCTGCCCTTTCAGTAAAAACAGGCATCAGCCACCACCATAAGTAGGTGCTCTTGGAAAATAATTGTTAGGTCTGAAAGGCATAGCCCTCTTGGTATGCCATCCCTAATCAATTTAATCTCAATCGTGCAGATGATGGTTAGGTCCTACTTATGTGCTCCCCACTGAACCTGGTTGACAAAGAACAGGATCTGGGACTGAGAACAGGGTGAGAGACTAAATGAACCATTGGCTTGATCCAGCAGGCTCATATTATATTACATTATGTTGTGTTGTGTTGGTGTTATGTGTTAAGTTACCTATGGTTTCCATGCAAAGTGGCAGGGGCGTAGGAAGAGGGGTGCTGGGGTGCGGTTCACCCCAGGTGTCATCTTTGAGGGGGGGTGACAAAATGGCACACTGCAGGGGGTGGCACTTACCGCAGGGCCTGGCCAGCAGTGCGCCCAAGCCACGCTTCTCTCCTGGGAGTGACGCTGTGGCTTGGGGCCCCGCACTGCCTGAAATGGCAGCATGGGGCTTACGTCCGCCAGGTGGACTAAGTGGGCAGCTTAGGAAGGGGGTAGGCAATAAGACAAAAAGGATGGTGGGAAAGACAGGCTTGAGGTCAACAACTTGTAGAGCAGGAGCTGCCTCTCATAGGCTGGATTCAGCTCAGGAGATGCTAGTTGCCCAATTCCCCAACCCCCAACTAAAATGATTTCTTCCATTTACTCTACTCACCATCATAGTTGTCTTGATTTAATTGTTTGATCAAGAAGTCTATAGGCTCTTCCGGTTTATGGATAAGCAAACCTTGAAGCATTTCCTTTAAAAACAACATTTAAAGAAATATTATTATTACTACTATTTTTATTACTGCTACTATCTGCATACACTCCATACATTTGAAGTGCATGGCTTCTCCTGCCCAGGAATTTTTGGAACTGCAGTTTGTTAAAGGTGCTGGGATTTGTAGCTCTGTGAGGGATAAATTGCAGTTTCCAGGATTCTTGGGGGGAGGTGTGTGCTTAAATGCTAATGGTGAGTATGCAGCCAATATTACTACTGGTATTTATTAGACATTAAACATTTCTTACACAAAAGTCTCTAAGCAACTTTTGGAGTTTAAACATAAAACATATTATAAGATTAAAACATTCCTTTTAAAAAGAACACATATAATTCACGAGAACATACAAAAGAACCTACTCCTCCAAACAGCTGTGGTATATAGAAAATCCATCTCTCTCTCCAGGCTCTCTGTTCAGTTGAGAGGAAATCTAGAGTGT